>NC_091072.1:67625075-67928106 GCF_032405125.1 Capricornis sumatraensis | reverse complement strand
GACAGGCACTTCGGGTGGGCTAGAAGCCTGAAGAAGCAAGTCCATCCTTGCAGCTTAAGCAACCACCTGTGTACAGAGGTTAACAGTGAGCCCTGGAAGAGCAGAAATATGGTTTGCAAAGTTCCACCCCCAGAGTCATAAGTACAGAATTTATTTCAGTTGAACAATATTTAATCTGGCACAGATAAAAATTTCCCAGTGTAGAGGTTTTAAAGACAGAAACTGTCTGACTTTCTGGTCCGGCCCTTGATAGAGAAGAGCAGGAATCCCCTGAGATGTGGCGATATTTGGCTTGACTTGAGTCCTACAGAGTTAGGAATTTATTCAGGTTTTTAAAATGTGTGTGTATTTCTTTTGATTGTCGTTTTTTTTGAAAGCATTATGTACTCTTTGTTCCATATCTTTAAATCCCCCACTTTGTTCAGTCAGCCCTCAAATCTCAGGAAAGACAGAACTGCATCCCTTCAAGTGGGGATTAGAGAGAGAGTATGCCAAGGGAGACAAGGTCGCCTGTCCTTGATGGCCCTACGTCAGCCTTAAAGACACTGCTTCGTACACTACCAGAGCAAATTAAGAGACATGTTGATTCACCTAACGTGAATGCAGAGGTGTGAAGCTCTGCTGGATGCTGAGGATTCCAGACTCTTAACTGTGATGTATGAAAAGAGCTCTTGACTATAGAGTGGCCTTTTGGTCTGCGTTCTGCCACTTGATAGGTTTCTGTGCACTTTTCTGAGGATTACATGAAACTGTATAGTATGTGAATATCCAGGTCAATTTTAAGGATCAATCAGTTGTCAATTCCTGCACCTTAGAGTTCTAACTAAATGCATCTAGCTATCCAGTTCTTTAGACTCTGAAAGTTCAATTTCCTGCCCAAAGTTTGGCCATTTATTAGTAGTTTAAGGTCTTGAGGTTTCCTTTTGTGTATGTGGTTCTGGCATTGTACGTGCTATAACCCAGACAAGGTCTTTTAGTTGCAAGCATTTTGCATGTTTAGTGATTTTTATTGAGTTAGGAGTTTAGCAGCAAATGGTGTGCCCCACCTTGTTGGCTCTTGGTTTTTCCCCTCTTTTCTCATTTCTCTTGCACTGCTCCACTGCTTAGATTCTCTCATGTCTGGTCAAATTGTGTTGCTCCTGCCCCCAAATCCTAGCAATTACTTACTCAGGCTTAGAATAAAGAACCCTGTTTCCCTAAATTAAGACCCGTTTCCTTCCCTCAGTAAGCTCATGACACATACTATACTTTTTTCTTTTAAATCAACTTTAAATTTACATACAATTACATGCACTCATTTTAAGTGTACAGCTTGAGTTTTGACAAATGTGTACAGCTATGAAACCGCCGTCTAAGTTAAGATTTAGAACATTCCATCACCCCAGCAGAACACTTAATTGAAAGATCATACTGTTCTGAAGTATGTTTTCAGTTTATATGGCAGGAATATTTTTCTGCACTGTGATTTACGGCATCTTTTTCCCCATAGGCTTTGCTGTGAGTTAATCTTTGTTCTGAATTTTAATTAAAGATTGTCTTGATGAGACATTATTACTTTGAAAATAGGGTTATTCAAAATGCACATTCAGTTTCTCTAGGTGATTTTATTTAGTTTTCTTGTTTTTTGTTTTTGATAAGTAGTACTTGCACGTTACAAAATTCAACAAAGGGGTATTCCTTGAAAAGTGTCCACAACCTCTGTGTCCCAGTCAGCAAACTCCTTTTCTCAGAGAAGCCGTTGTTTACTTGGACAATTTAAATCAGTTATTTTATGATTTTGTAACATTTTTTTGGTTCAGATATATTTCTACATAATATATTAGCTCACGTTGCCAGCAGGCCCTCATTCCAGCATTTATATTCTTTAAATGTTTGATCACATTGTTTTAGAGACTCAGGCTTCCTGGATGAAGTGGATGAATTTGACCCAGTATTACTGTACACAGGTGTTCTATCAAATAATACTTCAGCCTTAGTGTGTATATTTGTGCCTCTTTCAGCTCAGTTCAGTTCAGTTCAGTCGCTCAGTCGTGTCTGACTCTTTGCGACCCCATGAATCACAGCATACCAGGCCTCCCTGTCCATCACCAACTCCCAGAGTTCACTCAGACTCGTCCATCGAGTCAGTGATGCCATCCAGCCATCTCATCCTCGGTCATCCCCTTCTCCTCCTGCCCCCAATCCCTCCCAGCATCAGAGTCTTTTCCAGTGAGTCAACTCTTCGCATGAGATGGCAAGAGTACTGGAGTTTCAGCTTTAGCATCATTCCTTCCAAAGAAATCCCAGGGTTGATCTCCTTCAGAATGGACTGGTTGGATCTCCTTGCAGTCCAGTTGTGTTAAAATCTGAGTTGTTGTAGTCATTTCTCCTCTGGCTAAATAGCACAGGACAAAATAAAATCTGAAATCACAGAAGAATTAAAAAAAAGTACATGTACTGAGTTATACTCCAGTTGGATCTCTTAAGATTATTTAACTTACAACCAAATTGATAATCTGTGAAATATTGAAATCTTTAACTTCATGTTAATTTGGTTTCTTGAGCAATTTTATTTCAAATTCTGCCAAAAATCTTGAGGTAGAGGATGGAATCTTTAATATGTCAGCCAGTTAGTATTGAGCAAATTATCATTATTAAAGTTGAGGAACATAACCATTGGAGCCTCATGGTTGCTAAAGGGACAAGAGAAACTAAAGCCTGCTTCCTCCGGTGCTTAGTATTTGGTCCTTTTAAGTACACAACCTGTACAGAGGGTATCAAGGCAGGACTTCTTAGCAGAAGTTTGAAGATAGTGTGTGAAGATTGGGTTTGAAGTTTTAAACAGTCTCCTTTCTGCGTACTCCAGCTGTGTACAGCCACTGTCTGGCTCGTTAAAGCCTTGAGCCTACCATTTTTGAAAGTTCAATCTGTTCATTCATTTGGAATGTGAGACACTGTGGTGCTCAGCCTTGGGACTGTAAACTTTAGTGCGTTCCTGCTCAGTCGCTTCAGTCATGTTCGACTTTTTGTGACCCTATGGACCGTAGCCCACCAGGCCTCTCTGTCCAAGGGATTCTCCAGGCAAGAATACTGGAGTGGGTTGCCATGCTCTCCTCCAGGGAATCTTATCAAGGTGGGGGTTGAACCTGCGTCTCCTATGTCTCCTGCATTGGCAGGCAGGTTCTTTACCGCTAGCTTCACCTGGGAAGCCTGTAAGCCTTAGACCTGGGCCTTGATCTGTAGGAGCTGGTGTGGCTTGGAGACCAACAGTGGGGTGGCAGAGCATGTCAGGGACGCCCTTCTGGAGGAGGCGCACCCCTGCTTTGCAGCAATATTAAGTAGCATTTAGTCAGTTGCTTACCTGTTACGTGACAATTGACTTTCAAAATGGTAGGAATGCTGCTTTGTGGGCAGAATAATGTCTTATGGCTTAGATCTACTTCCTAATTCTCAGGAGCTAAAGGATTTTGTCTATGTGGAGACGTGTGGTAGGTGTATAGAGTCTGGGGCCAGGCTCTCTGCACTTGATCTGTAGCCCTGCCAGATACTAGCTTGGACATCCTCACTTGACCTCTGCTTTTTTATCTGCTTAAATATACTAATCCTGGTCTAGGGTGGTGGGGAGGGTTAGAGTGCAGAAAACAGCCTAATGTAATTCTGAGCCTTATTTAATATTGCAGATTACTGTTTTCTGATTTTGCAAAGATACTGCCTCTCTGTAAGTCTAAAAAGAATGAACATCTTTTGTGTGGGAAAGCTATGATTGTCATTTCATGTTCAACAAAATAGATGGTATTAAACATAGCTTTCTGAAGTGGGGCATAGATTTTTAAAGTAGAGCAAATCTTCATTTGTCAACAGTTGGTAGGAAAATGGGATGTTTGGGATAATCATATATTTTGATTTTATTAGAATTATATATATTATATATATATATATATAGAGAGAGAGAGAGAGAGAGAAGAAGAGTTAATTTTGCATGTGTTAGACAGTGCTAAACTATTTTTACAAATGCTAAACTGAAGTTTTATTCTGTAACCCAAAGTGTTTAGGATCTTGTGCTGCGTAACTTCATGGGGTGCCACTCCTGCCAGCTGAGCGGCATGTTCTTGGAGTTGTGCAGTGTGGCACAACTTGTTAAAGGATGCTTATTCGGGGGAGGCAGAACTCTTAATATCTGATTGTTTCCTCATTTATCACACACTGCATGCGCAGTGTGAAAAAAACTTAATTTTTCCTTTCTGGTGGTTTGGATTTCAGACAAAACTGTGCCAGTGAGACAGTTGGATTGAGAGGGCAAACCTGGAGCAACTGCAGCTTGTTTTTGTTTGCCTCGCTGAAAATTTCAGCTGCTCTCCCTCCATCTGTCATCTTGTCTGTTAATATCAACAGAGGCCTTTCCTATTAGTGGAGTCCTCAAGCTTTTAGCACCTGAATTTTCCTGGGATTGCCATGTTTGAAACTCGAAGTAACTGGTAATCAAGGAAAAGAATTGAATAGATGATGTATAGTAGTTGTAGAGGTGTAGCTGCTAGCTGGTAGGCCAGCCAGGAGAAGTGCCTGTTTGTGTCATTTGGTTTGCAAAGAATATTTATTATCTACAAAGCAACCAGGAAAGCACCATGCAGTGACATAATAAATGAAAAAGTGTAAACGTATTTAACCGTTTCTAAGGACTTTTGTCTTTATCAGAACAAATATGTGCTGGAATGTTAACCAGATTTTGGTTATTAGGAGTATGGCAATTTTAAGATTTCTTTCTTTTTTTTCTTTTAATGAGCAGGTGAAATAATCTTGGGGGGAAAGCAGGTACCATGAGCAACAAATTTCTTCCTTATTTAGATATTTAAGCATTGGCATAGATGCTGGGCATATAATACTATATGCATAATATCCCTTTTCTCAACAGGAAAGAGGAAATGATGAAATATTGAGTATTGAACAGTGATTACAAGGTTAAAGAATATTACAGAAGGGGACTTTCCAGTAGAAGGAAACATCCAGCAGTAAGATTTAACCCATCTCAGTAATAAAATGTTCAGCCAAGTTTAGTGTTAGAGAGAACCTTTGAAATGTCTAAGGGACCACATTTTAGTAGGTGGAGGAGGTAAATGAATTTGTATGGTTTTATACAATTAGAACTGGAATTAAATTCAGATTCTTAGCTCTAAAGTTTTTTCCCTAGTAGGCACACTAGGCTGCCTAGTTGAAGTTAGCTGTCTAATGTGAAGTTAGCTCCATCTTTAAAGGCCCTTAAACTTGGTAGTTCTTTGATAAAGAGATTAGCCAGCTTCATTGCTCTCCTCCTCTGACCCCGCTTAATTCACAGAGATAGCTACTTCTTAACCTCTTCATCCCCCCCAGGCCATTAGCTCTTAACCTCCACTTTCTTTTCTAATTCAGACTTTATTTTTAGCAAGCAGTGAAAGCCAGCTTTGGCTCTTTTAATCCGCAGTAGTATTTACTGGGTTATGATATAAATAACACAGTCTTCAGGACCGCCAGAGGGAGAGGCAGCTAGGAACATGGCTGGGACTCAACGTCACCGACTTCACTGCGGACACTGTATGCATCGCACACTGCGGTGTGATTGCTGATGCTCCCCTTGGCTGTCTATTGGTAACTCCTGCTGTTCATTCCAGAAGGCATCCTTATTTCGTATCTTTAGTTTCTGAACACAGGTTTTGAATGAGCCTAGGTCTCACATGCTGGATTGCAGGAGAGTTAGGAAATAAGACTAAAGCTTCTGTTGAGGCAGGTGAGGATCTATGAAGGTTGGGGAGTGTAATCTCCAAATACATGGGTGTTCTAGCTGTTGGGTAAAGGAATGACATTGCTGTCGGGTAAAGGAATGAAGAATGTCTGCTGTGAATCTCCTTTTGCCTTATGGTGCCAGGCAGGCCTATGTGTGACCATAGATAAGTTTTTTTTTTTTTCCTAAAACAGTTACTTCAGATTTTTGCATTCTTCTCAAGCTCTCAATCTGAACATTGCACTAAGGAGGAGGAGGGGAAGTTGTGAACAAATGGGGAATTTTTATCATTGCTTAATAGTGGACCAATTTATAGATACATGGCTAAGCTTACACATACAGGCCTTAAAATGAATTTCCAACTTCAAACAATGAGTTAAAGCTTGAAGTAAGAAACCCATAGTCTAGATCATTGTTAACTTAGCTGAATTTTTTAAAATGTTACAGGTTCACTGGTTTTTGCTGGTGTACCATCGCTCATAATTAGTGTTCACCATACAGGAACAGGCATTCAAAAATTTCCCCTATTTCTGTTCAGTATGAATTCAGAAGACACCCTTACAGGTCCCCTCACAGAATCTTAAATATGCGAGTTTTCTTTTTTGTTTGCATAAGTTTATTAACGGTGCCTTAAGTACCTTGGTGCAATAGCAATCCCAGTGATGAAGTTTTACTGTTTTTCAGTCCTCCCTTCATTCAGAGTTCTAAGATACCATTCCGAAGACAGAATTCATTAAGACAGTTACGTTACTCAAATCATTAAAGGCTTATTTTCATTTTTTGTGCTACAGTCAGTTCAGGCCATGAAGTTTTACGGCATCCATCAAACAAGAAATCAGGAGAAATGGAGAAATAGCTTCTGTGAGTCTACTCATGTCTAATTACAGTGCTGGGTATTCAAAGGACATTTTTACCACCAAGAATTTCATGAGTGTTATATGAAGGAGTAGTTGATATTGTCTTTAACTGTGATGTCAATATTTACAAATCTTATGGAAAAAACGAAGGAAAAAAAAGATGGAGATGTAAAGTTTCCAGAAAACATGTAAAGTGTCTTTAGAAATAGCCGAGAAAAAATATGCCCTGATGTAGTCCTGTTGTCCATACAGTGTCTCTAACTCAAACCTTTACCTGCTTCAAGTCCTTGATATTCTCACTCTAAAATGCATCTTTTAAAAGACTAACTTCTATGTATATTTTATGAAATTTTAAGTCAAGAACAGTGTATGCTTTACACTCATGTTGAAATAAATTCCTGGGGTGGGAGGGGGCAACGGACTCTCTTACTCAGAGTTAGTTGATACAGTAATACTATGAGCAAAATAAGGAATTAATACATTTGTTAGTAAGTTTGTATTTCAGAGTCACAAGAACATTTCAGAGCACAATGATCTGTGCAATATGAGAGAGAAAATGGCTTACCATAGAACAGATAGTTTGAGGTCAAAATTATGTATGCCTCTCCCTCTCCAAGGGGTCTTCCCAACCCAGGGATCAAACCCAGCCTCCCACACTGCAGGTGGATTCCAGAGAATACTGGAGTGGGTAGCCTATCTCTTCTCCAGCGGATCTTCCCAACCTAGGAATTGAACCGGGGTCTCCTGTCTTGCAGGCGGATTCTTTACCAACTGAGCTATCAGGGAAGCCAGAATTATATATGCCAATTTTTAAATCAAATATCGCATATTTTTCCTGCCTTATTTGTTTTAATAAGACTATATACTTTTTCAGTTGACAGACCCAAAAGGAAAATAAAGGTGACATGGTTTAATTTTCCTTTTCCATGAAGCACTTCTACATGACCATGAAACCTTTCCTTAACTTCTGTGCTATTTTATCATCATGGCAAACATTTGAGATTTACTGTTGTTATACTGTAATGGTTACTCTTTTCCTTTTTAAATTTTACTTTGGCTGTTCCAGGTCTTAGTTGCAGAGAGGGAAATCTTTGTTGCTGTGTGCATGATCAAACAGAGATCTGATCTGAGCAGAGATATCAGATCTGCATGATGTGAGCAGAGATCGAACCCCAGGACCCCCACTTTGGGAGCTCAGAGTCTTTTAGCCACTGGACCACCAGGGAAGTCCCTGTTAAGTGGTCACTCTTAGTTCATCATTTTCCTCATGTGTGGAATGGGTCTGAGGATTAAATGAGTTAATGATACATTTCAAACATCAGTATTTGACCTAGTTTGTTTTATTACTTGAACTTTTATATGCTCTGTGAATCAGGGACTTTGCTTGATAATTGAGTAGAGTCCCTGACCTTATGGAATTCACTGACTAGTGATGGGGGAGTATAAGAAACAGACTGCAGCGTGTCCTCATGCATTTAGTGGGGCAGAAGAGCTGGGGGACAGCAGACAAGGAAATCAAGGAATTCAGCCTAACACTTTTCTTTGTTGGATGCACAGTTTGTTAGTAAGAATTTTCAGATTTTTGTCCACTGTCAGTGATTGGAATAAATCGTACATGCCATTCCTGGGGTGGAAGTTACTAACACAGCAGGTATGGTAATCCTTCTCATCAGCTCTGTGTGGAACCTGAGTGTGCCTGCTTTTATTCCTGGAAGAAACCTGTGTTTAGCACTTAAAACTACCATTTGCTAGCTGGAATGCCCATCTTCAGATAGTGTAGGGTCCAACAAGTTAACCAAATGATTGTGCTAGTTATAATAAGAGGAGTGGAGATAATTAATGCACAGGAAACTGGGAGTACAGGGCAGATGCTTCCAGACTAATTCATACCTGAGGAATAAGTTGATCAGATGTACTTAGCCTTTGAAAAGTCCTTCTTTGGCTCCTAAGTCTCCATTCCTTTTCACTGAACTTAACACCAAAGTCTCGATCTGGTCTTGGGTAGAGGAGAAAAAATAAAACAGATTTCTTGTGCACCTCATCCCATCCTATCTCTTGGGTATTACTCCAAGTAGAATAGGTATTACTTTCCTAACACTTACTTAGCAGTCTGATGGGAAATAAAGTTTTTCAACAAAGTGTGATACCTTGGTCTAAGATCTAAGATTTAGTCCTTAGTATCCAGAGCCTTTGAAACAGTAACCTCCATTTTTCCTTTTCTGAATATATCACCTAAAAATAAGTATGTGGGAGTAGAAAAAGGGAGAAAAAGGAGGAAGAGGAGGGTGTGCCTTGAGAATCATCATTCTCATCTAAGTTTAGAATAAGCCATTTTTAAAAAACGATGAGTTAGGATAACATGATTAATTTTTATGATCATCAGATTTTTCATTTACCAAGGAAAAGGAATTGAAAGTAGATTATGTCTTATACCCACTAGGGGGTAGTGTGAGCCATAAAAATTAAAATTATTTCTCACTGATTAACCTGTTTCATCATGAATTTGCCTTGTTTGAATCAATTTTTCTCCATGCAGTGTTTTTTAATTGCTATAAGTCATCATTTTCAAATACAGTAACACACATTCCTGTCTCTAGTGATTCAGATGTTGTGACTTTACTCTTTTTTGTGTTTTTCGTTGTTGTTGTTGTTGTCTGTACCCTCTGGCTTGTGGGATCCTAGTTCCCTGACCAGGGATTGAACCTCTGCCCTTTGGAGTAAAAGCACCCAGTGTTAACCACTGCAGCACCAAGGAATTACCCTGACATTACTTGTTTGTGAAGAATTTTCTGAGCAGAAAATAGGGCTTCCGTAGTGGCTTAGACGCTAAAGAATCCACCTTCAATGTGGGAGACCTGGGTTTGATCCCTGGGTTGGGAAGATCCCCTGGAGGAGGGCATGGGAACCCACTCCAGTATTCTTGCCTAGAGAATTGCCATGGACAGAGGATCCTGGAGGGCTGCAGTCCATGAGGTCATGAAGAGTCAGACATGACTGATCGACTGAGCCCACACAGGGATACTTTAAAGTTTCTCTACCAAATTTTGCTCACTATAGGAAGTAAAGTAAGTTATTCTTTATGACCTGTAAGTAAAATTATTATATAACAGGATTGTCTTCTGTTTCACTGTCCTGTATGGTAGCTACTAGCTTCATGCGCAGATTGTAGTTGAAAGGTGGCTAGTTCAAATTGATATGTGCTCTAAGTATAAACCACACCGGGATTTTGAAGACTGAGTATGAAAAAAGATTATAAACTATGTCAGTAAGTTTTACATTGGTTATATGTTGAAATGCTATTTTGACTATATTGGGTGAAATAAAACATTAAAATTAATTTTATGTTTTTCTTTTTACCACATTACTCTTTAATGTGGCTACTAGAAAATTTTAAATTACACCTGTGGCTCATATTGTAGTTCTTGTCAACAGCACTGCTGTGGAGAAAAGCATTCACTGACCCATTTTTATCATGATGTACCTCTACCTGGCATGATTTGTAAGGAAGGAATACAATGAGGAAGTTGAGCACAACTTTGGTTTTGTTCCTAAGGCAGCTAGAATACATATGGTCACTTCTGTAATGAGACATACGTGTTTCTAAAATTTATTGTGTTAATAAGCAAAATCACATGGTAAAAATCATAGGGCTCATGGATAAAATGTTAGGAGCATAATACTCAAAAAACATTGGTTATGTTTTTTAAATGCCCACTTAAATGTCAAGGGTGAACTTGCAGATGCCCTCAAGTAATTTACAGTTGTGTTTATAATGAAAAATTGATCTTTGCTTTATTGATAATCTCCCCAAAGAATTCCCTATTAATATTTTAGAGTCATTTAAAGATATAGTGACAGGTTGCAGTAGACAGAGTAGGCATCATTGAGGCATTTCTCATTTTATGACTTACGATAAGAAATTGATGAGTTATTTAGTATACTTAGATCTTAGATGAGTTAAAAGATTCACAATTGCAGTTCTGTGTTTCAGAGAATATTCTAAATGGGGAAAAATCCAGTTGCTGTAGGTATAACATGTTGGGGGTTTATTTGCGAAGTGTGTTAGTCTCTCAGTTGTGTCGGACTCTTTGCAACCCGTGGACTGTAGCCTGCCAGGCTCTTCTGTCCACTGGGTTCTCCAGGCAAGAATACTGGAGTGGGTTGCCATTCCCTTCTCCAGGGGATCTTCCCAACCCAGGGATTGAACCCCGGATCTCCCGCATTGCAGGCAGATTCTTTACTGTCTGAGCCATTAGGAGGTGTATATATGAATAGTTAATAAATGGGGCAACTTTTCACACAAGCAGATTACCACTCTTTCTAAAAATACTGTTATCTAAAATTTTACTGTACATAATTCATTACCGTAGAGTGTGTGAGACCTTACACTATTTCATGGTGAAGTGAAAATTGCTCCGTCGTGTCCAACTCTGCAACCCCATGGACTGTAGCCTGCCAGGCTCCTCTGTCCATGGAATTTTCCAGGCCAGAATACTGGAGTGGGTAGCTATTACCTTCTCCAGGGAATCTTCCCAATCCAGGGATCAAACCCAGGTCTCTTGCATTGCAGGCAGATTCTTTACCAGCTGAGCCACCAGGGAAGTGTACGCACATTATTATTGAATCTAAAAACAGAAGAAGTCCTAATTAATGGAGTTTAGTGTTATTATTTACAGTGGTGTCATTCTGGGAGTCCCAATGAGCTATTGATAATCAGATCAATTTGATGTTATTTAATTCCTTTGAAAGTATTTGTAGCATGAACTGCTGTATGGCTTCAGTAAAATAAGATATTTTCCTTGAGACCTAATCTTGTTGCCACTTAAATTCATATTCTGCTTTTATGTACTTCCCTTTCTATTTTTTAGTAACCAGTTTTCTAAACATAGTCTATATTACTTTCTATTTTGCGTGGATTCTCTAAACATAGTCTACATTACTTCCTATGTTGCATGGTCTAACTCGAGTTATACTTGAGATTCAGTCCCAGGATTGCTTTTAAACAGATAGGATCACAAAATGCAACTAAAAGTTACTCTGTTTTCTTTAAAAATGAATACTGTTATTTAATAAATCTTGAGACTTGTTTCTTTGCTTTGTTCTCACCCTGTATTATTTTTGAGTTGGTTCTGTGCAGACTGGCCTTCTTATGGGACTTCATTTGTCAAGTCGTTTTACAATGTTGTACATGAGAGGTAATGTTAACTATATATAGCTAGCTGAGGAAGCTGAAGCTCAGAGCAGTGTGAATTTCTGCAGGAATGTAGTTAAGTGAGGCAGTAATAATTCGAACCTGTTGTTTCTAAGACTTGAATACTTCGCTGTCTTTCTGCCAAAGGATAGTATAAAACTAGGATGTGTCTCAAGTTAACTGTGTGTGAGTAGTAGCAGAAGGATTTTAGTTCCTACCCAGTTTTTTCCCTTTTAGGGAAAAAAAATCGACAATTTCTGTTGGGGGGGGAGAGTTGTTCCATTTGGTTTGGGTTTTATTCTTTTTTTCCTCCTATAATTTATGCTGTGGGTTTGGGAAATCAGTGCTGTGTAGTGAAATAATTATGCATGGGTATTCATTATATCAAAATCTATCAGAACTTGAGAGCACATTAAAAACTATTTCAAAAAGTTTTGCATACCCAAGAGCTTATTCTAGAATATGTTCTGATTAAATCTGATACATGATCAGGTCACATGATACATTTAATATGTATGTTCTTAAGAAAGAGTGTCTGATTTTGAGGGTGAACTGAAGATGAGGAAGTGAAGCTCCATCTGCCTGTGATAATTGTACTGAGTGATTTTGAACCTATTTTCAGATGTGATCTTGGAGGCTTTTCTGGCAGCTTTTTATAGCTTTGAATAGAGCTGCTACTATTTTGTGTAACCAGGGAGTGGTGTTTTGGGACTCTTGGACCCCAGCTTTTTTCCTCCAGCCTCTCTCTTCTAAAAATATGAGGAATTGGGATAAAACAAAAGGAAGATGGAGGTGAGGAGTCAAAATTCAAGGAATTTTACCATCCACTTTTCTCATTCCTTTACGCCTAATATTCATCCTAATAGCTTTCCTTTTTCTCCTAAAAGTGAAGACCAGACTCCTGTTCTAGTTACATTTTGGAAGACTTCCTAAGATGGGAGGCTTCTTTATTGCCTTTTGAGATTTTTAATGCTCCAAAAATGTTTGACTTTGTTTAAATCTAAAGAATATTTTGCTGAAAGTAGTTTATAGCATTTCAGTTTTTTATTTGCCCTGGCATTGGAATGCTTAAAATCAAGCAGGCTAGTCTTGAAGCATTACTCTAAATGGCTATGAGTTTTGGAAAAGAATTTGATTTTATACCTGCATCTTATGACTATTTCAGTATATAACTGTACTAACAGAGAAATCTTTTCTAGTATATGCATTACAGGCTGTAGAATGAAGTAGCGTAAGGTGTGTAATTTTTCTTAAGTGAAAGCAGTATAGTATTCTCATTCATTGTTTTTCATATCTAGAAGCTTAAATACTGCAGTGTTCTAAGCCTTTTTGACTACACGTACATATTCAAAATGTTGAAAATGTATTGTGCACTCAGTTGCTCAGTCGTGTCTGACTTTCTGCGACCCTGTGGATTGTAGCTGGCCAGGCTCTTATGTCCATGGGATTCTGCAGGCAAGGCTACTGAAGCCATTCCCTTCTCCAGGGAATCTTCCCAACCCAGGGACTGAACTCTGCGTCTCCTCCATTGGCAGGTAGATTCTTTACCACTGAACAACCAGGAAAGCGCTGAAAATGTACTGCTAATGCGTAATTGACTGGAGATACATCAGTACATTTTTAGAGGGTGATGCAATTAACATTACCATGGGAAGTTGTTAGAGCTTAAACTTGATCAAGAGTTCATTATACAACTTGTGGTTGTTGTTATCATTCACATTTTGTTCTGTTAGGTTTTTGTTCCAACCTTGTGTATATATTATAAACATAAAATTTTCAAAAATGATGCATCACAAAATTTTGAGTAAAGAGTTTTCTAGTGAATTTTATGTAGATGGTTCTCTTGTCAGCCTAGCAACATGTATACTAATGTCTCAGAAGATGATCGGTCTTCAGAATATAGTTCTGATTAAGATGATACGAATATTAGACCAACAAAAAGAAAACCTTAGTGATTGATTCTGATACAGAAAGTGAAAATGAAACTCACATCTCTGGAGTGAGCGCTTTTGCTTATATAGAAGAGTGGACTGAAGGAATTTCATGAAAACTGTAAGACTTTTCAGCTGTGTCAGTTGTAACTATTGAATGTAATAACCTGCATACTGTTAGTGAAATTATTAATTTTTGGTCAGCCAAGAGAAAAATCGCCAGTCACGGGCATTAGTTTCTGCAAAAATCCCCTGGTCAATAATGAGCTAATATATAAAACTATACATACTATTGTCAGTTTGTGTATTGAATATTAACATTTTTCTGACTAAATATTTATAAATATAGATTATTTCTCCTTGTACCTCAGTGGATTCTTTTTCTTGTGTGCATCCTGCTTTGAATAAAAACTGCTTTAATGTTAAAGATGAAATTTCTGATGGTTTATTCCTTGTTCTTTGTATCATTAAATAGATTCATAATTCAGCAAGTGTTACGGAACATCTATAGTACTGCGCACTGTTCCAAAGCTCAGGATTCAGAAGTAAATGCAACAAACACAAATCCCCCCCTTCCGAACAAAATAAGAGAGATATAGTACGTTTAGAGCCCTAGAGATAAACTGTGTAGGGGGTGAGAAGGAGCAGGGCTAGAGGGAGAGTGTGGGGTAGGGTGGAAAGGTGTTTGCAGATTCAGTTATGGAGGCTTCACTGAGAAAGCACATCTGAATGGAGATCTTGGGATCTGAGGGAGTGAACTTCAATCTTTCCCAGCGACAGGGTCTTTTACAGTGAGTCGGTTCTACCCATCAGGTGGCTAAAGTATTGGAGTTTCAGCTTCAGCATCAATCCTTCCAATGAATATTCGGGACTGATGTCCTTTAGGATGGACGGGTTGGATCTCCAGGCAGTCCAAGGGACTCTGAGGAGTCTTCTCCAACACCACAGTTCAAAAGCATCAATTCTTCGGCACTCAGCTTTGTTTATAGTTCAATTATCACATCTATACATGACTACTGGAAAAGCCATAGCCTTGATTAGATGGACCTTTATTGACAAAGTAATGTCTCTGCTTTTTAATATGCTGTCTAGGTTGGTCATAACTTTCCTTCCAAGGAGTAAGTGTCTTTTAATTTCATGGCTGCAGTCACCATCTGCAGTGATTTTGGAGCCCCCCAAAATAAAGTCAGCTACTGTTTCCCCATCTATTTGCCATGAAGTGATGGGGCCAGATGCCATGATCTTAGTTTTCTGAATGTTGAGCTTTAAGCCAACTTTTTCACTCTCCTCTTTCACTTTCATCAAGAGGCTCTTTAGTTCTTTGCTTTCTGCCATAAGGGTGGTGTCATCTGCATATCTGAGGTTGTTGATATTTCACCCGGCAATCTTGATTCCAGCTTGTACTTCATCCAGCCCAGCGCATCTCATGATGTGCTCTGCATATAAGTAAAATAAGCAGGGTAACAATATACAGCCTTGACGTACTCCTTTTCCTATATGGAACCAGTCTGTTGTTCCATGTCCAGTTTTAACTGTTGCTTCCTGACCTGCATACAGATTTCTGAAGAGGCAGGTCAGGTGGCCTGGTATTCCCATCTCTCAGAATTTTCCACAGTTTGTTGTGATCCACACAGTCAAAGGCTTTGGCCTAGTCAATAAAGCAGAAATAGATGTTTTTCTGGAACTCTCTTGCTTTTTGGATAATCCAGTGGATGTTGGCAATTATCTCTGGTTCCTCTGCCTTTCCTAAAACCAGCTTGAACATCTGGAAGTTCATGGTTCAAGGACTGTTGAAGCCTGACTTGGAGAATTATGAGCATTACTTTACTAGCGTGTGAGATGAGTGCAACTGTATGGTAGTTTGAGCATTCTTTGGCATTGCCTTTCTTTGGGATTGGAATGAAAACTGACCTTTTCCAGTCCTGTGGCCACTGGTGCGTTTTCCAAATTTTGTGGCATATTGAGTGCAGCACTTTCACAGTATCATCTTTTAGGATTTGAAATAGCTCAACTGGAATTCCATCGACTCCACTAGCTTTTGTTTGTAGTGATGCTTCCTAAGGCCCACTTGACTTCACATTCCAGGATGTCTGGCTCTAGGTGAGTGATCACACCATTGTGATTATCTGGGTCATGAAGATCTTTTTTGTATAGTTCTTCTGTGTATTCTTGCCACCTCTTCTTAATATCTTCTGCTTCTGTTAGGTTCATACCATTTGTGCCCTTTGCTGTGCCCATCTTTGCATGAAATGTTCCCTTGGTATCTCTAATTTTCTTGAAGAGATCTCTAGTCTTTCCCATTCTCTTGTTTTCCTCTGTTTCTTTGCACTGATCGCTGAGGAAGGTTCTCTTACCTCTGCTTGCTATTCTTTGGAACTCTGCATTCAAATGGGTATATGTTTCCTTTTTCCTTTGCTTTTTGCTTTTCTTCTTTTCACAGGTTTATGTAAGGCCTCCTCAGACAGCCATTTTGCTTTTTTGCATTTATTTTTCTTGGGGATGGTCTTGATCCGTCTCCTGTACAATGTCATGAACTTCCGTCCATAGTTCATCAGGCACTCTGTGTATCAGATCTAATCCCTTGAATCTGTTTCTCACTTCTACTGTGTAATCATAAGGGATTTGATTTAGGTCATACCTGAATGGTCTAGTGATTTTCCCTACTTTCTTCAATTGAAGTCTGAATTTGACAATAAGGAGTTTATGATCTGAGCCACAGCCAGCTCCTGGTCTTGTTTTTACTGACTGTATAGAGCTTCTCTATCTTTGGCTGTAAAGAATATAATCAATCTGATGTCAGTATTGACCATCTGGTGATGTCCATGTGTAGAGTCTTCTCTTGTGTTGTTGGAAGAGGGTGTTTGCTATGACCAGTGCGTTCTCTTGGCAAAACTCTATTAGCTTTTGCCCTGCTTCATTCTGTACTCTAAGACCAAATTTGCCTGTTACTCCAGGTGTTTCTTGACTTCCTACTTTTGCATTCCAGTCCCCTATAATGAAAAGGACATCTTTATTGGGTGTTAGTTGTAGAAAGTCTTGTAGGTCTTCATAGAACCGTTTAACTTCAGCTTCTTCAGCGTTACTGGTTGGGGCATAGACTTGGATTACTGTGATATTGAATGGTTTGCCTTGGAAACAAACAGAGATCATTCTGTTGTTTTTGAGATTGCATCCAAGTACTGGATTTTGGACTCTTTCATTCCCTGTGAGGGCTACTCCATTTCTTCCAAGGGATTCTTGCCCATAGTAGTAGATATAAAGGTCTGAGTTAAATTCACCCATTCCAGTCCATTTTAGTTGGCTGATTCCTAGAATGTCGACGGTCACTCTTGCCATATCCTGTTTGACCACTTCCAATTGGCCTTGATTCATGGACCTGACATTCCAGGTTCCTATGCATGATTGCTCTTTACAGCCTTGGACTTGGCTTCTGTCACCGGTCACATCCACAGCTGGGGGATGTTTTTGCCTTGGCTGCCTCCCTTCTTTCTTTCTGGAGTTACTTCTCCACTGATCTCCAGAACCATTTTGGGCACCTACCCATCTGGGGAGTTCATCTTTCAGTGTCCTGCTATCTTTTTGCCTTTTCATTCTGTTCATGGGTTTCTCAAGGCAAGAATACTGAAGTGGTTTGCCATTCCACTTAGGGGAAAAAGAATGCAAAGCTCCTGAAGGAGGAGTATGCATGACAGGTTGAAGACGCACAAAGCAGCTAGTCCTGCTTTAACAAAGCAGATAAGGAGGGCGGTGAGGGTTGGGAAGCATAGCTGAAGATGACTAAGAGGTAGGTGGAATAAATGCATTCTTTTTGCGTGGAGGTTATAAAGACTTGGATTTTTAAAAGGTCTGTGGAATACAAACTAGGTAGGGGCTGGGGGACTCAAGATCGGAAGCAGGCAGAATAAGTTAGCTGGCTGTTGCAGCCTGCTGGGTAAGAAATGGTGGTGGCTTGGGTCACAAGTCTAGCAGTGGAGTGATGATCAGAAGTATAGCAGTGTCCAGTCATGGGCAGATTCTGAAGTTTAAGGCAACAGGATTTCTGATCAGATTGGATGGGTGAGGTATGAAGGAATTGGATCAGTTGGAAGGATGGATTTCTGAATGACTCAAGGAATGCTCTGAGGAGGAGCAGGTTAAGGGTGGGGAAGGTCATGCTAAGTTTGGGATGGTTACTAGAGATTCAAGAGTAGCTGTCGAGCACAGGGTTATGAATAGGGGCATGATTCAGGGAGAAATCTCTGCAGGATATGCATTTGGGGAGGCTTCATACATGGAGTGGATTGATTATTTAAATTCATCAGACTAGATGAGATCACTGTAGAGTGTGTAGGCAGAGTAGAAGACCTGAGACAGAGCCCTGGTGCCCTTCTATATTGAGTGTTGGCATGAGGTTGATACCATGCATCTAGGCAGAAAGCCAGGAGAGAGTGGCTGCAGGAGCTGGATAAAGTCTTGCAAGGAGAGCACAAACCAGCTGGGTAAGATGGTGCTTTTAAGTCAGTTAAGATGAAGGTTCAGTGTTAGCCGTTTGCTTTAACCATGTGGGACTCATCGATGACCTCAACAAGCAAGCTGGCAGCTAAAGCCTGCTTCGAGAGAGGTGTTCAAGACCAGAGCAGAGGAGGGAGGTTGGAGACATGCAAGTTTAGATGACTTTCAAACAGGAGTAAAGCAGTGGGACAGCAGCGAGGGTGGGGGGCATCGACTCAAGTCAGGGTCATTTCCTCCCCCCCCCTTTCTTTTTTTTTTTTGAGAAGTTACAGTAGCTTTGTACAGTTTGGGGAAAATCCAATAAAGGGGAAACAGTGATTCAAGAGAGGAAGGCGATGCTAGAACAATGTCCTTGAGGAGGTGAGGAGATAAGATCTAAAGGAGAGATTGGTCTTAGTCCAGAGTGACAGTCCTTTCACCCTTAGCAACGGAAGAAAAGGTGCAGAGCACCTGGGCCCGCAGATGCAGGTTGATGTGCAGATGCGACAGTGAGAACTGCAGGAGGGGTTTCTGTTTTCTCCTGTAGTACAAAACAGAGTTGTCAGCCAAAAGTGAAGATGTGGATGGAGATGTTGGAGGTTGACAGGAGAAAGAATGTTCAGTCAATTAGGACAGGGAGAAAGATGGAAAAGAGAACTAATGATATTGTTGGGGGAGCAGTAAGGTTGGTTCATTTTCGATTTTAGAGACTAATCAGCTTGGAGACCAGCCGATCTCCAGCCCTGTTTAAGTGCCTCGGCACTTAAGTGCGTTTGTTCCATTAGATTTTTCAGAGGGGAGATTTTCAGTGACTTTAAAAACTAGTTTTGCTTTTTAAACAGCTTGGTTTTGGTTAAGTTTAAACAGAGCAGGTTCCCTTACTTGTGTAGTAATCCTATTGTTCTCTTTTTTCCCCTTTTCTTTCTCATGGGTATAAGATCAATGTCATTAGTCTAATCTTATTCTCCGCATATTTGTAGACATTTGTAGCTGCAGTTGTACATGATGTCATCAGTATTTGCTGGCGGTTGCTTGCAGCTGCTTACGATGATTTATGTTGTTTTCTTTGAACTTTACATTTTATAAGGTAAATAGAAACCCATTGAGAGATTGGAGAGGTTCTTTTATATCCAATTCCAAGAAGTAAATTTCTCTAATTTTTATTTTGGTGTTTAGCAAAATGGTATTTGTTTCACAAATGTGTTATGTTTTTCTGTTGTAGGAAACCCAGCGTTTGCTGGCAGAACCAGTTCCCGGCATTAAAGCAGAACCAGATGAGAGCAACGCCCGTTATTTTCATGTGGTCATTGCCGGCCCTCAGGATTCCCCCTTTGAGGGAGGGACTTTTAAACTTGAACTATTCCTTCCAGAAGAATACCCAATGGCAGCCCCTAAAGTACGTTTCATGACCAAAATTTATCATCCTAATGTAGACAAGTTGGGAAGAATATGTTTAGATATTTTGAAAGGTAAGTGTTATCTTTATCATCATATGCTGTTAAGATTTTTTCCTTTTTTCTCGTAAACATTCCGTTTTGAGAATCTGAATATTATAATCTTACCTTATGTGAAGACTGCAGAAGTATGGGAGGGAACCACAGCCGCTCTGGGGCTGTTGTTTTCATGCATGGTCATTCTGGGCCTGTTGCCTTTGTAGATAAGTGGTCCCCAGCTCTGCAGATCCGCACAGTTCTGCTATCGATCCAGGCGTTGTTAAGTGCTCCCAATCCAGACGATCCATTAGCAAATGACGTAGCGGAGCAGTGGAAGACCAATGAAGCCCAAGCCATAGAAACAGGTACTTACTGTTCATTCTCCTCACACCACTTCCACTTTAAGAACAACCTGTACCACAGTTTTTTTGGGGGGTGCGGGGGGTTGTGTCTTGCTCTACTTGAGGGGTCTTAGGTCCCAGTTCAGAGATCGAACCCAGGCCATGGCAGTAAAAGTGTCAAGTCCTAACCGCTGAACTGCCAGGGAATTCCTGTGTATCACCTTTTCAAAAACTTTTAGTTTTAACCAGAAAAAGAAAAGATTCGTTAAAAGGAGATCAGATCTCTCTTAATAGTACGTAAATAACCTCTTAACAAAAGATTTTCAGATTCCATCTTATGGTCCACTACATGACTCCCAGGTCTACACACGATTTAACGAATGCCTGAGTGCCTGCCATTCATTTAGCAATGTGTAAAGATAATGGAAGACCTTGAAACTTCCTTGAGCTGTTTTTGCAATCTGTTTGATTAAATTAAACTATGTGTCCATTTATAGTTAGAGAGTTTGAAAGCAATAAGCTTCTTGCTACAGATTTTAACAGTTAACGAGGAGCATCATATGAGAAAGGAAAGAGACAACTCTTTTCATCCTTTAGAATTTTGTAGAACTTTTGAATTCCATTGTAATGTTTTGGTACAGTCTTTTTGCCCTGACCTAGATTATAGAAAATGACATGAATTTAAGAAATTATAGCATGCTGTTTTCATAATTAACTGAATTCTGTTTGTTTACTTTGTATAGAATTTGGAAAGGAACATATTGAACTTAAGTAATAATCACGTTTGTTTTTGTCCACAGCTAGAGCATGGACTAGGCTATATGCCATGAATAATATTTAAATCGATTCGATCGTCAAGCGTGCATCACTTCTCCTGTTCTGCCAAGACTTCTTCCTTTTTTGTTTGCATTTAATGGACACAGTCTTAGAAACATTACAGAATAAAAACCCAGACATCTTCAATCCTTTGGTGATTAAATGCACATTAGCAAATCTATGTCTTGTCCTGATTCACTGTTGTAAAGCATGAGCAGAGGCTAGAAGTATCATCTGGATTGTTGCGAAACGTTTAAAAGCAGTGGCCCCTCTCTGCTTTTATGCATTTCCCCCATCATGGTTTAAGTATAAAGCACTGTGAATGAAGGTAGTTGTCAGGGTTAGCTGCAGGGGTGTGGGTGTTTTTCTTTATTATTATTATTATTTTTTTGGTGGGGGGGGAAGGTAGTTTTATTTTAATTTTATGGGCTCCTTTCCCCCTTTTTATGGTGATCTAATTGCATTGGTTAAAAGCAGCTAACCAATTCTTTAGAATATGCTCTCTAGCCAAGTCTAACTTTATTTAGACGCTGTAGATGGACAAGCTTGATTGTTCGAACCAAAATGGGAACATTAAACAGACATCACAGCCCTCACTAATAACATTGTGACCTTGCTGTCAAGTGTAGAATCCTCCCTTCAAGAAAAAGCTTGTGACCATTTTGTATGGCTTGTCTGGAAACTCCTGTAAATCTTATGTTTTAGTAAAATATTTTTTGTTATTCTACTTTGCCTTTGTACAGTTTCTTTTACTGGGTTTATTTCATTTTCCCAATGTGACAATCGTTTTTAAAAATTAAAACTGATGGAACATTCTATTTTGATCTTCACCATCTGACAAATTGAATGGTGAGAGGTAGATTTTGCCAATCTCTTTTCACTGATGCAGATTTGTGTTAAGATATATCACTGAATGAAGTATTTATAAGCTGGCCCTGAGCATGCCTAAAACATCAGTATGTGACTTTTTTTTTTACCTCCTAGAAATTTGAAATAAATGTGTGTGTGTCGTCTGATTGGTTAGGCGATCATCGGTGTCTTGCCACAGTGTTTGGAAATCACTGTTCAGGAGAGTCACAGCACAGCCACCCCAGTGACTGACTTTGTGTGGGGCTTCTACTTGTGCCACAGTTGTGTCTGGCATTTGGGTTATGACCTTGCTCTTAGTTCTTGTCTCAAAACTTCGTGTGTGACCACTGTTACTAGAAAACAGCAATCTCGTAATCATTTGGGGTTTGCTGAGGCATTTATCATTCTTTCTTGCAGACCTGCTGAGCAGATCTCAAGCAGTCAGCTTGCATAAGCATCATCAGAAAGGTTTCTTCCCTAGAGGGCATCAGATCCTCGGTTCATGATCCTTACTGTCATCCCTGTAATATTTGGTGCGGGAGCTCCTTTTATTCTTTAATTTGATAATCTGCAGTTATCTGCATTGACAGAGTTCTTCCCCACCACAAAGCTGTTCTTTCCCACCTTTCCATATCTAATGCCTGAGTCTTGTTATTTTAAGACATTAATGTAGTCAGTCATAAATAAGTATGTACATGTTAACCTGTGGGTTGGAACCTTTGTCTCTTGCAGTTTAAGGTAATGGATATTGTAGCCGATCTGAATTTTCCCCACTCTTATTCTCATACCTTCTGGAGTTTCTTCAGAATGTGGTGTATTTTATTGTGCTCCTATGTAAGATGAAGAATATCTATTAAAATTACATTTTCAACATACAAAAGTTTTTGATGACTGGTAACTGGTATCCTTCAATAAATGCGTTGCTTGGAAACAAATATTAGTTTAATTCAGAGTAAAATTGTTCATAACCAAATATAAATTTAAAAGCTTAACAGCAGTTGTCATTTGTAACAATTGTTGATCTCTTTAGAGGTTGTCTTACAACTATGGGAACTGAATCTCATACTGGCGCCAAAATGAGTTGAACACTCAAGCAGTTAAATAGAGATTAGTTTTTTTTATTGCAGGTGGCATTGCTCAGATGATAGCTAGTATGACATAGTGGTTTATAAGTTATAAAATTCCAGATTTAAACCTATTGATCCACAAAAATGTATCTAAAATAGGACTCTGATGTCTACTGAGTTTTTGAGTTATAGAAGTACAAATATGTGAATTCCTAATTTCACGGCAACATGGTTTTTTCCTTTGTAATTTTGATAAGAGCCCTCATGGTTTTGATAATACTTGCTTTCCCAACCAGTGGGATGAAACCGGAGCCAGTGTGCTGGCTGGGCTTTCTTAGACTTAAAGGGCTCTGGGAGAGGCCAGGAGAGAGTGTGAAAGCTGGTGGCAATGTCTGGCTTTGGGGCCTGTTCTCTTTGGCCCACACGGCATGGTTGGTCAAAACATTTTGAGTTCAATGCTGACATTTTAGAAAAATTGGGAGAGTCGCATGAGAATCTATAATTCTGGTAATTTGAATGATCTAAAGTTCTGACAACAGGAAGACGTGACCTGCCTTATGCAAGGCACCTGCTGGGAGGAGCTGAGTAGTCGCCTTCCTAAGATGAGCTTGTCATTCTTCTACTAAGTGATTCTCAGGCCGGTTAGAATCCCCTCCCAGCCCACCTGCTCCTCTCTGTAATCCTTTTCCCTGGTAAGCCTTTGACTTTGTAACTGCTTAGCTTATGGATGCACTACTGTTTGTCAGGGGTGATGAGGTGAATGGGACTGGCACAGGATGTTCCCTCGTGGACCTCCTCATCTAATGAGGGATGCGGGTGGGGCACATGGACAGAGAGCAGTGGCAGCTCTGATGGAGAGGGGAAGTACGCGCTTGGGAGGGACTGCTCTTCTGGATTCAGTACCTCCAGGCAGGGGACCAGCTTGTGCAGAGCCCTGGGAGAGGAGAAGAATCTGAGTATTTTGATAAATGGCTTCTTGAACATCAGCTGCCCATTCAAAAGCTTTTCTGAAATCTGGAGGGGTTGATAGGAGCCTTATGTTTTTCATGTGATTTTTAAATTTTGTCGTCTCCTTTGCTGTGATTTACTTCCATGCTAGTTAGTGCTGGTCTGCTCAGAAGCTGCCTAATGAGATCTTAGATTTGAGATATGTATAACTTAAACCATGCTGTAGACCAAGAACATACTTTAATACAAAATTTCAGAAGCGTTTAAAAATAAACACTATACCTAAAAAAGCCATAGGTGCTATGGTTTAGCACTAGCAAAGGAGAGTATGGGGTGGGAAATCCTGTAAAACATTAACAGTTTTGGAACTAAATGGTATGGGAATAATAGGAATTGGCTACTTAACTCTAGCCACATCAACTTTTTGTTAGTTGCAGTTGCAAAGGTTTAAAAATACAGCCTTATCTATAAAAGCTGGCCAAAAGAAAAAGGTAAAATGCCATGATTATAGGGCAGCTAATTCAACAATCTATTTTAAAAAATGTAATTTCATTGGAATAATGTATTTTGGGACTGGGGGCAACATTTCATTTAACCGTGCAGCATGCGCTTAGTTTAAGAAATTATATTGGGGGTTATTTTTAAATGACAATGATCACAAAAACAAAACATGTTGAATGTAATAACTTGGAATATTAAGAATAAAAATCTGTACACCACCACCCAGACTGATGATACTTTGTTTCCTTAACTATATCTTCCACCCCCTGCATTAATTTCCTTTTTTTTTTTTATCATTGAGGTCGGAAATCAGGAGGATTTGTTCCAAGAGTTGGTTTTGCTACATCTTTATGTTACAAATTGGACAAGTTCCCCATTGGCTGCAAAACTGGGATTTGGACTAAAATTTTCCTTGTTAAGTATAGAACTCAACCTGAAGAGTCTGGGTCCTTCCTCCTCCTGGCAATTCATCTTTGCTCCCATTAGCTGATTTAATTTGATATGTGCCAGTTGTAGCATTTCAAGTGTATGAATGCAGACTTGCTAATAACCAAGCTGAGCATCTGTGGACTTTATGTAGTTTCTGATTGGTTGGAGAAGCATACGGTAAGTGCCTGGATATTTAGACCTTACTGTCTCTTGTAGCAGAGCAACAACTGAGTCCCATGATCTTAGTTTATTTCATGGTGCTCTTTAATGAGCTTTAACATTTTCTGCTAATCACTTTTACCTATGGGACAAAAAAGCTTTAGAAATATGAGACTTGATAGGTAGCTCAGGTTCCCTGTTGTAGAATAACCAGCGTATTTCCATTTTATATATTCCTGATCCATATCACCCACCATGTGACTCCTATTGAAATAAATAATTCATGATCTAGATTGTTGTGGTTCAGTCTCAGTCATGTCTAACTCTTTGCGGCCCCATGGACCCCAGGCACGCCAGGCTTCCCTGTCCCTCGCTATCTCCCGTAGTCTGCTCAAAGTCATGTCCATTGAGTCGATGATGCCATCCAACCATCTCGTAAAAATGGAACACTTCATGAACTTGCGTGTCATTAGTAAATTCCAATAGCTCTCTAAGTGTCATTATAATCTAGTAAGTTCACAAAGTATACTGGTTTATGTTCTAAGAGTAGACTACTCAAGAAGACTTGGTTAGATCTGTCAGGCAGCTTAGACGTGATAGGTTGGTTGCACCAGATTTCAAGTTGGTGCTCTTTTCCTTATATTTTGGCAGGAAGTATTAGAACTGTGAGTAACCAAAGGAGTAGGACCAAATGGTTGCAATCCGTGTTTTTCATTCTGAAGCAGTAAATATTTTGGGCTTTCCAGGCCATGGGTCTGTCTCAGTTACTCAGCTCTGCCAGTGTGGTGAGAAGACAGTTATAAACAAATGGGCATGCTGTTCTCTGCTCTGACAAAACTTTAGTTTTCATGTCAAAGTATTTTTTCCCCAAGTACTGAAAATGTGAAAAGCATTCCAAGTTTGTGGAATATATAAAAACAGGCTGGGGTCTCCATTTGGCTTGTAGGAGAAGGAAATGGCAACCCACTCCAGTATTCTTGCCTCTTGCCTGGAAAATTCCATGGACAGAGGAGCCTGGCGAGCTAGTCCATAGGGTCACAAAGTCAGACACAACCGAGCATGCGGGCACCAGGCTGAGTTAACCCCTACCTACTTGACAGTGACTGATTACTTGCTCTTGTGTTATAAGCAAGATATGTCTCCCCCTCCCCTTTTAAAAAGTGATGTGTGCACGTTAAGTTGCTTCAGTCGTGTCCAGCTCTTTGTGACCCCGTGGACCATAGCCCGCCAGGCTCCTCTGTCCATAGGGATTCTCCAGGCAAGAATACTGGGTGGTTTGCCATTTCTTCCACCAGGGGATCTTCCCAACCCGGGGAGTGAACCTGCATCTCCTTAGGTCTCCTGCATTGGCAGGCAGGTTCTTCACCACCAGCTCCATCTGGGAAGCCTTTTGAAAGTGATGTTAACTGTTACTCCAGTAACAGGAATGATTTGTGCAGGTTTCATTTTTCTGCTTTGATATTAACGTACTTTGACAAGTTATACAGATTGGGCATTTATCAAGCCCTGATTTTTTCATTTGTGATATATTTTCATGCCAAATTTCTCAATGTTCACAGGAATGAACACTGAACTCAGAATGTTCAAAATTATACAGGATTTGATTTTTAAAATCTGTACAGGCTTCTTTAAAAGTGACCTTTAACAGGAAATTCTGTGTAGTGTTTTTCAATTAGCAATTACTGAAAGGAACTCCATCTCTGGCAGCACATTTCTTTGCTATCTATCAAATAGATGACTAACAGCCCCACCCAATTTATACATTTAAGTTGATGTTTTATAAATAATGCAGTACACACCTTTGACCATATTTTGATTGTGCAACGACGCATTTTTGTTGACTAGGTTCCCAGAAGTAGGTGAGTTATATGCGTTTTTTTTTAAATTTTTGGCTGTGTCAGGCCTTTGTTGATACACAGACTTTCTAACTGGGGAGAGCATGGGCCATCATTGTGGTGGCTTTTCATGTTGCTGAGCACAGTCTTTATGGCACGTGGGCTTCAGAAGTTGCAGCCCCCAGGCTCTAAAGCACTGACTCAATGACTATACGTGCACTTAGCTGCTCCATGGCATGTGGGGAACTTCCTGAATCAGGGATCAAACCTGTGTCTCCTGCACTGGGAGGTGGATTCTTCACCACTGAGCCACCAGGGAGGCCTGCATTTAAAAGTTTAATAGTGGTACTACATTGCCATGCCAGTTTATTCTGGCTTCTTTAACCTGAATGCTGTTTTTATGTCTGTATAATATTCCACCATGTGGACACATTCCTAGTTAACCATCATGCCTTTGGGCCTGGGCATTTTATTTCCATGCCTCACCAGTTTGGTTCCCTTACCTTGGTAGGTACATTTGTGTCTGCATTCCTAGAGATGAGATTCCTGGTGTAGTAACTTGATCAAAAGGTATGTTTAATTACCACATACCTCTTGTTTTACAGTAATAGCCAAATAAAGTATTTATTTCATGGACTATGGAATGAATTTGAGTAAAAATTGAGAAAAGCAGAAAGATTTACAGTACTATGTCTGGCACTAGTGTTTAGAACCAGACAACGTGATGTCCAGAGGGTAGTACTCCACATATTGGGAAGAGTAACTTTTAGGATCATAATCAGTTGAAATCACATCAAAGTAGAGAAATATAAGACTGTTTCTGAGTAAATTAGGGTCTTTGCCATAATGCAGTGCCAAGATAGCACTTGGGGCCTTCCCATCTTAACTGCTCAAATTTAGCCAAGGGAACTAGTCAAGTAAAAGTGGAAGTTGCTTAGTTGTGTCTGACTCTGCGAACCCATGGGCTCTACAGACCATGGAATTACATAATACTGGAGTGGGCTGCCTTTCCCTTCTCCAGGGGACCTTGCCAACTCAGGGATCAAACCCAGGTCTCCCACGTTGTAGGCGGACTCCACCAGCTGAGCCGCAAGGGAATTTAGTCAGGAAGGTACTAAAAGTAAGGAGAGGAGCAGCACCAGGGATGAGATCACTTTTCAACCTGAGTTTTGTCCTACAGTTCCATATAAAATGTATGAAAGTATTTGATGGGGAATCACATTTTCAAATAAAGATTTTGTTTTTGAAAATGGTACATGTCTTAAAAAATAGAGCTTACATCTTCAAGGACATTTTCTGATGTATAAATAACTTACCTCTATGCCTCACTAGAATATAAGCTCCTTGAGGGTAGAAACTTTTCTATGCTGTTGCACTAACGCTGGGCATAAAGCAAATGCTGACCATTGTGCAGCTAACGGTGAATGCTGCATTAAGAATTTATGAAACAAGGGACTGTACTGGATGGAAGCTTCATTTGAGGACAGTCAGCTA
The DNA here is from genome assembly GCF_032405125.1 of Capricornis sumatraensis. Classification (NCBI taxonomy): domain Eukaryota; kingdom Metazoa; phylum Chordata; class Mammalia; order Artiodactyla; family Bovidae; genus Capricornis; species Capricornis sumatraensis. The sequence goes on along the minus strand of NC_091072.1, from coordinate 67,900,054 downwards.
CAACATTCCAGCTGTAACGTATCTGTCACAAATCATACTTTAATAAACTCAACTAACTAGTTCTATGTAAGAGATCTATAGAAGATTCTTGTATTCCAATGTGAAGACATTAGAAAATGCCAGGCTTTTTCTTTTCCAATTCAACAATCTTAATCAAAACCAAATGAGATCTGAGTAGAACTTTTATGTGAGGATTCTAAAGTTCCTCTTATGTAAACAATTATTTTGGGTAAATGGCCTCACCCATCACCTTTTTAAAACAGCTGTAATAATTAACGTGACCATAGTGTAGAAAGTATCTGCAACACAGTACACCAAAGTACTCGGGATAAGCCAAGCCCCTTGAAGATTAACAATTATTTTAACACAAACTCCATTAGGAAAGGAGAACAGCAATAAATAAGACAACCACAGTGGCATGACTGATGTCCTGTATAAGATGGAAAACATAAGAGTGGAGAGTAATGGCAACACCTTACCGGTGAGCCCTTCCTTTTACATTAGTTAATTCCACTAGTAAGAATCATAAAAAGCAAGTGTGTAAATAAACGACTAACAGAAAATTATATGGCCGTCAATGGGAAGGCAGTGAGTAAAGCTGTTACTGTGCAACGCCAGACAAGTTTTCACTTTGATAGTGCTAAACTGTGTTAAAAAAAATTCATTTCCATTTTTTATTTGATGTTTCCAAATATAAAAAAAGTCAAGATTCTTACACCAATTATCTCAAATGAGACCATGCAAAGCGAAGTGTATACAACAATCATTTCCCCTTCAGTTCTGTGTGATTGACAGAAAATTGAATGGCATATGCCTGGTTGAAAAATTTCACCAGTTTACAAAAAAAAACCAACAACCCAGCAACAAACATGCAAGCCAGTTGCTACTTTGTGTCTACAAGTTATTTTATAAACTTCTTTAATTAGGAGGCACAATGAACTGAAAATTCTAGCTGCCCAAATTTATCCTGCTACCCCTGAGAAAGCACAGGTGACAGCCCCAGCACTCTGTAAGCTCTGGAGAGTTGAGCTAGTAGACACTATTTGTTATCTGCAGTAGGTTCGGCTCTTGAGTCTGCAGAAGTCAGCTTTTTCTCTTAACAGAAATAAGTCTCCTTAGGGCCTTTCCTCTAGGAAATTTTGCTAGGCTGGGTTCCAAAAGAATAGTGAAGTGTGAAATTTAAAGTGTGACAACTGAAGTATTTTGATGCATTATACAAATTTTTCCTAGTTGCACAGACTAAAGACAGGTGGTTTGCTAAACAGCACTGAAGAAAATCCTGACCCAGTGGTTCTACTTACTCCAAATGTTTCTGACCAAAGAAAATTATACAACAATATTTATAGGCTCACTTTTAAGAAATGGCTGACATTAATACTGTACATATTTTACATGTCAAATACATAGTCCAAGAGTTTATAAAATAAGTTCATGCATTATTACCTCTAATAATATCATATACAAGATACCCAGCCTCCCTCCCCCAGTACTTCTGACATTTCAGGTGGACACAAGTCTTATATACAAAAACAATCCAGTTCTCTCTGCTGTGTTAAGTATATAATTTAAAGAAACTTCAGAGATTACTGAGAAAAAACTACAAAGTGTCAATCTGTGGGATTTAAAATGTTTCCTTTAAAAAAAAAAAAAAAAAACACCCAGAATACATAACCTCTGTACAAAGAAAAATATAAAAATTCTGGATGATCATGTTTGATCACATTACATAATTTAGGATGAAATGTCATTGGTTAAGTTTTTTTACTTTACTCATTCCTTTGACAGCATTCATTTGTGAACTAATATTTATATTTAGTTCAGCTGCATTTACGGCACAAGATCTCATTTTCAAAACAGTGGCACCAATTAAGTGTAACAGTATTCTATTTTTAGCAGCAATTATGTTTTAAAGGTTGACAATTTAGAGAACAAATGTGTAACTATGCTTACTTTCTACTTTATATTCACCAGTTATGATGTTTACATATAGAATCATCTATCACTTTGCCCCACCTCATATCTTGCTTGGTCAGCGAAGTACAGACAAGGCATTCATGTGTTTCTGTTAGATGGGATTCTTGGATTTAAGTGAATATAAAGACAAGTGTAAGACAAATTCTTAGTCCAGGTATGTTCCAGAGCCCCAGTATTTAGTTATATAATACCTACTGACCAGCTATAAAAGATGAGATGTTCTAAGGTGCCTTAACAATCTACGTCTGTAACAGCTGAACGAGAAGGCCATTTCACTCAACTGTGATGCAGTCAGCACCGACTGGCCTTTACCAGCAAGTTTAACCGATGTCACTAAATTAGAAAACAAAATGTTTTTAAAATTAGTTTTACATTGAGGGACGTATAGTTCTCATGTATTCTGTGTGAAGAGAGAGTATGGATAAAGGGAACTGGCCATGGAGCATGTTCACGCAAATTCTAGGAGTGCAGTTTTCATGGTAAGATGTTATCTACTACATGCAATTTGCTCATGGTACCTGCCTAGCAATCACTAGCTCTACAGAGGTAAACTTTGTCTTAGAGTGACTGTTGAGTCCCTTTACGGGAATTGGCCATATCAGGTGATGTAATACCACTTGGGAAAATTGACACAAGTTGACAAATTCCTGAAAATAGGGTCATATAGAAAAAACAGTCCAAATCTGGGATCTATGAATTAAAATTGTGATCCTATGAAACAAGTTTTTGGGTTGATGGACTGCTTTAATATCAAAAATTATTGTCATAAATTCCCACAACAGAAGGATTTGTTGAATATGTGAAAATGATTTTGTGTCTGTGTGTGTGTGTGCTTTGTTAAAACAATTTGAGGGGGGAAAACGTACCCACAAATAAGCTGATGTGACAAAACCCACAGACTGATAGCAAATGGACAAACTGAAAAAAAAAAAATGCTGTGAAAATGCCAACCAAAATAACAAGGTGGGTGGGTGGACTGGAGTAAAGGGGGTACAGTTAAGGCATCTAAAAAAAATTCCACATGGCTTTGGCTTATTAAAATATTTTACACTATCTTTTTTTTTTTTTTAAGAAGATTTGAAAGCATCTGAAAAACATGCAAATTGTTTGAAAATCCTGCATGGCAAATTCAGACAGTTTGCAAGCGTCATTCAGATGTTTGTGAAGGATAATAAAGAAGCCTCTGCCCACAAGACTGCACAGGGTGGAAGAGGTCTTTCCAATTCTCTCTATCTTACACTAGACGGCAGCCCAGAGGTCTGTGCAGCAGTTACAAACAAGGTGTTACTGTCTGGAAGGGAAGGGACTGTAGAGTTTCCATTGGTGGGAGAACAACCCAGCTTTAGTTTTTCCAGATACTCTGCATGTACAGGCTTGTGGCACTGGAGAACTTTGATGGCATCTTCTACTTTGAACCACTCTCTTTTCCTTCCTAAAAAACACCAAATGAAATAAAAAGAAATAAATATATAATAAAAATAAATGAAGTTAACTTACAATTGTAAGATAACTCAAACTGGGAGATGTATATTGATCTTCTCTAAAAAGCAGCCAGAAACTAATTTAAGATGTAAACTGAATATACACATGTAGTATGAATTTAAAGAATTCAGATAGCAAAAGGAAAGGGAATTTACCTATATTAACAGAATCTTCCCAATCTTCTAGTATTTCAGTGACAGTAAGAACATAAACGTATGTTCTGTGCTTTCGGTCTTGGTTCTGCTTGAATATAAAAAGAAAAGCATTTTAATCTACAAAAGCTAGTCATGCACATGTTTCGAGTGAAGAATTCAGTGCGGCCTACATTAGCATACTTTTCTTGCCAACACAGGCAAGTATACTTAGTCATACAACCCTCGGCACCAGAGTGAATTTATGTAAGACAAAACATGAGCAGACCTAACCTAGACCACGGCCTCTCAACCTCGACCATCTATTTCATCACCCAGGACGCAGTTTGTTTCTTTTTTTTTTTTTTAAAGAGACACTGATTCAGTTAGTCTGAGAGGAGGCCTAAGTATGTAAAAGCTTCCTGGTGAACTACGCACAGCGAAAGTTGAGAATCGTATGAGGACAGTCCATTTCTAGAATGCCATGTCCTATATGCTCCAACTCAGTTTTTACTCCTATTAAAACTGCCACCTAGCCTTGTGTCTAGGTTCAAAATTAAACACAATTGGCCTTAAAGGAAGGGGCCCATCTTCACCTCGACTAAAGGTAACCTTGTTTGCTATAGTCTAAGATGTCAGACAACTGCCCTAATTTTTTTTTTTTTACCACAAATCACCCGAGTAATTCACTCAATCAGTATCTTATGTCTTTGGGAATGAAAGAGAACGGGAATAAAACAGGGGCCTCTCTCACTTAAAACATTATGTTTAAGGATCTGCCATCTTAACTCTATGCCTGGAAAATCAATACACTTATTTGCTATGTTCACAAATTAATCAAAATCACCATGATGACTAGGCAGGAACATTCTAATTTTCCCTTATATTTTTCTAAAGGGAAAGGTACACTGATTACCATTTTCTGTTCAGATTCTATGAAATTTAAATCGTGATTATAAAGCACTTATTACTGTTGCCTTCCATGTTACACAAACATGAGAAGTTTTCTTTAAAAATCTTGTCAGCACATTCACATATGCACTAATGTGTACCATGGTTACTCAGTTACAGCAGACTCAGTGTTTTTCAGTTTAACCAGGAGATGGTGCTATTTAACTGGGTAAGGCAAGTGGTGAATTCTGGAAAATTATAGTACCTTATGAACTTTACTCTTCCACAGTTACTGTATTCTGGGAGTCATCAATTTTACCAGGTGCTGTACAATCAGAATTTTTTCTGATTTCTGAAAAAGGCTAAAAGATAAAATCTTTAAGGACTGTATTTATAGTCCTATCAGCAGGACTAAGCTAACACTTAAAGGGTATCTTGAAAAAAAAAATCACAATGTGTCTGATATACCATGTATCTAGGTCTGAATCTTGTATGAAAATATATTTGAGAACAGCTTGGGTCTCATGACCTGACCTCATTTCTCCCCACCTTCCATGGAATACCTGTCACTTTCAAATTTCCTCTGCACAAAATTCCATTCTGCCTCAAGTAGTAACACATTATAGCAGAGAATTCTATCCTAGTGTCTAGTCTGTGCATCTGAGTTTTGCATCCTCACGGTGTCCTTTCAGGATAAAGTCGTTAGGCATATCATCCAGTGTTACATGCTGAAGGCAAAGGGTTCATTTCCAGGCAGTATCCATGAGAGACCTAAGCCCTTAGGGGATACGGAGAATATTGTAGTAATAGTATATGAAAGTCAAACAGCTTCCACTTCCCTCCCTCCTAAATCCTTATGACTTCCTTGCCTACTGGTAGCTTCAGAGGAATATCTAGTTCAGGCTGCTGCCGATTATCTGGCCTGTTAGGAAGGAAGAAGTCATTAATTCTATCAGCAAGATGAGGATTACTTTTGTAACTCACCTCAAATATGCCCAGGAGTCTGCCCAATTTTCCTTTTACTCCAGCCTATTAAAAAAAAGACGAAATATAAAATTTTTATGTAACAGAATTTATGTGCAAGTTATTTTCTCTGTGTTCCCCTTCCACTGCACAGTCCTGTTCCTTTTACCTGGTACGGTGACAGACTGGAACTTCAGTGTGTGCCACAAACCCAGAATGAAAACTAACAGACTGGCACGTGCTTTCTCTGAAAATGCTTATCCCTTAAGACCCGTCCCTAGAAAACCTTTCCAATTACACACCAACACCCAATGAGAGCCTTATCACTCACTTCTCATTATGCTCTAACTGCTGTTCAAGAAGTTTTTATCGCCCTTGATCTATGCTGTTTTGCTCCTGAGTAAAAGTAAGTTCCATCTCCTATCAGTTGTGAGAAGACAAGCAGGCCAAGTGTGCTTCTGTGCATGTGTGTGCCCTCATTTTACTGAACTTTAAGACAAAGCCAGTAAAATAAAAGCAACTGGCTTCCTATATGTATGTCTGAAAATGAATTCTAGCACATGATGAATTTTTTCTCTGTACATTTTTGCTTAGTTAACACTAACCTTGCTTTGGGGCAAGGCCATCATGTTATATATTGATCACTGATGAGACTAACTGTTATATAACTGTGTTATTCAGCTCTGGGGGATTTTCACATTGATCTTTAACTATTTTACCAGGTAGAAAAAAATAATCTGCTTACCAAAGTGCTAGCTGTAGTCACGTGCTTTAAAATGTTGAATTAGACAACCAAACAGCACTGTGTGGCCTGCCTGTCTTCATGCCTCTTCCTCGGTGTACTTAGCAAACTGCCTTGTTTGCGAACCTTACCCAGGATGCACTACTCTCCATCTTACCTCTTCATAAACCTCCCTCACAGCAGCGCCATCAGGCTCTTCCTCAGGCTCCATTCCTCCTCCTGGGACAATCCATTGGTCTGGATACCGACTGCTGCTCACCAACAGGACCTGCAAGCCCGACCATAACTGTAAACCCCAGCCCCAGAAGTACTACGGACATTCACATTTATTTGTTCATGCTACAGCAGCAGAGTTGGGCAATTTCAACAGAAACTGTATGGCCCACAAAACCTAAAATACTGTTTGGCCTTTATAGGAAACTCTGCAAATCCAGGTCAAGAACAGCATTAAGCTTGAAATGTGTACACAGTTATAAAACAAACGAAAAACCCCATACACTGTATTAATACAGAGTAGTATCCTGCCAGTTCACTTTTTAACAGTATCTGAAACAAGAAGTAAACATCCATCCTGTAAGTGAAAATTTGTGCACTAGGTTAGGTTGGAATTCACCCAAGTTGAGAGGACGGAGGTGGGGAAAGACTATGATAAATAACCAAATGATGTTTATGAAAGTAACAGGCAGGCGTCTTGACCAACTTGAACAGAAATGTCTGCAAAATTACCTTAGTATATTGCCTTCAAGCAAATGCAAACAGTTCTCTCCAGAAATTAATCAGCTGACAGCAAAGCTTGATCCTCAGTGCGGATTCTGGTTTTCTGACACTGTGCCAACTGTCTGCCCAGCTTTGTCCCTACTGCCAGATAAAGGGCTGGCCCTTGGGAATTTATAGCCAGCCCAGGATTCACCTACAAGAGTAAGCTCCAGAACCCAATCTGCCCAAATGGAAACTTCCAGGCTGACAGCAGTTTACAAGTCCCACCTTTCCCCCAAACCTCAAGAAAACTGGGTTGGGAGATGAGGGAAGAACTTCAAATGCATAACTCCCCTCGATCTGAAAAGCGGCAGCACACCTTGGCCTATAGACACACCATCACCACATAGTGGTGGATTGACTAACACTCAAGAATCCTGAGCACAGTTTCTCTCAATTCTGATCTGGACAGGACTTTACTACATCACTCCTCCAAGTATATAACAGGCAGAACAGAGGCACGTCCAGAGAAAGCACTGTAAATTAACAATTGCCAGAGCCTTAGCTAAAGTACTAACGGGGTTTCCCAGATGGCTCACTGGTAAAGAATCCACCTGCCAATGCAGGAGACGCAGGTTCGCTCTCTGGGTCAGGAAGATCCCCTGGAGGAGGAAATGGCCACCCACTCCAATATTCTTGTTGGGAAAATCCCATGGCCAGAGGAGCCTGGTGGGCTACAGTCCACGGAGTCACAAAGAAATCAGACATGACTGAGCACCCAAATGGCTGACATTGAGGGCACCACCAAGTCCCAACATAGAAATTTTGGTAAAGTGAAATGTAAGACAGCCTTAAATTTAAGCTTTCTTAGTTACAGCATCCTCCTCTGCAAAAAGAAGTAACTAGCCTTGCAAGACTGTTGAGTGTTAAGGAGTATAACATACCTCAGATCCTAGCCCATGTGAGTAGGCCAAGCACAATGGGCCTCACTGTACCCACTACCGTGAGTACTGCTGGCCATCACAGTTGGATCTTCTGCTTTCCCACCAACTGAGTTGGATTCATCTGTCAAGACAAGCTTGTTCCCCAGATTTTGCCAGTTGCACTTGTTTTTGTAATCACTGAACGTTAATGATAAAATGAGGGCAGGAAGTAGTTATCAAAAAGGCTCTGCAAAAATTCATTAAAGATGGGTTGTTAAAAACTGCTATCAAATTAAGTATGGCTAAGATTACTTAAAAAAAAAAAAAAAAAAAAGACCAGAAGAAGGAAATTTTAAAAATCTAGAAAGTTAAAATCCTACTTTATACAAAGTGGAACTGCAAATCAGATTTCACCTTTGGATTTTATTCAAAAAGTATACTTGCCAATTGTCTATGGTATTCAAAGGCTGTGACCCTATATCAAGACTGGCAAATGAATATGTTTTTAAATTAGAACAAAAAACGTTTAAGGTACAAAAGTGTTATATCCTGTATCATAGAAAAAGCAAATGGTAACCACCAGTTCTGACCACAGAGCTGGAAGCTTCTTTTCCTGGTTCCTAGGCATGAGTTAGGGATAAACTGGTTTCTAGTATCTGGATAAAATTCGTACTACCTAATTCTATGCTCTAAAAGCAAACTCCTTGATCACCTTCATAATGCAACAGGGTGGTGCAGGGAACTAGCCACCAGAAAAGTACATCTTCATTGAGTAAACAGGGAGTTTCAAAACCATCGATATTCATAACATTTGAGTTCTGAAAAAAAATGAAATTCAGTGTCATGTATCTAGGTCAATGACTAATATGTTCCTATTTGACCACAACAATCTTTAAGAATTAATTTACATAAGGTTAATAATCTTGAAAAACCATTAGAACAGTCTGTGTCTGTTTCTGAACTAACATTTAAGCTTCCAATTTAAAACCAAATCTTTATCTACAGGACATCACTGTCATATGACTGAACTTCTCTTCCAAATGATTTAGCTGAGAAACCAAGAAATTGTGCTGCAAGAGTCTCTTGACATTCTAAAGTGATTAAATTTTATCAAGCCATTAACTCCAAATGTATCTTTCCCAAAATGATCAATTTAAAATGAGTAATACCTAAGGTACAGCATCCAAATGTTTAGATAATCAGTATCTAAACAACTAGATTAAGAGATCTGATAATGAGGCTTTGGTGATGGTACAGATTTGGAAACTGATATGTTATTAAGTACTTGCCTACTCATTCTGAGTACCTGGGAGTGCAGACGAGGTCAAGGCTATGTGGTAGGGGAAGAGGGTGGGTGGGATTAAGAAAAGAAATCTAAACAGTAAAAGCAGAGATAAGGGCAGTTAAAACCCCTACTATAGACTGGAAGAATCTAAACCCACACCGCAGAATATTATTATTCAGTATCTCCCTCTCAATTCCTGCAAAGCCATCTTAACATTCTATAACATCCCCAGTGTACCAGATCTACAATGCAGCTTTAGGATGCAAACTAATGCTCTAAGAAAGGTGTTACTAAAAACAAACAAAAACTTCTAGAGAGAAGGGTTCTCAGACTATCCACCTCTATCCATACTTTTGTCTCAAAATAATGCTTATCACAATTTTTAAATTCTATAGCTGCATTAGAACATCCCTGGTGGCTCAGAGGTTAAAGTGTCTGCCCGTAATGCGGGAGACCTGGGTTCGATCCCTGGGTCGGGAAGTTCCCCTGGAGAAGGAAATGGCAACCAATCCAGTATTCTTGCCTGGAGAATCCCAAGGACAGAGGAGCCTGGTGGGCTATAGTTCATGGGGTCACAAAGAATCAGACACGACTGAGCGACTTCACTCACGACTTCACTCTAGCTGCATTAACCTTTACAGACTTCTTTCTACTCTCAGACAGCTAAAAAGTATTCATAATTTTACTGGCTTCACAATCCTAGGTTGGCTCTTAGATGTCTGTGATGCAAAGTCTGAGAGAAAGTGGTGAAATTTGCTGGAAGTTGTGCAAGACAAAAGGTGTGCAGCTGCTATGAGGTAAGTCTATTGATATTTGCCACTAAATATATATATGTGAATGAATATATTTATGTATTAGGTTGGGAGAAAAGTTCTTTCAGATTTTTCCATAAGATGGTACGTAAAAATCCAAATAAAATATTTTTGGTCAGTATTTGTTGTTGTTCAGTTGCTAAATCATGTCTGACTCTTTGCAACCCCAGGGACTGCAGAACACCAGGCTCCTCTGTCCTCCACTATCTCCTTGTTTGCTCAAATTCAATATTCCAATAATATTCTATAATATTACTCTATATCACCCAAGTCCTCCTCACTGAGGGATGTGTAAAAGCGTGTAAACTAGGATATGCTGTTCGATGTCTACCTAATACAGCCATGCCCTCAGAGGTGGGAGGTACATGGGACTGTTGGTTCCCTACACCAAGGGGCCCCAAACTGCCCTGTGGTTCAGCTTTTACCCTTACGATGGCTCTTGGTCACAGCCTGCCTCCAGGAACAAGCGAAAGTGAAAGCTGCTCAATCCTGTCCGACTCTTTGCGATCCCATGGACTCTAGCATACCAGGCTCCTCTGTCCATGGAATTCTCCAGACCAGAATACTGGAGTGGCAGTTGTTCCTTTTTCCAGGGGATCTTCCCAACGCAGGGATGGAACTCAAGTCTCCCACATCGCAGGTGGATTCTTTACCATCTGAGCCACCAGGGAAGTGAACAAGTAGTCACTATAAACTACCACATCTTTCTCAGAAAACACAAAGCTATTCAGAGAACCCCTGAAGTGATCCCTAAATATAAGAATAAAGGATTTTATTTTGCAAATTGTATCTGTATATTTAGAAGCTGTTTCGGGGTTGTTGGTCTTTCTTTCCCACATTATCACAAACAAGAAGAACACGAATGGTTAAAACTATCTCTACTGTACTTAACGGTTTTATAGGCGTTTGGCCAAAATTAGGGCAGCAGTATATTGGGAACACCCACTATGCACATATACATTTTAAAAGGTAGTAAGTTACAATAACAGTTAATATATCCACTAGCCACTACCAAGTTCTATTACTCAGCAAACTAGTACTACTTTTTGGGCTACAGAGGCAGAGTGCTGTAAGATCAGAAATAAAGACACATTCTGTGAAAATGTACTTAACCCAGATTATATGGATTGGTAGATAATGGTAAGCTGTGTTGACCATGACTTTTTTCTCCCAGCATGTTAATGTTCTGAAGTGGGATAAACTTCCCACTGGGGATGGGATAAACTTTCACAAAATTGGAGAAAGCCTTGGTGATACACCAAAATCCGTAAGAATAAATACGGATGCAAATCGTACATGAGGGCCTTCCCTTGAAGAAGTGGCTGATTGGGTAGGCTAAGCAGCCCTTCTCTAGGTCTAGGAAAGCTGCAGGCACAGATGAAGGAGGCTGGTGACATCTCCCAGCAGTTAGAAAAGGCCACCTTTGGATAGTTAATTCTGATGAAAGTGGTTTCCATCTGAAGTAAGAACCTTCAAGGACTCAACGCTCTTGATACATGTCTGAAAAGGCTTACTGATTCTAGGGATTAAAGTACTAGTAGAGAGAGGCCATAATATTTCTTAGTAGTAGTGTTAGTTGCTCAGTTGTGTCCAACTCTTTGCAACCCCATGGACTATAGCCTGTCAGGCTCCTCTGTCCATGGGATTCTCCAAGGAAGAATACTCGAGTTATTTACCACTCCCTTCTCCAGCGGATCTTCCTGACTCGAGGATGTAACCGGGTTTCCTGCATTGCAGACAGATTCTTTACCACCTGAGCTACAGGGATGGCTTAGTTTCTGTTTATTAGAGCTCTGGTTTAGAGTTCCACAGGTTTCAAGGCTACTGGCTCAGCGAGCTTACAAGCCAATTACAGCAAAAAGTCCAAATGCAAGTTCTTAAGACTGTATGTTTCTCACTTGCAACTGTGCCTGGATTCCACCCAGGATCAAGTCATTTCTGTTTCTCTCTTTAGAATTCTATCCTATTTTGCTGCCAGATAATCCCCAAACTTGAATAAATCTAAAACTTTAATACAGCAAGCAACTCCTTAATCTTACACTGAAGGTGCTCTTCGTTTTTCAGCCACTATTTTTTCTCTGTTCTCCTAAGCTACAGTTCAATTAGACCACAGCCCCAAGTCTTGCTCTGTTTACGATGTTTGGTCCTTCCTTACCCACTCACTGAAATCCAACTCCAAATGACTCATGCTGGATCTTAACTCTGGAGCTCCTCATGGTACTTCTGCCTGCATGCTAAGTCGCTCAGTCATGTCTGACTCTTTGCGACTCTGTGGACTGTAGTGCTCTTGGCTCCTCTGTTCATGGGATTCTCCAGGCAAAAATACTAGAGTACTAGTAATACAAGAATACATCCCACTCCAGTACTCTTGCCTGGAGAATTTTTTGTGGAGCCTGGAGGGCTACAATCCATGGGGTTGCAAACTGTCGGATACGTTTTTCTTTTCGTATCAGTCATCTGTCTAACCTCCTGCTATACAGAGCATGTTCCTTAGGAGCCAGCACTTTTCATCTTGCAACCTGGTTCCAACCATCATATATGCAAATACATTCAATGGAATCCATTTCAGGTTTCCTTTCGTGAATGTACTGTCCACTTTCACAGCAAAGGCAGAGATCCCAGCTCCTCTATGGAATACTTATTTGTTGTCTTGACTGGAAGCCCAACTGTCAAAAGGGAGGTTCCCTATAGAAATAACTAGCTGGAGAGGATCAAATGAACAAGAGATTTAGAAATTAAGGGCCTGGGCTCAAATGATCTGTCAGCTTCTGTGACCTTGAGACAAGTTACTTCCATTGCCTAATTTCTTCCTTTACAGATGCTAATGTTTATTATCTACCTCACAGGGAAGAAAGAGATGCAATGGGAAAATACATAAAACCACACCCCAAAGAATAAAAACTGCTGTGAGAACACCCTTCCGTCCTACAAAAACCTATTCTAAAGTCTACTTAGAACCCCTTTAGGTAGAGAGCCAGACTGGAACACTGCACAGCTTGAGGGTCGAAAAGCAATTACTATTTTATTTCACTTAACTCTATAAACACAACAACAGAAATGAAGATCCTGAAGATCTAAACCAGACGTTAAAGTTGGCTGTGCATTATTTAAAGAATTCCAGAGCCTTCCCTCAGAGCATATTCTCTAACAAACTGACTTGGTTTCGCAACCTCCGGGTTATCACATTTACAAAGTTTTACGTAATAAGCTTATCTAATAAATTCTTCAAATCTTGCACTTTATTTTATAATGGCACTGGTCTCTTGATTCCACTAGAGGCTAGGAATCTAGCATTTATTACAGTAGCTGCTACTGCTAAGTCGCTTCAGTCGTGTCCGACTCTGTGCGACCCCATAGACGACAGCCCACCGGGCTCCCCCATCCCTGGGATTCTCCAGGCAAGAACACTGGAGTGGGTTGCCATCTCCTTCTCCAATGCATCAAAGTGAAAAGTGAAAGTGAAGTCGCTCAGTCGTCTCCGACCCTCAGCGACCCCATGGACTGCAGCCTTCCAGGCTCCTCCGTCCATGGGATTTTCCAGGCAAGAGTATTGGAGTAGGGTGCCATTGCCTTCTCTGTTATTACTGTAGAAACAATTTCAAAGCAGAAAACCAACTCATTTATCTGCTACGATCAACTTCTGATGCTCTCCTCAGACTCTTGCTTTACCATTCACACAATACAAGCTGTTTCAATTTCCTCCCATTTCCCATATTTTCCCCTGGGAACCTTCGTTTTTACAAAGCCTGAATTCCATGTTCACATTATGGCAAGACTTCAAAGTCACTACTTTAAAGTCTTCCAAACTCAGCCTTGGATGATCTCACTCATTCAGCAAACCTTGTGCACCCAACTGCTCTGGGCCTAGCCCTGTGCTCAGAGCCCAGCATCAGCAGGGACCAGATGCTGAATTCCAACTCTACCATTTCCTAATTACCTCATTTGGGCAAAGTACTTCTGATTTGCAACTGTCTCCTCACCTATAAAGCTGCAGTTAAGAGGAGTAAATGTAACAAACTTAAATGTCTTCAGGCAGTGCCCAGCACCTAGTAAGCACTCAACTAAGAAAATAATTATACAATAGTGAGCCAATCAGATAAGATTCTTGACCTATCTTGATCACTTCTGGTAAGTATTATTTTATATTTAAAGTTTGCTTTGTGCTAACGTGGTCCTTCCCTCAAGGACCTTCTAATCTTTTTAACAGAATGCACTTAAAAAGCCCGTTGACTTTGTAAATGTTAAAAGCCATTTTCTACTTTCTGGCTCTCCTAAACAGGCCCAGCCCCAAAACATCAACTTCTCTAGAAAACTCCTTTGGAATTTAAATTTAAATTCCAATAGAGACCCTCAACTGAGCATGAGATCAACACTAAAAGGCTTGGTTTCTTTTAAAAAAATAAAGAGTTTGAAGAGCACTATTCTGAGGTACTTTGATTTTTGTTAGCATAACAATATAAGCCACTGAGAGTACACTATGTCATACTCATCCTAACTACAGGGACTAGCAATAAGGAGGCCATTAAATTCCTGCCTCCAGCTTTAGCTTAATATTTTATTGGACATAATTGGATATGGAAACAGAACTCAATGTTAATGCTTTTCCTGTCTAACCATTTAGAAGTGGCAATGCTACAAGATTTTTATCAGCTACCAATCGACTTTATTGCTCCACGCAAAATAAAACTAGTAAACCATTTTTAAATGAAATAAACGAAACAGACGTATAAACTGTTCTCCAGAAAAACCTCAACGGCCTTACTATCAACCCAATGCTGATGAGTGAATTAACAGAAGACTGCTGCTTCCTCTTAGAACAAGAAAGACTGCTCCTCGCCAGATGTCAAGAAAAACATACCAAAGAAGCTCTGATAAATATGCAAAGGTAGAGATTACCGTCAGAAAATGGCAACTTTGCCCACCTCTAGTCCACCTTCTCCCTTCTGGTGATTCCACGTTTTTCACTACCCATCATTCTATAGTCAGAAAACTTTAAAAGAGGAGGCTTTTTTTTTTTAAATCCAGTATAAATACGCCAAGTGCTTGTAAACTAAAGGATCCACCAAAAAGTGGAACTGATAGGACCAGACCGAATGGGTTTCTAAAGCACGGGGACTGTCTGGATATTCCATAATCATGCCTACATTCATCTGAAGCCGCAAACTGCTATTTCAGGGGAGAGGAAAATATAACAAGAGGCAGAAGGGCTGGGGCTGCAACATTCACGCCATTTCTACCCTCTGTTAGCACTCAAGGTTTTATTTGGTTTCACGCTCCATTTGCAGGTTAACGTGGTGACTCCCGCTAGGCGGGAGCAAGACGGCCCGGGACCCTCCAGGGGGCCAGGAGGCGTCTCGGCCTCCCGTCCTAACCACGACCCCGTGGGAGAGCGCAGGGCTGGGTGAGCCCCTTTGTTTCCACAATCAACCCAGAGAAAGGAAGGAAGGAGAGAGGGAGGGCGGGAGGGAAGGAGGGAGGGGGCTAATCCCTTCCAGCCCTGAGGCTAGACGGAGGGTCTGCTGAGAAGGGGATGGAGAAAGGGAAGGGCAAGCGCAAAGACCTCCCATCCCGGCCAGCCCGGACTCCCACACCAACCCCGCCCCGGCGCCCTAGCGGAGGGGACCAAGCGCGCCGGCCGCCCTCACCTCGTCCTCCTGCTCGCTCCGGAAGCAGAGGCACGCCGCCCGCTTCTTGAAGCCCTCGCGGTCATAGGTCCGCGTCTGGTTGGGCTTGAACTTCATCATAGAGGAGGGTTCTTGCTGCCGCTGCTGCCCCGGCCCCCGCCACCCCGCCGGGCAGTGGGGTCGAGGGCGAGTCGGGGCGCAGGGAAGCGAGGAGGCGGCGCGGGGAAGGGCAGCGAGGCCGGGTCAGTCCCGGAGCAGACGACCGCTCCGACGCGGGGCAGAGCGCGAGCGTAGGTCACTGGAGCCCGGGAACCGGGGTGGAAGCGCCGCCTCTGCCCGGGCGTCCGCCGCTCTCCATGGAGCCCGCCGCACGCTCGCCTCCGCTCTCTCCTGCTGCCGCCTTCGCTGCCGGAGAAAGCGAGGCTCCAGGCTCGCGCCACGAGGAGACAGTTGCAGGAACTGGCGCCTACTGGGCAGCAGCGCCGCGACAGTTTCGCACCGCCCCCTTCGCCGTATTTAAGGGGCCGCGCACGCCCCGCCCCCCCTCGGCGCACCGCCCTGCGCGCCTGCGCGCCGGGAACCGTTGCGACGGGGGAGGGCGCCGGGGGCGGGGCCTCAGCCTTCAGGCGGCAGGATTTCGGCGGGGCGGGCGGGCTGGTGCTCCGCCCCAGCGCGGGAGAACCGGCATTCTAGATAGGTGCCCTCGAATGGAGAGAAGCAAAGAAGTCTCCCCCAGTGTTTATAAGTCTCGTAATGTTACCTGCGAGGACCTTAAGTAGCCTCTCCACGAGCGGGGCCTAACCGCATACCTCCTCGGCAAAATCGCTCCTGGTCAGAAAACGCCTGGAGGCCTCGTTGCGCTGGCAGCCTCTGTAGTGACTGTGTAGACGTCCAGAGAGCGCCCGTCAAGTGTAGGGCGGACGAGTGAGGCCTGGAAAGGTGAAGACGTTGAAGAAGACGTTTTGTTGTTTTTGTTTTGCAGGGGAAGGGAGAAAGCACATTTCCTTTTTATTTTTTAATCTTTGGTTGGGGGTAGCATCACTTGTATTCTTTTAAGAGTCAACTGAAGCTTAGACGTTTGTTAGAAGCCCTGGATAACGGCTCCCATTTTATCCCGCCTTCCAGAATGCACTCATTAATGCTGGCTACAGCTAATACCTTCTGAGTGTATCTCTTGCTAAGTAACAGACATGGCCAGGTGTTGGGGCCGCCATCACCAAATAGAATGGAATGTCTGCTATCTAGGGGCGCTCAGTCTCTCGGGGACTTGGGACAAACGATTTTTGTGTTTTCTCACAAGCGCCAGGATAAGGAGCCAGGAGACCTACCTTAATGTGAAGGAAGTTGGTAAGGACGCCCAGGGGAGCCCCTCACCCCGCTCCATCCTGTCACCTCCACAGGGCCTGGGCCACCTAGGTCCAGCCTCATCTAACAGTTCAGTTTTCATTCCTGGAGGGCCTCCTGAGTGCCAGGCCCTGGCATCTCAAACCAGCCCCTGCCCTGCCCGGAGCGTAGGCACCTGAGAGCCGACAAATATTAAGCAATCACCCAAGTACGTGTAAAACGACAAATGTTGACAAGGTCTCAGGTGGTAGAGGGTTTTATGGGGAGATTTGACCAGATATGCAAGTCAGAAAAAAGCAGCAGGCCAAGAGCTGAGGCTGAAGGAGGAGGAGGAGCTAAGTTGACCGGGAGCATTTTCAAGGCGTAGGGAACTGGACTTACGCGAAGAACAGAGAGGGAGGGAATGAGAGTCCTCAGAAATGAAAGAAAAAGACTAGTGTGCCTGCAGACGGTTTTGGGGAGGTGGGTTCCCCTTCTGGCCCAGGGAACTGTGAGGATTGACCATTCAGAGGAGGGGGAAGGCTTTGGAGAGCTCAGAGTGGGCATTAGTCTTGTTTTTCTAGGCCTTGACCTCCTTTAGTTTAAGAACTACTGCATGTAACTCATCTTGCCCTCAGAACCTAGCAGGTGCAAGATTGTACAATGACTTAATGTTAAATAAGGAGAAATTAGGTTTTACCAAGGCACAATTGGAAACCTTATCAAGGCTGTGCAGAGACATTTTCTAGGCCTTAACTTTCTTAGAGAAGCCACTTGAAGTTTATTTCCAGATTTACAAACAGGGACAGAGCACAGCTAGGTAGGGACCCCAGTACAGCTAACATGCAAATATTATTTTTAGATCATTGGTTCAAATTGATAAAGTGATTAATCTCACTGTAGTCTTTTTAAGTGACAAGAACGACTAAGTTTCTCTCTGCTTAAAACTCTTCAAAGGTCTGGTTTCTAGGTGGTGTTCAATAAATGCTGGTTGGGTGAATGTTGGTTCCCTCAAGCCCTTCCTATGTAGTAATTATGTGAGGTGAAACACCAATCAGGATTAACTGGGGAGGAAAGAGGAAGATGCACGGAATCAGCTCACCAAAGGCAGGAAAGGCAGCAGCACGAAACTAGTGAGTGTGAGCACAGGGTTACATGCTTCTGGCTCCAGACTGTAGGACTTGGTTGAAAGCTTCTTGAATTCAAGTCTCACACGTGCCTAACTACCATAGGTAGCTTTTCCTCACCTCTCAAATGTGTAGTACTTATACTATCTTGGACAAAGCTTAACTAAGCTACAACCATGGATCTAAAAGTCCTTTAAAACTAGAAAGCATTTAAAGAAACATAAGATTAAGGTATTAATAAGGAAATTTTCACTGAAGATCTCTTTCTCCCTCCTTTCCTCAGGGATTTGAGGATTAATGGAGAAGGCCTTGGGAAGGGCTGTGGGTTTTGGCATTATGAGGGAGGGAACTTCATTTAAAAGGAATTCTGCAACAAATCATTGAATGATACTATGAGTAGCAGCTACCACCCCTTTTTGTTAACTGATTAACTTAATACCTTATTGCAATTATTTGAGAGAAACCTAACAGAAAAGGAAACTTGTGTGACTGAAATGAGGGAGTAGAGAAAGGCTGAATCACGTGTTAGGTCTTCATTTCCCTGTGTCGGTTCCTCACACCCCAGCTCAAAGCTCCCTCCTTAGTGTTGTCTAATGTGTATTGCCCACCTGAAAGGCACTGTTCAAAGCTTAGATCATATCTAGCCAGATCATAGTTGAGATAGATGCAAGCTTGTTTTTCCTCCTCAGGGCCAGTTAGAACTGGGCTACTCTGGCTGGTTCCCTTTGGGATCAGAGTCCGATTTCAAGTTAATCGCTGTTTAGTTCGCTTACCACAGTATTGTCTTACCTAGAACTTACTATACACAGAGCCTCTTCTTGTACTGTTTTCAAATGTTTGGAACCCCAGAGAGGGAAACAGTTTAACACTGCCTGTATAGAATACTTCTTTGACCTGGGTTCTTTTAAAAATGTCTGTGCAGCGAGCTTGCTGCCTTCTGTGGTAACTGACTCACAATGTTACCATGAAGTAAACTTCTGTGATAAAACCAGTCATGACAAAAGGTCCTTTCCTGAGTCTTTCTCATCATAATAACAGCCAGTCTTTACTGAGTGTTAGCCAGTGCTGGGTGCTTCTCATGATCTCATGTAAGTGACCCCAGCAGCAGCTCTTCTATGAAGCAATTCCTGTTTATTGTCCCCATTTTACAGGCAAAGAAACAGAGGGCAGTGTTCTGTCTTTGCAGTCCAGGTTCTTAACCCCTACACTATATTACTGTGTGCTTATCTTGCTTCTATTACATGATAATTATTTTGTGTGTGTTGTGTTGTAACACTGAAGTTTCTTTCTGTTTTAAAATGAAAAGGGAGCTTTGTTTAAGGTGGAATCTGGAACAGACAGTCTTAACAATGAAAGTGGAACTCTTGGATTAATTTCTTGTCACCTAAAGTGATTTTTTTTTTTTCTTTTACCAAAGACAGACTAGAATGGAGTGAGAAAAGTTTGAAAATGGAAAAGCCTTAATAGGTTCAAGCTTTAGGATTAAAAATCCTAAATAGGATTCATCAAGCCAACCGCCATTTGCAGAACTTTAAAAGTAGACTGTTTTGACCATTTAGAATCTTCTCTTTCACTGAAATAAAGGAATGGTTTCCAGATTTGCAATCCATTTTCTATTTCCTCAATTCCTGCTTACTGTAGAGCACTTTGTTTCATGAGCATCATGTTTGTAATGCAGTTCTCTGTGGCTAATAAAAAAGTTTACTGGGAAGCACATTTCCTCCTTTCCGTCTTTATCACTCAGAGAAAGGTATACGCTGAGTGCTTATCTCCTCAGCAAAGGCAATGACTTGACATTTTCACCGACTCCTCCAGGACAGCATTTTGAACTTCTGCTTCATTTGAAGAGGGTTGTTTTTGCTACCCAACAATTTTACATTTGCGTTTGGGAATAAAGGTGAAAAAAGGATGTCTGCTCATAAGAGAACCCATATTAATCAGTTGCAATGTACAGACCTTGTTTTGCTCTAGAGTCAAACAACAAGGCATTTAGAAGACAATTAGGAAATGTGAACACTGAATATTTTATGATATTAAATAATTATAGTTACTTTGGGGGGCGTGATCATGTTTAAAAAGGGGAGTCTTTACGTCTTTGATCAAAAGTGACAGCAGGACTAACACAACACAGAAAAGGTCACAGAGGAACGGAGACAACAATGTATGAATGGTCGTGGTGACAGCTAGCATCCGCCGAGTGCTTCCTAGAGTCTGCTCTACACACTTTCCAGGTGCTCATTCACAGATGAGAATATTGAAGTACAGATGAGTTAAGTAATTGATCTGGTTCACAAAACTGGAAGATGGCAGTGGACACAAGAGTAGAACTCAGGATTCCAGAACTATAATTATCATCACAGTGACAAACATTGATGCAGAGCTAATAAACAGAAGACACAATAGCAGTCTCTTATGGATGCCTAACCTTTAGCTAAAGACCATGCTTTGTTTAGATAAAGATAACTGGGAGGTGAATTTGCACTCACAGCTCAAAAGTGTGCAGGCCTGGGACAAGTCCTAGACCACCTGGAAGTTTTGTATATGCCTGAATATTGAACTAAGTCTTTGAATGCAAAAAAGGTTCTTATATAAAAGTGAAGGAGAATTTGAAGGAAGGAGGTTGAGAAAGTCTAACAAATATAAATAAAAAAGACTGAAAATTAGTACACTAAAATATGGACAATTGGGTGTCTTTATTGCTGGGATTGTGAGGGATTTAAAAAATTCTTATTTATGCTTTTCCTCACTTTCCAGCATTTCTACAATATACATATATCACGTTGGTGACTTTTTTTAGGAGGGAAATCTTGGAAGTCATAAAGACAAGAACTAGCTTTTATCAAACTCCAGTAAAGGTTAATTGTATCTGTTTGTAGTGACTGAAACAGAGGAGGTCTTTGACCTTTTCTGGCTGTTTAGAAACTTGTAGGTCAGAGCCATATAAGTTCATTAATTTGGTTCTGCATAGCTGAGTTTATCTCTTTCTCCCTTATATCTGTAAGTCGAAAGGAACTTATTCATTGATAGATATAAAAACCAATCCTAGATTATACAGGTGTGCATTGTTTTTGTAGGATTTGGTTTTTTTCTTTTACACTGTAGGTTACTACCAGTAGATGTTCCATATAAGGAGCCTCTAAAGGATCATGAACCTCTTGAAATTGTATGCAAATCTCTGTGTGTTTGTGAACATATATATCTTTTTTAGAGGAGATGAGTTCACAGTGTTCATATATTTTCAGGGAACCCCTCAAAAAGATTAAGGACCACTATCTGAAGCAGACCTATCTATAAGTCCCAGACAAGGGCAAAACAAGTCTGAATTTTTTATTAGGAAGCTAGAGTCAAAGTTGGAATCAGGTGACACTGTCAGTCCAGATGTGGCATTCAATAACAAGATATTACAGTCATGAGTTGCTCATAAGATTGTAAATCAAAATTCAGATTATAGGGACAGAAATTGTCTGGAACCAGATAGAACACAGCAAAGGCAGTTTTAGTAAATACCTGTCACATGAAAAGGAATTGATTATAGATTTGAGTAAGACAAGAGTTTTTCCAGTAATACTTACAGGTCAATATGAGTTAATGTGGCTGAGCTCCCAGATAACTATGTGATTATTCCAACTCTCCTTCCTAAGAGGTCTCTCCACATGCTGTGAACAACCTACAAGAGATTCAACGATGCTGGACTCCCTGCTTTCAGTTACTGCCTTACCATCTTCATTACATTTACAAATATGTCTGAGGTTTTAAAACCTTCAGGGAGTGACCATAGGAAAGTCATCATCACTATCATCATCATACTTGAAACCATATCATACAAATGAAGATTACTGTAGGGTCAAGATGTTCCACAAAATAATAATGACAACATTTGGTTTGGGTTTTATAGCTTAGAGAATGAGAATAACATTTCAAAGACTGGATGGTTAGTTGGACTGGTTCTCATGGAACACTGGATGAATTTATTTCTTTAAATTCAATATTTCTGTGGAGGATACGAAAGAAATAGAAGACTGAGTTCTTAACCTGAAGACACTTGCAGTCTTTTCAGGAAACATGAAACAGTACAAAGTAGTATTTCCATATAGAGTACAGCATTTAATTCAGGGTGTTCAAGTGCTAAATTATAACTATATTCAGAGGCTAGCTGAGGGCTCTTGAAAATTGCTCTTTGACAGTAACACACACATGCGTACACATATGCATACACAGATTCCCCCATCTCTAGTGAAGGTAGCTTGCATGATCAGTTTCCTTTCATTTTTGAAAAGAAAATTAGTAATACATTAAAGTATTGTGTTTAGAAGACATCTTCCATTTCAGTTTTATCTTCTTCGGGGGTCTTCTATATTCCAGTTTTTTATCAAGTCACATTAGTTTAAAAGGCAAACATCCATACACAGATGTGTTTTCTATTGATGAATTTTTCAGGCTGAACATTTATATAGCTAATCATCAAAAAAAAATATTGTTCTACTTTATTTGACCGAGTCCGGTAATGTCAGGATAAATATTCATTTATTTAAGCCACACATAGTGTAGTTTTTCGGCATTTAAGAGACATGCTTGCATTTCATAGTTTTGCTTACCATTTAAATCTCAACCATAGTTTTTCAAATATGGTACTGTATATGAAGATTTGTCTTTATCTCTCTTAACTTTTTAGAAAAATTAATGATAAAATTATCTTTGGTTTCTACTTATAGGTGGGTTAATTAGATAAAAGATTTTTAAAATTCACATTTGAAGAAACTAGGGGAGGTTTGGGGCTTCTCAGGTGGCTCTAGTGGTAAAGAACCTCCTGCCAATGCGGGAGACATAAGAGACGCAGGTTTGATTCCTGGGTGGGCAAGAGTCCCAGGAGGAGGGCATGACAACCCACTCCAGTATTCTTGCCTGGAGAATCCCACGGACAGAGGAGCCAGGCAGGCTACAGTCCATGGGGTTGCACAGAGTTGAACACAACTGAACTGATATAGCACATGTGCACAGGGAGGTTTTAAGACAGAATACATCAATATGTACTTGAGAAAAATTCTCAGGGTTTATGTTAGGTTTGAAACTGTGGTACAAAACTGTTGTGAGATACCTGATCACAGAAGCACGAGCCATTTGTCCTTAAGTTTTCTAACAATGCCATTTGCCAAAGCCACTGTGACAGTCTAGTCTATAGGGAACGGCACACTGGGCTGAAAGACAAGCTCTCTGGGTTCTGATGGCAGTTCCTTTATTATCTCCAACTGTTTTCTTTCTGAAGTGGAAGTATTAATACCTGCCCCCCCGCCCCATCTCTCAGAGTTTCATGAGGACAAACTGCGATAATAATTAAAAACGCTTTTGGCAAAACAGAATGAGTTCAAAATTTTAAGATAAACTTTTTAAAAATATCTATTTATCTTTGGTTGTGCTGGGTCTTAGTTGTGGCAGGTGGGCCTTTCATTGCGGTGTGTAGTCTTCTTTCTAGTTGTGGTGCACAGGCTCCGCAGCGTGTGGGGTCTTAGTCCTCCAACCAGGAATTGAATCCACAGCCCCTGCATTGGAAGGCAGATTCTTAACCACTGGACTCCCAGGGAAGTCCCTTAAGATAACTATCTAAGAAAAAATTTGATTTAAGTGAAAATCAAATGAAAGTATAATAGTAGTCGCACGTTTCCCCCAGACTGCTACAAAAGTCCAGGAAAATTCTGTTTAGGGAGACTCTAAAGTCTCTATTACTTTCAAAGCATTCTTTCCCACAGTAGTGATTCCAGCCACATGCATCCTGTGAAACAACATCTGCCCCTTACTCCGTTGCTGGTAAAGTATAAAGAGCGTGGGAAAAGATGAATGATTTGGAGAAAAGACACTTAGGGTAGAAAGGAGATTACTGTTAACAAATGGTTGTTAAAGTTCTTTAAGAAAGGGTTCCACCTAAGGATTTGTGGCAAGCTTATCAGATAGTCTAGTCACCATCCAAGGCAGCAATGGGAGAAAAACTCTTCAGGGTGTCACTTAAGAGCCTGTGTTTTCTTATTCCCAACTTCATATCTTTACACCACCCCTCATTTATCTGTATTCCTTGTTTAACATTCCTCTCTTCCCCCAAAGCCTTGCTAAAGGTGGGAACTTCAAGTCAATAAAGACTTAAGTACATTTTTCTTGAGGAAATTTCAGAGTATTTCCTGCTTTTGTCTGTAATTCATGATATTGTACTTGTTTTTCTTGGGTAAAAGAAACCAATGGCTAAAAGCTTTCTAAATCTTTCTCCTACTGCTGCCTAGACCATCTTGGAGGCATTCTTGTTTACTCATTGCTGGTATTGAGGGTTTTTAAAAGGGTTAAATCCATATTGCTATTCCAGAATCTTTGAAAAAAACAAATCTAGTAATAAATGGTTATATAAATTACAATATCCACTTCAAAATTTGTAACTATTTTAAAAAAACTAGTTTCTAAAAACAAGGCAAGAGCTTGTAACAAAGTTAAAGTGTAAGAAGTACATACAATACAGTCATAATTATATACAGATCCTTGAGTATAGGTGGGTTTTTTTCCTGCATGCTTTTCTATATTTTCCCAATTTTCTTTTGTTAGCATGTTTATATTAGAATAGAATGCCTTTGTATTTTTTTCCCAGCCAAATCTTAATCACTTTCACATTGGTTAATAAGAATAAAATCATGTATAATCTTAACAATAATTATTAAAGAAGAATTCTGGGAGGATTTGGTGAACAACGAATGAATGAGTTCACTCCAGACCACTCACCTTTAAGTCAGTGCTAGAGCTCAACCTGTTATGTGCAAGGTAGAAAGTGGCGAGGTTACTGTAGCTTTGTAATAGACTTCATTTAACCTCAGCCACTGCAGGCATGGATACCTCGAAAGACCCCATTACTGCCCCCCGCTTCATCCTTTACTATCTCTTTCCTTTCCAACTTCCCATTTTATTTCCATGTCTCTCCAATGACTTAAATCAATGGGCAGGAAGGGAGGGAAACAAATGAAGCAGGACAAACTTAAAGGTACAGGAAAGATTCTTTTTTCCTTACTTCTATCTCTGCAGGCAGGAGAGGTCCCTTTGGACAAGTTCTGAGAAATAGAGCTATTTCATGTGACTGAGCACTCAACTGCTTCTGCCAATGGAGCTTGTGACCCAGTTGTGGGAGTGGAGTTGAGTTCCCTTTTATTTCTTCAAGTGACTTTTTAAAAGGCACTGGAACTTGTAACAGTTTCTTTCTTCCTCTCTTTCTTTTGAACACTAAAAATTCACAATAATAATTAATATTATCCTGTTAACATTTTGTGAAACTGATCAAGGCCTAAAGCAGCTTTCCTGCATAAGATTTTTGCAATATCTAATGTTATGTGGCAGTCTGGATGGGAGGGGAGTTTGGGGGAGAATGGATACATGTATACGGTATGACTGAGTCCCTTTGTTGTCCACCTGAAACAATCACAACATTGTTAATTGGCTATACCCCAGTACAAAATCGGAGAAGGCAACGACGCCCCACTCCAGTACTCTTGCCTAGAAAATCCATGGACGGAGGAGCCTGGTAGGCTGCAGTCCATGGGGTCACTAAAGAGTCGGATATGACTGAGCGACTTCACATTCACTTTTCACTTTCATGCTTTGGAGAAGGAAATGGCAACCCACTCCAGTGTTCTTGCCTGGAGAATCCCAGGGATGGGGGAGCCTGGTGGGCTGCCGTCTATGGGGTTGCACAGAGTTGGACACGACTGAAGCGACTTAGCAGCAGCAGCAGCAGCAGTACAAAATAGTAAGTTTAAGAAAGAGATTGTTGCAATATCATATTCAGTAAAGTCTTGTGGGCAGAGACTGTCTAAAGTCATAGAGTAGTGCATATTCAGATGCCCCTTAAATTCTCCATTAACTCTCTAAACATACTGAAAATTAACACCAAATAAATAAATAAATAAATAAAAGTGTTCTGTGATATTCAAGCAATATTTTTTCAACCTTTAAAATATTGTGGAGGAAAACTGTCTCTAGAAAATTTTGCCTTTGCTGTTTATTTTGTAGCATATAATTTATGCAGTTTAGACAAGTTCCCTAAGTACTGTCTAGTAGGGAAGGAAAATAAATATTTGTAAGTTGAGAAAGAAGAACAATAACAGATGGATGTCCAGAGTGCTACTCCCCCTGGGACTCCAGAAGGCCAGCAGCAGAGGTCTCAAAATGAGAGTTTCCAGGCAAGATAGGGAAAGAAGAGGGGCCCAGGCTAAGCGAAGATCATGTTCAAAGGCACTGCTGTGTGAAAAAGAATCTAGGAAAATGAAAGCTACTTACTGAGAATAGCTGAAGACAAGGCCGAAGAAGCAGATACTGGCTACCTCACAGAGCTAAATGCAGGGAGTTTAAGGAGTTTGGACTGTGTTGTATAGACAGGAGTATCAAAATAACCTCAGAAAGAGTTTTACTGGGGCAGCGCAGCTGTTGTAAAATAGCTTTAGGCTTGAATGCCTCTAAGTGGGATAGGTCTTTTCCAGGTCCATACTGCCTCCTGCTTGGCTATATCATATCATTAACTTTGCACATTTAAATACCTGGCAGTGGGGAGCCTGGTGGGCTGCCATCTATGGGGTCACACAGAGTCAGACACGACTGAAGCGACTTAGCAGCAGCAGCAGCAGCAGCAGCAGAAGGCATTGTCTTAAGAAACCTCCAGGTAGATGATGGAGAGCCATGGAAAGACTGGACTAGGATGGCATAATCCAATCTGTAATTTAATAAGGTCAGGCATACATTAGAGAACAAGTTTTGTGACAGCTGGGGGCACAAACTGGAAGGAAATGCTGGTCAGAAAGATTATTTAGGAAGATAGAATCTATAGGACTTGGTAACTGATAGGTGTGGAAGATGAGGGAGGAAGTATAAAATGGCTTCTAGGTTCTTTCTCTGATAAAGCGGTAGATTGGGGTATCATTCACTGAGATGGCTTTGCAAAGGAAGTAGCGGGACAGAGGCAATGCAGGGATGTTCAATTTGAGACCAGGTAAATCTAAGGTCCTATGGGCAAGATGTCTAGCAGCTAGTGAGACAGATCCTGTGGACATCCTGATCCAGACCCAAGCCACACTGTTGAGCCCAAGCTTCTCTTAATTCTGTTTGTTCACCAGCTTCCTTGGCTGTATCCCAAGGAGACACTAGACTTCCATTCTCACTTGTCCCAAATACCTCAGTTCTCAATTTGTATCCATCCTGTAGAGGTTTGAAGGAGGAGGAATGTAATTACATTTCATCTTCATGTGACTATTCCCTCTCTCTTTCACCTGTCAACTAACTGCCCCAAGGTTGTTTGTGCTATTATTGCTAGGAGGCAGTTGTGACTGCATGGTTAACCACCCAGCAGCCCATGCTGAGAGTTGTGGACTGCATGTGAACATGTCTTCCAGCAAGAAGTGGCAGACACCCAGCCTTGGCCTTGAACATATCTGGCACAGAAGGCTTCCCTATCTGGTAAAGATGGGCTAATTTCTCTGTAATAGGCCTCTCTACTGGAGGGGGTGGAGCTCAGGCTCCGCTGTTCATGGTGCTGGAACTAATGGCAAAATCATAGTTAGAAGGTTGCGGGACACCTGTGAAAGAATTTCTCTGGGCCATAAAGCATTTGCATTGCCTTCAGTAATTTGAAGGTTTCTCCTCTGGACCTAAGAGGAGTTTGGGTTCTATTAATAAGATCTACTTAAAGCACGCCTCAAAATGACCAAATTCTTATGTGACTTGGGTGTGTGAAGCTATCTGGAAGATGAAACAAATGACTGGCGAATGCAAACCAGGAAGGACCTCCACCCAGCAGGTATACTCAGTGGTATCCCTCCACAGAAACGTAGGGCTCTGTGAATCTCAAGTAGCTCCTTGATGCTTTGGGTAATCCACACACTACCTGTTGAGATGGTGGGAAGAAATGTCTGGATTAAGGGCAAGAGAAGATCCCCTGGAGAAGGGAATGACTCCTCACTCTACTATTCTTGCCTGGAGAATACCAGGAACAGAGGAGCCTGGCAGGCTAGAGTCTATAAGGTCACAAAGAGTCAGACATGCCTGGGTGACTAACACTTTCTCTTTTCAGGGTCATTGATGCTTATTTGAATACATTTGTATATTTGTGTTTATTTTAACTATTAAAATGCTGGTTGACAAGCTTGGAAAAAAAGAAAAAAGGAAGCTAAACAAACACAATTTCAGCACCCAAAAGTCCTCTCCAAATCATCATACCTTTTGATGAGTCTTAAGCCATATGTACTTACCCTGTTTCTCTTCTTCCCTCTCCAGCTATATTCCAAGGTTGGAACATTTCCACCAATCCAGAAGTTCCCTCACCTCTTTTCAAATAAGTCTGCTTTCTTCACCTGCTCTCCACTTTCCTAGGCAAACACTCTTCTGATACCTATTGCTACAGACTGGTTTTGCCTGTTCTTGAAATTCATATAAATGGAAGCATACAGTTACATTGAGTTTTGTATTTTTTAAAAAATAGTAACATAGGTGAGTCATTTCTATTTCAATAATATTTATCCACAATATCACTTTTAATGGAAAAATAATATTGATTTTTTATGAATGCACTGCATGATATTTATTTATTTAAGCAGTTCCTACTGATGGGTATTTTGATTTTTTAAATTCTCTTCCTTCCTTTCTTCCTCCTTCTCTCCCTCCCCTCCTTCCTTCTTTCTTGCTATAATGAACACCCCAGATATTACTGTCACTATAAGCAAGACTTTGCACACAAGGCAACATAGGATCACATTCCTAGAAGTGGAATTGTTGTGTAAAGTACATATTTTTGAAAAAACACACTGTAAGGAATATTGCCAAATGGAGTCCAGAAAGACTGCCTTACTTTATTTCCTAGTATTATTAAAACACATAAACTTGTTTTCTCACACCCCCACCAACATAAAGAATTTGGGGTGGGGAAAGTCTTTTATCATTGTCAATTTCACAGCATAAACATGGTATCTCATTTTAGTCTTTTATTATTATTAATGAGGTTGAAAACTTCTGAGGATTAATTTTGTCATTTTATAGTGATAGTAAATTTTTTCTTAAAAAATACATTTTCCAAATAACTAGTAAACTGGTTATGGGAAAAAATTATTCTATTAAAGATGGAGAGATTAAAAAACAAATCAACAATAATTTTTAAAAGCCACTAGTCAAATTTTCTCTCTCTCTTACTTTTAGCCAATGGTCTTATTCTATAATGGTTGACATTGGCCTTATTCTGTAATTGATTTTGATTAGTTTTTGCTTTTTCAATAATGCTTTTATTTTCAATTACTTTTAGAAAGGGTTTGCTCTGCTTGAGAGAAAAATAAATTCAGTTTTGGACAACCAGGTTTTTTAATAAAAATTAATTCACTAAGGATAATTTAAACCAGGACATACCTTTGATAATTTCAGAATGATTAAGAGATAGCCAAATAACCTGTGTCCAGGAAGCCCCTTGATTTTTGTCATGTTGTTCAGCAACAAAGTTAGTTAATGAGCTTTGAAAACTTTTCAACCTTTTGTGTCAAATCCCAGAGTAAGCAGATCCTATCCTGGTAGTGCATTGTCACTTTATTTCAAACTGTAATTATCATCATTGTCAACAAATATAAACAGAGTTTCACTTTGTCTAGCACTTTAATGTGGTTTAGTTATTGTTCAATGAAACTTGAGATAGCTCAGATCCTTGTTTGTAGATTTGAGGGTTGATTAAATTTACCTCAAAGGTCACTTTGAGACCTAAAGCTCTTAATATATATATATAGAGAGAAATTTATCACATTCATAGTAATGTTAGTAATATTTATGTGATAATAAAGATTAGTAAATAGCACTTTGTTAAGTTCTTGTTTTTTGGAATGTCCACAGAGCCATTTAGAAATCCAGTTAGCATATATGCAGTAAGAAACAGTGAAGTTTCTGGAGTTGTAGGCAGTTCTGGGTCTGAAAACCAGCTCCATCACTTACTATATGTGTGACCTTCAGCTAGTTACTTACCCTCTCAGTTTCTACATTTGCTCATTTTTAAAGTGGCGATGTAATACTGTCGATTTCATGGGTTGTTGTGAAAGGTAAATACTAAGCACTTAAATCATTTCCTGACACAGGAAATACACAGGATATGGTAACTGCTATTATTTTCTATCATCATCACCACAATTAACACAATCAGAAATTTATAGAATCAAACAGAATAAACATCACTTTATCATTCATCGTTCTATTTTAATTTATATTTGATACTTTTAGATTGGTTATTCATATTATCAAATATAAAATAAGTCTGATTCCCTCACTCTATCTGGAAGGTTATATTAACAGAAATCTTTCTCTACTCCCTTGCAGGTTCTTCTTTCTAACTAACCTACCCTCTTGAATTGGTGGTATCTAAGAACAACAGACTGGTTGTACTGTACTATGCAGAGTAGTACATCATGAGAAATGCTGGGCTGGAGGAATCACAAGCTGGAATCAAGATTGCTGCGAGAAATATCAATAACCTCAGATATGCAGATGACACCACCCTTATGGCAGAAAGTGAAGAACTAAAGAACCTCTTGATGAAAGTGAAAGAGGAGACTGAAAAAGTTGACTTAAAGCTCAGCATTCAGAAAACTAAGATCATGGCATCCGGTCCCATCACTTCATGGCAAATGGATGGGGAAACAGTAGAAACAGTGGCTGACTTAATTTTTTGGGGCTCCAAAATCACTGCAGATGGTGACTGCAGCCATGAAATTAAAAGACGCTTATTCCTTGGAAGGAAAGTTATGACCAACCTAGACAGCATAGTAAAAAGCAGAGACATTACTTTGCCAACAAAGGTCCGTCTAGTCAAGGCTATGGTTTTTCCAATGGTCATGTATGGATGTGAGAGTTGGACTGTGAAGAAAGCGGAGAGCTGAAGAATTGATGCTTTTGAACTGTGGTGTTGGAGAAGACTCTGGAGAGTCCCTTGGACTGCAAGGAGATCCAACCAGTCCATCCTAAAGGAGATCAGTCCTGGGTGTTCATTGGAAGGACTGATGGAAGCTGAAACTCCAATACTTTGGCCACCTCATGCGAAAAGTTGACTCACTTGGAAAAAAAGATTGAAGACATGAGGAGAAGGGGATGACAGAGGATGAGATGGTTGGATGGCATCACTGACTCAATGGACATGAGTTTGGGTAGACTCTGGGAGTTGGTGATGGACAGGGAAGCCTGGCGTGCTGCGGTTCATGGGGTCACAAAGAGTTGGACATGACTGAGCAACTGAACTGAACTGAAGGACATTCATATTGTGATGGTCCAGCTGGTCTGGAAAAGGCCTAGAACCCCTTGTGGCCTGAATGCACTACTTGCCAGACCACTCCTCATCTGAGTCCCTGTCATGATGTTGATGGAGGGACTGTCCCACTGATCTTCTGGTACAATTGCTCCCAGCTTCATATTCCTAGAGAGATTGGTGTGAACCACTTGTATGTGGCCCTGATACCCACTGGCAGTGTCCTTCTACTAATCCCTCTTTGACTTTATGTGACTTGACCTGAAATGTTCCCTGTTGTTTTTAAGGCCTCACTGACTGTCATCTCTAGCCCTCGCTTCACCCTTTCACCAGTGATAGCATCTGTGTATTATAGTATATTATAGTGTATTATAGTTATATATGGGTGTATATATATATATATATATATATATATATATATATGTATATATATTAGGGTTAGGGTTAGCCTTGCTACCATAGATAAGAAGCTCAGTAATTGTGGACCTAACAGATGAGTGAATGCATGAAAGAAAATAATTTCCATCCTTAATAATGGTGTTCAGGATTGGCCCAAGACAAAGTGTTTGGAGATCTCACAAATACTTTCGTTGCTTCAGACTTTGGAAACTGTCTTACTTCCCCCATCAGGAGGGTTCCCTCATGCCTGCCTTTCTCTGTCCTGTAACTCTGCCTGAAACTTTGTATGTGTTACCTTTACTACAACACTGAAGGCTCGTTTTATTTTCCTCATTTTACAGATGAGGACAGCTGAAACTCACAGAGATAGAAGGCAACTAGTAATCCCTTATGATTATACAGTGGAAGTGAGAAATAGATTTAAGGGACTAGATCTGATAGACAAAGTGCCTAATAAACTATGGATGGAGGTTTGTGACATTGTACAGGAGACAGGGATCAAGACCATCCCCATGGAAAAGAAATGCAAAAAAGCAAAATGGCTATCTGAGGAGGACTTACAAATAGCTGTGAAAGAAGAGAGGTGAAAAACAAAGGAGAAAAGGAAAGATATTCCCATTTGAATGCAGAGTTCCAAAGAATAGCAAGGAGAGATAAGAAAGCCTTCCTCAGTGATCAACGCAAAGAAATAGAGGAAAATAACAGAATGGGGAAGACTAGACATCTCTTCAAGAAAATTAGAGATACCAAGGGAACATTTCATGCAAAAATGGGCTTGATAAAGGACAGAAATGGTATGGACCTAACAGAAGCAGAAGATATTAAGAAGAGGTGGCAAGAATGCACAGAAGAACTGTACAAAAAAGATCTTCATTACTCAGATAATCACGATGGTGTGATCACTCACCTAGAGCCAGACATCCTGGAATAAGAAGTCAACTGGGCCTTAGAAAGCATCACTATGAACAAAGCTAGTGGAGGTGATGGAATTCCAGTTGAGCTATTTCAAATCCTTTGAAAGATGATGCTGTGAAAGTGCTGCACTCAATATGCCAGCAAATGTGGAAAACTCAGCAGTGGCCACAGAACTGGAAAAGGTCAGTTTTCATTCCAATCCCAAAGAAAAGCAATGCCAAAGAATGCTCAAACTACCGAACAATTGCACTCATCTTAAACACGCTAGTAAAGTAATGCTCAAAATTCTCTAAGCCAGGATTCAGCAGTACGTGAACCATGAACTTTCAGATGTTCAAGCTGGTTTTAGGAAAGGCAGAGGAACCAGAGATCAAATTGCCAACATCTGCTGGATCATGGAAAAAGCAAGAGAGTTCCAGAAAAACATCTATTTCTGCTTTATTGACTATGCCAAAGCCTTTGACTGTGTGGATCACAATAAACGGTGGAAAATTCTGAAAGAGATGGGAATACCAGGCCACCTGACCTGCCTCTTGAGACACCTGTATGCAGATCAGGAAGCAACAGTTAGAACTGGACATAGAACAACTCCTTTTCCAAATAGGAAAAGGAGTATGTCAAGGCAGTATATTGTCACCCTGCTTATTTAACTTCTATGCAGAGTACATCATGAGAAAGGCTGGGCTGGAAGAAGCACAAGCTGGAATTAAGACTTCCAGGAGAAATATCAGTTACCTCAGATATGCAGATGACACCATCCTTATGGCAGAAAGTGAAGAGGAACTAAAGAGCCTCTTGATGAAAGTGAAAGAGGAGAGTGAAAAAGTTGGCTTAAAGTTCAGCATTCAGAAAACGAAGATCATGGCATCTGGGCCCATCACTTCATGGGAAATAGATGGGGAAACAGTGGAAACAGTGTCAGACGTTATCTTTTTGGGCTCCAAAATCACTGCAGATGGTGACTGCAGCCATGAAATTAAAAGACACTTACTCCTTGGAAGGAAAGTTATGACCAACCTAGATAGCATATTGAGAAGCAGAGATATTACTTTGTCAACAAAGGTCTGTTTAGTCAAGGCTACGGTTTTTCCAGTGGTCATGTATGAATGTGAGAGTTGGACTGTGAAGAAAGCGGAGCACTGAAGAATTGATGCTTTTGGTGGTGGAGAAGACTCTTGAGAGTCCCTTGGACTGCAAGGAGATCCAACCAGTCCATCCTAAAGGAGACCAGTCCTGGGTGTTCATTGGAAGGAATGATGCTAAAGCTGAAACTCCAATGCTTTGGGCACTGCATGCGAAAAATTGACTCATTGGATAAGACCCTGATGCTGGGAGAGACTGGGGGCAGGAGGAGAAGGGGACGACAGAGGATGAGATGGCTGGATGGGATTACTGACTCAATGGGCATGAGTTTGGGTAAACTCCAGGAGTTGGTGATGGACAAGGAGGCCTGGCGTGCTGCCGTTCATGGGGTCACAAACAGTTGGACACCACTGAGTGACTGAAGTGAAGTAACAGTCCAAGACTCAACATTAGCAAAAGGATTGGATTCCAGGTTTGTGGCTTCCAGAGCCCATTGCTCTTGAACTGCACTGCATCATCTCCTGGAGGAAGACTGGCTGGTGGTGACATCTGTTATCTGACTGCCCCACTGTGGCAGGTGTATATGGGTGGAACTCCAAAACTTTTGCAGGTACGTAGTACTGTTTTGAGGTGTGGGAGAAGATGGGTGCTAGAGTTTGCTTTCCATGTGGCAGAAGAGTTTCAAATGTCATCGCTAGCTTTTCATTGATATTTAAGTTCTTTTTGACTCAAAGGAATGTTTCCTATTAAAATATGAAATTTTGTGGGGGAGAGTGGGCATCTATGGTAAGTACTTACCAGTTCAAGTTCAAATGATGTAAGTTAGACAGTGAATACATATACATATATATATTCTTGAAAGTGGAAGTGAAAGTTGCTCAGTTGTGTCTGACTCTTTGGGACCCCATGGAAAGTCCATGGAATTCTCCAGGGCAGAATACTAGAGTGGGTATTCCCTTCTCCCGGGGGTCTTCCCCACCCAGGGATTGAACCCTTATATATATTTAATTTACATGTATAATATAAATATATAAAAATACTTTTATGAATATATACTCATATTATCTATACTTATATAAATATAGTTACTTATATAATATATAATTACTTATATAAATATATCATTACAGTTGCATGTATTCTATACACATAGAATATATAGTTACATATATAGCTATATATATATTTATATGGAGAGAGTTATATAGAGTTTCTGTCTAAATGTGTTAAATTAGTTTTTTTCATCTTTTGGAGCAAAATTTTAATTGTTATTGAGTCATCTCTTAAATATTGCCATTTAAGTGAATCTAAACAAGAATTATAGTATTTTAATATTCTAGAAGATTAATCTTATAGATGTATGCTTTGATATTTTTATCAGTGTTGCATTTGTATATGAGTAGCTTCTTTTTTCTTATTCTAAAGCAACACATTAAGTTAAAGCAATAAGATTCATACTTTTCCTTTTTGCTCTTTTAGAATGGTCACAGTGGGCTTGATGAAATATTTCTAGAAAGATGTAAATACCTTACTGAGTCTTTCTTAGTAAAATGTCAAAGTTTTAAAAGTTTTTTTTTTTTTGACAGAAATGTCAAGATTAGAGCAAGATTATTATTGTTTGCATTTATGGGGAGAAATAATTTGTTGTTATAAAGGAGTTAATGACTGGGTTTAGTACTTTGAGGCTCCAAAGAAGGTATTTTTAAAATCAAGGGTAGCCTGACAGGAGAAAAATGCACATCATTAGATGCAATTGCTACATAAATGGTCTTTTTGTTTTAGAGTGCAGTTTATAGTAATTGAAAAAAATCCCATATGCCATTTTCATTGTTTACTCCATTTGTTTTCTTTCTGTGTAATTGAATATCACACAAAAGAGAGAATGAAAACTTGAATACTGAAATACTGAGGCAATATTTTCAGGTGCATCATTGTATTTTCTACACATTCTTTAATTTTAGAGCTTAGCTCTTGGTAAGTATTCTCCAGGGTGTATATTTATGTTTGTGTGTGTTCGTGTTTTATGAGACTCAAAGAAGGAGAATGACATCTCTTTTGAGACTAACCTCTGATTCCATTGAATGTTGCATTTCTTAAAACATCAACAAATTGTCTTTCAGTCAGTTTTGGGTTTATTTCTCACCATTTGCCAAAGCAGGCCTTATTGAAATTAGGAGACAATTCTATTTCATGTATTATAGGGCTGTGTATCCAAAGCTACAGAAACACAGATATATAGGACTCTGCCAGATAAACACCATCAAAAAACTATATTTGAGGTGCAATTCTATATCACGACACATTTTCCCATGTTTTTTTGTCAGTATTTGGGTATTTATACCTGGGTAAAATGAATTTACGGAAATGTCAGTATGTCCTCATTTTGAAGCAGCAAATCTTTGCTACTGTTTCATTTTATGAATGATGTGGGGCATTGCATGTGGGAATAAATGGGAAAGTATAAGACTTAGAGCAACATTCAAAAGATTTAGAGAAATGACAATGAAAATGCCTTGCATGGAGTTCAGCTATAAACCTATGGATATGAGGAACAGAATGGTTTGCCTTTAAGCTTCATTGGTTGTTCTAATTTTTGTAATTCAGGCCTGCTATCTAGAGTTATGGCAAGCAAAAGAAATACTTACAAGGAATGTTCTGAATATAGATCTCTGAACCTCATTATATTAAGCTTTTAATTATTGGAAGATGGTTCTGTGAGACTCCGAATCATGTGAGCCACTGGGAAGAAGGAACTAGTGCAGTTTTCTGGGTGAGGATAGTGTTGATGGGTGAGAGGAAAAGAAACCAATATTCCTTAGGAGGAAATGGGGTAAGCAAGGTATAAATGACAGAGAAGAGTGCTTATTCATTGACATCAATATTTTTCCTCATTTGACAACTATCTACTTCAACTACGTGTGAGGCCCTTTACTGGATTGTGGTAAATCTGAAAAAATGCCAGTGGGACTGATAGGCTTTGGTATATTCTTACCATTATACATTCTATTTCTTTCTTTTTTAAAAACTGAGATATAATTGACATATAACACTGCGTTAGTTTTAGGTGTACAACATAATGATTTGATATATGTGTATAGCAAAATGATTACCACAATAACAGTTATAATTTTTATCTTATAAGGAGAACTTTTAAGATCCACTCTCTTAGCAACGTTCAAATGTGCAAAACAGCATTGTTAACTATAGTCACCATGCTGTACATTAACTCCAATGTAATATATATATTTATCTTATGACTGAAATTTTACACCCTTTGACCACCTTCACCTCTCCCACCCCATGGCCCGACACTGACAACCACCATCTGCCTTTCCATGTCATTTTAACATGAATGTATTTTGCCCAAAATTTAGTTTGACTTGAGTGCAATTAAGAATCATCATTATTGGGGCTTCCCTGGCAGTCGAGTGGTTAAGACTCTGTATTGCTGGTGCAGGGGATGTGAGTTTGATCCCTGGCTGGTGAATAAGATTCTGCATGCTGTGTGGTATGACTTGAATAAATAAATGAGACTGTCAATACAATACAAGAAAATAATATTTATTTTATTCACTTGGACAAATATGTGCAATCTCATCTATGAGATTGGTCTGTGATACTTCGGTCTATGATAAAGGAATAATATGTTTATAGTGTTCTTATTCATAATTAAGCATAATGATTGTTAAATGCAGGTCTAATTTCTGGTTCATATAAAGGGTAGAGTAGGCAATATATATCATAGCTCAAAATTTTGGATTCATTTAAGAAAACTGGTCTTAAGAGAGGATACTCCTTTACTTTTTAGTTGATCTTTCAAAAGAGATAATGAGTAGATGGGGATTCAATATGCCCCAGTCCGGACTTTAAGAATCATACTTTTTAAAAAAGCCTCACGGGAACTTTCCTGGCAGTGCAGTAGTTAAGACTCCATGCTTCCTGTGCAGGGGGCACAGGTTCAATCTCTGGTCAGGGAACTAAGATCCCACAAGCCACACCATGGGGCCAAAAAGAGCCTCATCACTGTTTATTGAGATCATTTTGCTATTGAAAATTGTATACAACAGTCTTCTTGGTATAACCACCTACACTGTACATTTACAGCATGTTAACTTGGAATATTCTGGGTCAGTTTCCACACTGCATTTGTGTGAACATTTTATTTCTAGAATCCATTGATTCATTCAGTTCAGTTCAGTTCAGTCGCTCAGTCGTGTCCGACTCTGCGACCCCATAAATCGCAGCACGCCAGGTCCCCCTGTCCATCACCAACTCCCAGAGTTCACTCAGACTCACGTCCATCGAGTCGGTGATGCCATCCAGCCATCTTGACTCATTAGGATCTGCATAAAATACAAGCGTAGTGGCAAAACAGACCCTTTCGAAAAGGAATAGTCCAAGAGCGTGGCAAATAATTTCTGGGTGCTGCAGCATTTAGAAAAAGTCCGTGAGTCTAAACAAGATACAGCCTTCAAACATGTACTTTTGTAACAAGCAGAATGGTTGTTGTTGGGTGATAGTTTCCCATGGGTCTCTCACATTTCTGCATGTCTTATGAGCAGAGGCATTGATTGTACTGGTTCCAGCCCCTCTTTTCAAAGATATTTGTATAGTAAATGTCCTTGGAAAATAGAAGTACTACTTCCTGCAGCAAAGGAACAGGTTTATTTGCTGCCAATTATGAAAGATTCTGGAAGCTCCAATGGCTCAAGAGGTAAAGAATCTTCCTGCAATGAGGGGATGCAGGAGACACGAATTCACTTCCTGTGTTGGAAAGATCCCCTGGAGAAGGAAATGGCAACCCACTCCAGTATTCTTGCCTGGGAAATCCCATGGACAGAGGAGCCTGGCAGGCTACAGTCCATGGGGTTGCAAAAGAGTCTGACATGACAGAACACACACATGTAATGAAAGGTGTGAAAGAGTCAGGGTTCCTCTCCTGTCATGCAAACCAGTGCTTGTGCAGATGTTATCTGGCCCCTTTCCTGTCATCCTGTGGGAACTCTGGGACTCTGGGAACCAGTGCAAGAATGTGCTGTTACTTTGGTTAGCAGTATTGGTCTGAGTAGTAAATTCTTTTGTGTCTTACTCAGGAGTATCATGGTTTGTACCATCATTCATGAATCCATGGCAGGCTTACAGGTTAATTTGCGGGGCATAATCTCAGAGCCTTCACAGTCCTTGGCTGTCAGTACCATAATTCATAAATAAATTTCTTCATGTGTGCCTATCATTCTGATGACCTTACTATTTTTTTAATTAAAATTAAAAATTTCTTTTCCATCACGGCTTATTATAGCATATTGAATATATCCTGTGCTGTATGGTAGGACCTTGTTTATCCATTCTATGTATAATAGTTTGCATTGCTAGTCCCAAACTACCAATCCATCCTTCCCTCACTCTCCCTCCCCCTTGGAAATCACAAGTCTCTATGTCTGTGAGTCTGTTTCTGGTTCATAGATATATTCATTTGTGTCATATTTTAGATTCCACACGTAGGTGATATATGGTATTTGTCTTTCTCTTTCTAACTTACTGCACTTAGTATGGTAATCTCGTGTCCATCCATGTTGCTGTAAATGGCGTTATTTCACTCTTTTTTTATGGCTGAGTAGTATTCCATAATATATATATTATATATATATAATATATATATCACATCTTCTTTATCCACTCATCTTTCAGTAAACATTAGATTGCTTCCATGTCTTGGTTATTGTAAACAGTGCTGCTGTGAACATTGAAGTACATGTATCTTTTTGAATTATAGTTTTGTCTGGATATATGCCCAGGAGTGGAATTGTTGGAGCATATGGCAACTCTAGTTTTAGATTTTTGAGGACTCTTCATACTGTTTTTTATAGTGCCTACATTCCCAACAATGTAGGACAGTTCCCTTTTCTCCACACCTTCTCCAGGATTTGTTATTTGTAGATTTTTCAATGATGGCCATTCTGACTGGTGTGAGGTGGTACCTCATTGTAGTTTTGATTTGCATTTCTCTAATAATTAGTGGTGTTGAGCATCTTTTCATGTGCCTATTGGCCATCTATGTCTTCTTTGGGGAAATGTCTTTCTAGGTCTTCTGTCCATTTTTTGATCG
The DNA here is from genome assembly GCF_032405125.1 of Capricornis sumatraensis. NCBI lineage: Eukaryota > Metazoa > Chordata > Mammalia > Artiodactyla > Bovidae > Capricornis > Capricornis sumatraensis. The sequence continues at coordinate 67,860,305 of NC_091072.1, read as the reverse complement.
GATCTAATGGCCTTACTAGCTGTATAATTTGGAGAAGGAAAGGGCAACCCACTCCAGTGTTCTTGCCTGGAGAATCCCAGGGACGGGGGAGCCTGGTGGGCTGCCATCTATGGGGTCGCACAGAGTCGGACATGACTGAAATGACTTAGCAGCAGCTGTATAATTAAAAGAAATGAAATGATTGCCAATTTCCTAAAATAATACTGAAGAATCTTAGCATCTTCTTCCTTTCCTACACTATCCCCCATCTAAATTGTTAACTAGGAGCCAACTTTGAATTTAAGGAAATAAAAAATTGATTGAATCGTTTGCCCCTATGAATTCCTTGTTTGTTCAGACATCACTCATTTCAAAAAGAGAGAACTGAGAACGCCAAGGCTGGGATCTGCCAAGGGTAACAAAGTAGGGAGCCTGGCCTGTGATGGAAGATGTCCTGTAGTTCAGGTCGTTTCCAGGATGCTCATTTATGACTGGTGCATGTTTTCTCTTCTTGTGAGATGAGGAAGTATTATTGTTATTTCCCCTTAAGATTTAAAAACAATAAAATAGGGTCTAGAACGGTAGTGTGACACCACGGTTAAGAGTAAGACCATGGAGTTAGCTGTATCGGTTTGTGATCTGGTTTCATGTGTGTAAACTTTGAGCCAAGTTTCTAATGTCTTCCAAGTTTCAGTTCCGCCACCTTTAAAATAGAAGTGAGAACAATATGAATAGCCGTGATGATAAAAGGAGAGGAGGCCACAAACACTGCAAGACACCTAGTGTGTGCTCATCAAATGCTAGTTGTTACCATTAGCTCTTTGGTAAATATGTACCTGAAAATTAGTGAGTGACCTGAAAAGCTGATTGACAAATCATGCAATAGCATCCTTCATCCCAAACAAATTGTTTTCAAGATGGAGACAATTATGGATGGAGAGATTGGTGGTTAATGTCTTTGCTGCCATTAGGTTATGTGGTTTCCCTAAGAATTCTGTGTTCCTTTCTAGGTCTTGCTTGGAGTTAATTCAAGGTCTGGATCTTTCACAAATGATTTGGCTCTTAGGTGCTCAGAAATTTCATTTCTACTTCAAGAACTTTATAGGAATTCCTCTCAGAATAGAAGTAGCTTCTATTCAAGCTTCATGGCCAAAGAATGGGTTTAAGTTTCACTTTTATTTTCTCTTAGAACCATATAAAAATAATGTTTTTTCTCTATTATTTGCATCTTGCAAAGTCACAAAGCTGACCTTATGATTCTATTATCTTCTATTTGCATAGTTCACAAAAGCTACTGTTTAAATCCTATGATTCATTTTTTTTTTAAGTTTAAAACCTTTAACTATGAATTAGTAAAAAAATAGAAATGTAGGGGTTTTGGAAAATATGGCTGTCCAGTGGTTCTCAAACACAGTGAACAAATAACGTATTCACTGCTCCATGGAGAAATGAGAAAAACAAGTATAAATAAAAATTTCATCTTAAAGTTAAATGTAAGAATAAAAGTCATTTATTCTGACATTGTGTTCTTCCTAAATTTTAGTGTTATTAAAATATAATCTTTTCTATGAAGTGCTGTTTATGTACTGGGTTTAAAAAATATTTTGTGAGAGTTGGACCATAAAGAAGGCTGAGTGCCAAAGAATTGATGCTTTTGAACTATGGTGCTGGAGAAGACTCTTGAGAGTCCCTTGGACAGCAAGGAGATCAAACCAGGCATTCCTAAAGGAAATCAACCCTGATTATTCATTGGAAGGACTGACTCTGAAGCTGAAGCTTCAGTATTTTGGCCACCTGATTCAAAGAGCTTACTCATTGGAAAAGATCCTGATGCTGGGAAAGAGTCAAGCAAAAGGAGAAGGGGGCAGCAGAGGATGAGGTGGTTAGATAGGTTGGTTGACTCAATGGATATGAATTTGAGCAAACTCCAGGAGATAGTGGAGGACAGAAGAGCCTGGCATGCTGCAGTCCACGGAGTTGCAGAGTCGGACATGACTTAGCAACTGAACAACGACAGTAAAAGAACTCTGTGAGTTGAATACTGATATTATAACCAAGTTTCTCAGATGGACTTCCTAGGTGGCGCAGTGATAAAGAATCTGCGTGCCAGTGCAGGAGACCCAAGAGATTCAGATCCAATCCTAGGGTGGGGGAGATTCCCTGGAAGAGGAAATGGCAACCTGCTCCAGTATTCTTGCCTCGAAAATTCCATGGATAGAGAAGTCTGGTACCAGGGCTATAGTCCATGGGGTCGCAAAGAGTTGGACACAACTGCGTGCGTGCTTGTGCATGCGCGTTCACACACACACACACACACCCATTTTATAGTTCAAGAAATAGAAACAGTAGAATTGAGTAATTTGACTCAAGTGACACAGCTAACAAACAGTAAAGATAGGGCTCAAGCCCATGATTCTGGATCTAATGTCTTCCTTAGAAGAATCCTAGAAACTTTCATTGAGCTAGAAATCTGAACATTGTGTATTTGAATATTTAGAGGACATTTTGGCAATATCTATCAAAAGCTTCAAAACTGTGTCTGTGCTTTGACCCAGATTTCTAGGAATTTATCCTAAAGAAACAATTATGCCAAAACTTAAGTAAAAGGGCATTGATTATAACACTGTATACATTGGAGAAAAATAGAAACTAATTAAATGCCCCCACTCCAGTACTTTGGCCACCTCATGCAAAGAGTTGACTCATTGGAAAAGACTCTGATGCTGGGAAGGATTGGGGGCAAGAGGAGAAGGAGACGACAGAGGATGAGATGGCTGGATGGCATCACGGACTCCATGAACGTGAGTCTGAGTGAACTCCGGGAGTTGGTGATGGACAGGGAGGCCTGGCCTGCTGCGATTCATGGGGTCGCAAAGAGTCGGATACGACTGAGCGACTGAACTGAACTGAACTGATAGAGGGAATTATTTAAATAACAGAACAGCCATGCAAAGGATAGTAATACATAATTTTAATTGTTTAAACTGTGTTGCACAAAACCCTGGGGTTTATCATCTGACATGAATTAGGGCTTTGCAAATATTTTGTCTGAACTTTATAGATGCTGATGAAGATTGATACATCATTGTCTCCAGTCATTCCTGATTGAAACTTTTCACTGTCTCCAGTCATCCCTGATTGAAACTTTTTGTCTTTATAAAACATAATCTCATGGGTTTATTTTAGGATGAATAAATGTTCTACATTAGACTAGCAATCCATCTTTATGGGCCGACAGATACCTTTTTTATTTGTTTGTTTTTTTTTATGAGGATGCTTTGTAGACTAAGTCTATTTTCAACACCAGCTCTCTAGATATGGTGTTATGAGTGTTCCCATTAGGGTTTTCTTGCTGCCAGCCTTGTCAGCCTATCTCCAGTGTGTTCCTTCTACTGAACACAACCAGATTCACTTCACTAAACTAGCCTGTGATCTGCACCTGAGAGGGAGATTCTTGCCATTGTATTTTATTCTGCTTTATGTATTAACAGTCGTATAAAAAGCTTCTTGGATCTAATCAATAGTATTTTCCCTTGAGACTTCTGAAAGTGGTTAGTGGATCACTGACTAGTGTGGACAACATGAATAGCTTTTTGCAATTAAAAAGTCTTGAAAATGTTACTGCATCACAGTGTAAGGGAAGAGGCAGTGGTTTTAACAGACAGTTGTAAATTTGCTTTAGCTGTTCACTAGCTGTGGAACACGGCAGGTTATTTTATCTAAAAATGGAAATTATTATCTTTCAGGTTGTTATGAGGATTACTTAAGGTACATTTAAGCGCTTAACAAATGTTGACATAGAAAGAGGACAGATAATTTAGATAGGGGAGTTGAGGAAGTTTCCATCAATTTGATTGTTTATGACCATCACCCTAAATACCAGAGATAATTTTAGACATTTCAAGTAATAGAGAGGGGTGTATTAAACTCTTAGCTTTTAAAATGTTTTCCATTTTTTTACACTCAGAAAATCTCTAATTTATATCTATTTAGAATTTTACAACTTAAGTGTAAATCTTGAAAAGTTCTCTAGCCAAAGGCAATAAATTTCACTCTGGCAACATCAAAGGCTATTCAAATAATGTGAATATAAAGTATTGTACAACTTTTTTAGTTTATGGTTCATTTGTACAAAGACTCACTGCATATCTACTTGGCCTTTTGGCTACGATCATGTGTAGTACAAAGATTCATTGCTGTAGCAGTATCTCAATTGTTTTCTGGTAGTGTCAGTAATTTTATGGAGTTCTATTTCTATTCTCTCTCTCTTTCCCTCCCTGCCCCCCATCAGTTTTCCTTGGCTCTCCTTATTTGAGTTGGGTGACCTTCCTATAGGCTTCCATACTTTTTGAATCCCAAAGGTAGTCCGGGGTACACTGTTCTGTCACTTTATATGGGTTTCCTCCCACAGATTGTAAATTTGCAATGGTCAAGAACTCTGAGTGCTCCAGGCCAACCCTCATCCACTGGCTCCCGCCACCCACAGCTGTGCCACTACTATCATGCCTGGGGTCCTGCACTGATCCACCTTGCCTTCCTCTCCATTTATGTCAGCCCCAATCTCCCCAGTCATCTCTCAGCCTTCGGACTCTGATCTCCACATGGCCTCATTATCCCTTTTCTGTCTCTATATCTCACTCCTCCTCAACTTTCGAAACCCTTCCACGGTAGCCTCACAACATCCCCTCTATACCTCACTTCTCTGAATATTCTCTTCACCTTCTTGCTACACTGGAGATCTGATTCTCCCCAGGACACTGGTTCTTTTGCAGGTGTTGGCCATTTTCTCTCCAACACTCCTTGTGTAACTAAAAGTGGGGTCTGGCGTCTCACCACTCAAAAACTAATAAAGAGGCAAGGTTGGTGGAAAGGAAAGCTTGATTTACTGTGGATGCTGGCAACTGGGTAGAGGAGGGCAGGCCCTGTCCAAAGGTTGACTCTCCCTACTGACAGTCAGTAGGCAAGAGGGAAGGGGCTACATGCAGAAACAGCACAGTCAGCTCTGACAGTCATCTTGAAACTGGTCATTGGTGGTCTGACCAGTGACACTTTGATTGTTTTACGTGCAGTTAATCTTCAGTTCCAAGGTCAGTTTGTTTCCATTTCTTTGAGGCCAGTTCTTGGAATTGTGGCAGTTTATGTCATGGCTACAGTCTGATCTTCTTCCCTGGTAGCTCAGCTGGTGAAGAATCCACCTGCAATGCAGGAGACCCCGGTTTAATTGCTGGATCAGGAAGATCCCCTGGAGAAGGGGTAGGCTACCCACTCCACTATTCTTGGGCTTCCCTGGTAACTTAGTCAGTAAAGAATCTGCCTGCAATTCAGGAGACGTGGGTTTGGTCCCTGAGTTGGGAAAATTCCCTGGAGGAGGCAAGGCAACCCAGTCCAGTTTTCTTGCCTGTAGACTCTCCATTGACAGAAGAGCCTGGTTGGCTGCAGCCCATGGGGCTTCAAAGAACCAGACATGTTTGAATGACTAAGTACAACAGTCTGGTCATTGTGTAGTTAACTTCTTCTGCCTGGTTGGAGTTTCAGTATCTATAAGACAGCTCACAGGATATGGCTCAGAATATTATCTATAGCCCTTGAGAAGGAACTAAAGGTTCTTTTAGAGAAGGACTTTGTTTACTGACTAAACTATTATTATTTAGTCTTGTTGGACTATTTTTCTTTGCTTCTGCATTTTCTCATTTCTCTGATTAAACGTATTCTTTGACTGAAGTTTTTCCACAGACAAAAAGCAGGTGGAAGACCTTGATAGGGAAGGACCACAGGGTCCCGCTACTTTTCACTTGGGCCTACAAGCAGGGTACATACTGTGGGCTGAATGTGACCCCCACAAATTAGCATTAAAACCTAATCCCCAGTGTGATGGTATTAGGGCCTTTGGGAGATGATTAGGTCATAAAGGTGGAGCCCTTATGGATGAGATTAGTGCCCCTATAAAAGAGACCCCAGAGAGCTCCCTCTGTCCCTTCCACTTTAAGAGGACACAGGAGAAGATAGCCATCCATGAACCAGGAAGCTAGTTCTCACCTGACCCCAAATCCACTGACTCCTGGATCTTGGACTTTCAGACTCTAGAACTGTGAGACATAAATTTTGTTGTAAGCCACCCATGCTCTGGCAGTTTTGTGATAGTAGCCTAAACAGATTAAGACCAGAGGTATTCTCAGGACTACTTCCAGACCATTTTCCATCCCCATCCTCAGCTCTCCTCCCTGGCTCTCGCTCTCAAGTCACCCGTCTGTTTTCCACTTTGTTGTCTTTTGCCATATCCTCCTTCACACATACACCTTCATTCCTTAAGCGTGTAGCTCCAGATCCCGCTTTTCCACATCACTCCTGTCAGACTTCCTGATGGTTGTTTTAACCTCATGGGTTATTTTTTCAAATCTTTTCTTGTTTTTTTGGGGGGTGGGGATTCTCTCCTCCCACGACCCTGCCCCAACCCCACCTCATGGCACTCACTCCCATGGTCAATCCTTAGACTTGTCCTCTATCAATAATTGTGACCTATCTCTCATCTCAGTTTCAAGTGAGTATTATAACGGTATTATCATTACCATTACTATTTGTACACAATTTGTTGAATTGAACTACTCATGAATTGGGTAACCACAGCAAATGAGTTACTTTCTTTCAACCTCCTTTCTTCTCTCTAGAGGCTGTTGTGTGGGGGTTGAGATCAGATTCTGGTGATAGAATATGGGAAATGGGGGAAAGGAAGCAAGAGGAACTGAGCCCTAAAAGGATGAAGGGCTTCGAATTAAGCCATGAAGAGGTAAAGCCTGGGGGACAGGGAAGTATAGAAGAATGTTCTATTCTGAAGGAAAAGGATGGCAGACCTGCTTGTCAGGAGGTGGATGCTGGCTAAGACACAGTAAATAGATTGTAGGCTAGAGGCTTGCAGAGCACATAGGGGTAGAACACAGAGATTAAAGGCAGCCCAGGGGATGCAAGGCGTAGGAAATATTCCAGAGCACACAGTAGGGGCTGAGTAAATACTTGTTGAATAAATGAATAAGTTATATGACTGCAGGTTTAGGATTTTGTTGTTTTCTCAAACTGTTTGGGCCTAGAAGTGCAACAGTGTCACATTTTAAGCACAGGGGTGGGGAAGGATAAAGCTGCCACTGGCCTAATTTCTTGTGCAAATTAAAAGTGGCTCCAGATCTGGGCTGATGGATTAGAAAAGGGCATCTCCTTTTTCAGGTTCTAAGCAGCTTTCTGTCAACAAGTGTATTCTGTTTTACAGCACTGCCGTCTTTATCCCTAGGTTGGGGGCAGGTGGATAACAAGAATGTGGTCAGGTTCTAAAGTCCACTCTCCTTTTTGAAAAACGTATTTATTTATTTGGCTGCACTTGGTCTTAGTCGTGGCGCTTGGGATCTTTAGTTGAGGCACATGAACTCTTCTTTGCAGCTTGTGAGATCTAGTTCCTGACCAGGGATTGAACTTGGGCTCCCTGCATTGGGAGCACCGAATCTTAGCCACTGGAACACCAGGGAAGTCCCTCTAATGTCCATCCTGAAAGTTGTCTCTATACTTTATACATGCCAAATTGTCTTTATACTCTTTAGACTTGGGCTTCTGTAGTTTCTGAAGGCAAAAATTTGCTTCTTAACTTTTCTGCTGTGACCTCCCTTTTGCTGTTATAGTTGATGTCAAGGTCTAGTTTGAAATGAAGATGTAGGAGACTGAGGGTGTAAGTAAGAGATTTCTATTTCTTGCTGGGGGTAAGTAAAGGAAAGCAACATGGATTTATCACAGACTCCTCTTCACTTTCTGTGTCAGACATTTGTTATAGACACTTAACTCATTTTCCATCCTTACAACAATCTTCCCAGGCAAATATTAGTCACCATTATTCTTATGAAGGCCCAAAGAGAGCCTACAACTCGGGCCAGGCACAGGGTGAGGAGTGGAGTGAAGATTCAAACTCAGGGTATTCCCTGTGCCACATGGTTGCTGGGTTTTCTTCTGGTGAAACACACTGCCAGGTGTAAACTCAGGAGGATAGGCAGTGTTTTATTTTTTTCACCTTTGCATGCTTCCCAGAGCTTAGCATCATCCCCAACACTAAGAAAATGCTAAATGAAGGTGTGTGGGGTTGAACTGAATGTAGATGAGCAAGGGCTGCTGACCAGCGTTCCACCTTCTCCCCCCAGTCATTTTCATGTCAATCATCAGAATGCTGTCTCCCTAATTTGCTCTTCCAGCTTCTCCTCGCAAGGAATGCTTCTCACTAGGGGAATCTGCCTGGTCCCGTGAGCTGTGGTCATTTGACCCTCCAAGGGAGACCTGGAAACTCTTTTCCTAGTGGGCCCCATTGATCCTAGGGGCTCACCATCTCCTTATTGTCTCTGCTTGCCCTTACTTGGTTCTTATTTCAAGATTCTTGAGAAAGGTAATTTTTAGCTCCCTTTTATTGACCTCAATAAAAGCACTACACAGGCTGGGTATCTTCAAATCATTTAATTAAATTCAACTCATTGATTTTGAGATAATAAGCCATTAACTGTTTAGTAAACTTAAGTTGATACGAGGCAACTCTCAACAAACTTTAAAATTCACTCCCCTGTATTAGCTTTGGTTTGATTTCAAACTTGCTTAAGTCATAGAGTTAGTAAATGGAAACCTTTTAGGGTTTGTTTTGAGTGAAATTCCCTGGTGGCTCAGACAGTAAAGAGTCTGTCTACAATTCGGGAAGAATGGGTTCCATCCCTGGGTTGGAAAGATCCCCTGGAGAAGGGAATGGCAACCCACTCTAGTATTCTCTCCTGGAGAATTCCATGGACAGAGGAGCCTGGTGCTCTACAGTCCCCGGGATCACAAAGAGTAGGACGTGCTGAGCGACTAACAGACTTAGAGTTACTCTGTTGCTCACAAGCTGACCTGATTTCTTAGCTTCTGTAATTTAATAAAAAAATAGTGCCTATCAGAAACTCTGGGCACTATCCTCAGTGTCTTCCTCACCTGTAGATTGGGATAATAATGGCACCTACTTAGTTTATAAGCGCTGTCTTGAAGATGACATGCAAGCGTGTGTGTGGCATCCATTGCATGGGGGCTGGAGTGATGACTGCTCAGTAGTATTAGTCATTGTGATCGTCGTTAGTAATAACCTGTCTGCTGAGAAATACAACCAGCCCCAGAAATGCAGTGGTGCCCTGGCCGTTTCCATTTTAAATGATACTGTTCTGAAGACTGTTTGTGAACCTGTCACCAATACTCTTTTCTTTCTAAAAAAAATTAAAATAACCTTTTAATTTTAGGATAATTTCAGATTTACAGGAAAGTTGCAAGATGGCATGGAGCATTCCCCTATATCCTTACCTGCATCTCATTCATTTGTCACCACAAAGAAGCCAACATTGGAACACGACGATTAACTAAGCCCCAGGCTTTTTCATATTTCAGACACGTCCTTTTTCTGTTTCGAGATCCAAGGTAGGATACCGAGTTGCCTTTGGCAAATGCTCCCTTCTTCATGAAGCAGTCACTTCTATCAGCCTTATCTTTGTCCTCTTTTCAGAAGAAATGCCACAGGGAGGCACCTGGCATGCTCAGATTCTGGCATTTGCAGCTTGTAGCTCTTCACCTTTTCTCACCAACCACTTTCTTACATTCTGACAGATCCATGGGACTGGTCTGTAGCCATGCCACTCTTTAGCTCTGTGACCTAACTTAATCCTCTAGGAATCTTCAATTTTCTCATCTGTGCAAGACGGATAATAATAATTCCTTCAGGGCCTGGCAGAGTGACTTAAATGTTAATTTTTGCTTTTGTCATATCATTGTGCTTTCTGCTTCAAATCATAAACCAGCCTAGCTCTTGATTCTGCCCATACTTTTTCAATCCTCTGATGTTACTCAGGTTATTAGATGAGTTTGCTGACTCAGAGGCTGCTTAATTGCCAGAGAAGTTTAAATGCCTCTCTTTAAAAGCTTTGCTACTTTCCTTCCCTTATAGAGAACTTAGAGATGTACACAGTACCATGAAAGAGAATCTGAAATATCAGATTCCCAAGCTTTCTTCTAAATCCTCTCCCACTCTTTATTTTGGTCTGTCTTATTCCTAGAACTCCCACCACACTGCCTGCAAAGTGGGGGAGGCCTACCCATCTGTCTGCCATGGGAACAGAACTGGCAGCTGGGGTCTAGGGTAAGCGATTTTGAGTATTCAAATCATTTGCAGTGGGATGCACTTGGGTCACATGGTGTAATCAGGAAATTTCATGCAATTTGACATTTCCCATCAGAGTTGCTTAGGAACCTAAGGAAGGCACTGGCTCTGAATGGCAGGACAGTAATAAATTAAGCAGTCACAGGTCCAGCCATCTGCCGTAAGTAAATTAAGAGCATAACCCATATGGGATTTATCTAAAATAGCGATTCACATTTTTTCCCCTGTCATCTCATTTGTATTCCTCTTTATGTGGGCTCTTTAAATTGACTTAACTTTGCATAGAATATCCCAGCTGTCTTTATCTCCCACCCTCTTCTCCGCATTCAGGCAGCCAACCTCAGATTCTTCTATAGCCGACTAGCGATGTCCTTTGTAATGGAGGATGGTTTTGACATTTTATTTTGAGAATTGCCTGATTGGAGGCTGATGCATTTTAACTGGGAGTTCTTAGCTATGCTCTGCAATGTCCTCCACCCTTCCTCATTTATCACCTGCTTTTAGTCTCTCCCCATCTCAGGCCCTACTGCCTTTCATCTGTCCTCTCGTCTTGATTTTGTTTTTTTTTTTTGCTCTTTGTCCACTAGTCATTTTTATAAACCATTTTCATCATGCCATCCTCCAGCTCAAAAGTTTGCACTGTTTACAGAATGAGCCAAATGTTTCTACCTTAAGTTCCTCCCTCAAGTTCAAACCTGCCTTTAAACCTCATCTACTTCTTACCAGTTATTACTCTCACTTCACAGTCTGTTCTCTTGACTTCCTCCAGAGCACATCCACTTTGTCCTGCCTCATTTAGTCTAGTATTTTAAAATTACAGCCTGCTTTATTTCTTTGCTTAACTGTTTGATGTTTCTAATTCAATTGTAAGCTCCTTTTTTGTTGTGGACTCCATTCTATGCTTATCACAGTTCTAGATACCTGGAGGTATTTGCTGAATACTGAATGAATAAATGCTTTGCCACAGTTTTGTTCTGTGGGATGAGACAAGGCAAATAAGTAAGATATATAGTAGGTGAGATGGCTGTATGCTATGAAAAGAAGTAGAGGAAGAAGGGGGTTACAAATGTAAGATATTCAGGAAAGGCTTCCGGAAACAACCTCAAGGGACAGTTGGAGTGGTGAAGCTGAATTCTGTAAGGCAGATATTTAATCATTAAAAAAAAAAATCTTCCCTTGGTATAGCACAGTAACATGCACATGTTGGAAGCATGCAGTGGGAATGGCATGTATCACGGTGTCACCAAAGACACAGAATATCATTCAAATGGTATTTTTTTAATATAAAGGGGCTTCCCAGGTGGCAGTAGTGGTAAAGAACCCTCCTGCCAAATTTAGGAGATGTAAGAGATGCCGGTTTGATCCCTGGCTCAGGAAGATCATATGGAGGAGGGCATGGCACCCTACTCCAGTATTCTTGCCTTTCCTCCCATGGACAGAGGAGCCTGGCAGGCTACAGTCTGTAGGGTTGCAAAGAGTCGGACACGACTGAAGTGACTTGGTGAAGTGAAAGTGAAAGTTGTTCAGTCATGTCCAACTCTTTGTGAACCCATGGACTATACAGACCATGGGATTCTCCAGGCCAGAATACTGGAGTAGGTAGCCTTTCCTTTCTCCAGGGGATCTTCCCAACCCAGGTATTGAACCCAGGCCTCCTGTATTGCAGGCAGATTCCTTACCCAGCTGAGCCTGACGACTTAACACATACACAAATTAATTTGATGTGTATGTGTGTTCATAAAAACAAAGACTACAAGGAAATACTCCAAAACATTAACAGCAGTTCTAACGATTTACTGTAATTTTAGCTTTAGCCTTTGTATTTCCTCTAATTTCCATGCTTTCTGCAGGATGTACATATTTCTCATAGATTGGATAAAACAAACATAATAATACCTGCTGGGGCACCATTAAGTTTGGGGATTCTCAAGTAAACAGAACCACGAGGATGCCCTTTCCCTCTGTGAACGTAAGGTAAAAAGCAGCCTGACCTTAGGATAGGTTGCATTTCTCTGCAGGCAGCTCCACAAGACCCACAAAGCACTCCTCCCCCACCAGCGTCTACATATTTCTCCTTTCAGGAGGAGGCCAGCCTAAACCAGCAGAGCAGGTTTGGGGCAGCGAGGTGCAGCATGTGGGGAACTGAGTAGATTTCCATCCAGGCTTATTATGCCTGCAGTCAGACAAACGACCACTCCAGTGGCCTCACCACACCTGCCCAGAGGATGATCTGCAGTTTCAGATCCAGGAAGACGCAGAATCTGATACCCCAGCGTGGAAACAAAGAAACAGAAGGGAAAAAAAGAGATGCTTTTGTGCCAAACAAGGTTTCTAGGCAACTACTCATGTAACTACTTCAGTGTCCCCAATCCTTTAGCTTTACTGACCTTTAGCACCTGTCTGATAAGTTCATCAGATTTCCGTAACAAAAGAGCTGACATATGGGGAGGAGGTGATCAACATCCGACTCCTGATTCATTTTCTGGCCTCATGTCCATCATTTCTCCCTGTGTTCCTGTTTTAACAGAAGACAACCTTGGTGTCCCTAGACTTTGCTGTCTCCAGCTTCTGCCCATGCTGATCCCTCTGCCCAGAACACTTTTCCTGGCCTTGCAGTCTATTCCAGGTTCAGCCCAAGTTTCCCTTCCTTTGGGACCCCTTTCTTGTACCACTATCCCCTTTAATTCTCCCCCACCTCCTTCAAAGAAGCACAGAGTACCACATGTATATGTTCATGACAAGGTCCTTTTTTTTCTTTAAGATGTCTAAAGAAACATGTGTAACATATTGAAAAAAAAAAGGGAAACGTGTGAGCTCCCTGGAGGAGAGGATTTTTACCTTATCCACCTTCATTTTCAGTGTCTAGTCTGTTCTGGCATACAATGGAGGCTCACAAAATGTATATTTGAACCAATGAATTTTCAGTGTAGGATATACATGGCTGCTTAAGAGTCCAAAACGTATGTTGAGTTCCATCTAGCCATCTGTCCACCATTCACCCATTCAGCAACCCTTATCAAATGCATACTGTGAACTAGCATTGAGACAGACATGGCCACTGTCATCATGAAAGTTATAACCTAAAGTGAAGACTGATATTGAGCAAATAATTACAGCTTTATTTTTCCCTGAACTATTATGACCCGAGATCCAGTTTTATATATTTTTGTTTACCGCCTATCTCTGACATTAAATATAATAAGCTCTCGGAGAGCAGGGGCTTTATCTAGTTTGCCATTGTGCCTAAAACAGTGCCTGCCACTTTGTAGGTACTTGATTAATATTTGTTAACTGAATAGACTACAACTAAGGATGGGAATTTCTGATGTGTTTACAACATGCAGTAACACCACCCACCTTCAGGCATCTTCCAAATGAAAAATGATTAAGTACTAAACCTAGTGTGATGCATTGTGGTGACAATGATTAATGTCTTATTCCCAACTTCGGTTAGAATGTCTGAGAGACTCAGTCAGGGTGACACCAAAGAATTCTGTGATAGAAACTCAATGACTGCTTTTCAGCTTTCAATTAATTTTGTGATTTTCCTGGTAATTTCAGGGAAAGGCTTTGTTGGAGCCTGACCATGTAATAATAATAGAGGACACAAAATAGAAGATTTTAGGTCAGCAAGGAACAGCTAGGATAACAGTTTCTAACCTGTTTAAGAAAAGGGCATTTGCAGTGGTGTCTGCCTTTCATTTTTAATATTACTTAGTTGAAACATATCAAAATGTAAAAAACAGGTGACTGTTCTGCTGCTGTCCAGTCTCCCTTCCCTTGGAACCTCCTTCCCAACTAGGGGCCTGGGTTTGACCCTGGTGTGCTGAGAGCTTGCATCATTGATGGGGAGGAGCAGGTGTCCCTGGGGGACTGTTCTGTAAGATGGAGAGACTGGGAGGCCCTATCAGTGAGGGATACCAAACCCTGGCCTGGGGAATCCATGGAAACCAGATTAGGGAAAGTTGGGGAGAGAGAGACAAACAGAGAAAAATAAGGGAGAGAATATATCAGAAACTCGGGTCTGCAATGACACTGAGTAGCTTAAACAAAAATTTATTGTCTCACAGGTCTAGAGGTTGGCAGAATTGGTTTCTTTTGAAGATCATCAGGAAGAAAAGTTCCAAGCCTCTGTCTTAGCTTCTGGTATCCTCAGATTCTCCATGGCTTATGGATGGCATCCTCCCTGTGTTTTCACATTGTCTTTTTTCTGTGTTTGTGTTCTGATTTCCCTTTCTCATAAGGACATCAGTCGTGTTGGATTAGGGCCTACCCTAATGACCTTGGGCTTCCCTGATATCTCAGTTGGTAAAGAATCTACTTGCAATGCAGGAGACCTCGGTTTGATTCCTAGGCCAGGAAGATCACTTAGAGAAGGGAAAGGCTACCCACTGCAGTATTCTGGCCTGGAGAATCCCATGGACTGTATAGTCCATGGGGTCGCAAAGAGTTGGACATGACTGAGCGACTTTTACTAACAACCTAATTTGGGCTTTCCAGGTGGCTCAGTGATAAGGAATCTGCCTGCTAATATAGGAGATACAGGTTTGATCCCTGGGTTGGGAAGATCCCCTAGAGAAGGAAATTGCGACCTACTCCAGTATTCTTGCTGGAAAATCCCATGGACAGAGGAGCCTGGTGGGTTACAGTCCAAGGTGTTGCAAGAGTCGGACATGACTTAGCAACTAAACAACAACAAGTGACTTCATTTAAACCTGATTACCCCAAGGACTGTATTTTCAAACAAGGTCACATTCATAGGATTTCAGTATCTTTTGAGGGGACAGAATTCAACTCATAGCAGAGAAAGAGAGGTGAAACTGCATGGGTGGAGGTAGCCTGAAGAATTTCTAGAAGAGCTGGAATATAACATAGCATAGCACTACACTTTTCATAGGGCCAAGGCAGCCCCAGCCAGGGTGGAGGAGGGCAGAGCAAGGGAGATGCTCAGCTTGGACACATATCAATAATGAAACCAAAATATTCTTTTAAAGTGGCTGGAGCTTTGGGGGAAGAAATACAACACACAACCTCAATACTGTTTTATTTCTGGAAAAAGAAAAAATAGAAGGTCAGATCTGGGGCAAGTCATCAGAGGAAATTTGGTGGCTTGGGAAGTATATTGACTCACAGTGGATCACCTGCCACTTCTCTAGTACTGGCTGGGTGACCTTGCTGAGCCTGTCAGAACCTCGGTTTCCTCATCTGTAAAATGAGGCCAATGAGCTCAAACTACTGGGGTATCTGTGAAAATTACATGAGATTAGATGTGAAAAGCACCTGCTCTCAGAAGGCAGAATTCACCAGTTACCCATTTTTCTTTTCTCTAGAGAGAGCTTCTGTTCAGCAAAATGGTTTCTTGTTTTCAATATAAAGTTAAAGGGAAAAAAATCCTTTTAGAGAGATGTGGAAACAGACCTCTGAGTGCCTTACAGTTGGTTAGATTCCCCTATCTTGATCAGGGGGTTAGAGAAAATGGTAAGATGGAAATGTGGCCAGAACCATCCTATATTACTCTAGTCATTCGGGCAGGAGGCCAGGAAGATGGGGTTATAGGGATGTTCCTGGTGAGTTACTATTTTCAGATGGAGCTTTTGAATGACCCAACATATAGTATAAAACCTCTCCAGATCTGTAGACCAGAAAGCAGTAAATTAAAGTAAAACTGTAAATGTTTATAATCATAAAGGATATAATACCCATAAGCCTTAAATGTTTTTATACAACTCACAACATATAAGGTAAATTCATTTGTCTAATATTAATTTAGGCCTCAAAACTAAGGTTTTCTTTCAGCATAGGTTGGCTGATTCAAGTTCTAAGTTGCCTTTTTTTTTTTTTTTTGCACAAACTTTTTCCATAAAGTATTAGGCATATTTTCCAGTTTTGAGTGTAGAATCTTAGTAGATTTTTCTCCCCTCAAACTTTTAGTATTTACTAGCTCAGCCCTAAACTGAAAATATTTTTAATGATTTACCTTAAACTTTTCCTACTACATTCAAGTTCATTTCTATAAAGTAACAACTCTTGTTTTGTATTCCTATTTTATCAGCTTCTAGAGTATTAAATTAAACTGAAAATTATAATAGCAATTACAATGGATGTAAGTGTGAGTGGGAACAAAGTCAACTGAGTCTTTGAAATCATACAGCTGAGCTGGTGGGAGCCTAAGCAGACAGGCAAATGAAGACTCTTCTGGCTGTACACTTTGATTGAGTTTTAGAAAAGAAATGGAGATTTACATCAATCCAATGAGTTGGTCAAATAAAGATGAGTTGGTGTATTTTCACTGCATGACCTGTAAACGGTTCAACTCTTGACAGACTTCAGTATCTCTCTGGTAGTGTTTTGCTGTAAGTTAGGAGCACCACCACCATCACTCCAACAACAGATCACAGATGTCAGAATAATCTTATATCACTCTTCAGAGCTATCATTATATGAATAATTGCATATCATTTTTATATCTCAGCACCTTTTATTTTATTTATAGTTAAACTTATTTGTTATACGATCAACAGCTATTTATGGTCTGCCTACTATTTCTCGATGTTGGGATACAGTATGAATAATATGTGGTCCTTTGCTCTAGGAAAAATCACAGTCTTGTGAGGCAGAAAGGTCAGTAAATGGGAAGTTACTGAGCAGCTGGTTGGCACGAGGGACAAACCAAGAGAACGACATTGCATATTCCAGGCTATGAGTCTCTTAGTTGAAATTGGAGGGGAAGTGTGGGTTCAGTAGTTACCAACCTCTCTGGAGCACCTTCTGAGTACCAAGCTCTGTTTTAGGCACTGGGGTTACAAAGATGAATAATTAGTTGTCCTGTACTCAGGAAGTGTGTACATGTAATTATAGTTCCCTGCAGGAAGTGCTGTCTTTTGGATCAGCACTGAGTCTTCAGAGACCAGGGAAAGGCAAGCTTCCTACAGGATGTGAAGTTCCTCTAGCTTGTAACCGTGCCTCAAGCAGAGGCCTAACTTGTCTTTCCTGCCCTGTTCCTGGGAACATTTTTAGTACACCTTGTGTGCTCGATTAGCATCTGAATGAGTAAATGAACTGCATGATGATTAGGAGTTAACTAGGGGCCAGGCCCTGTGCTCTGTGCTGGGAATACAAAGATGAATGAGCCATGGCCTTTGCCCTGATTGAGGAGATTATAATAAAATCTAAATTCTGACTGAATCCTGATAACATATCAGCAATGTAAGACACTTGCAAACTTGGGCACACCTTTCTAATAAGTTGTGCTCCACATTGGACCATTTACTGGCTTTGGCAACACTTGTCAAACATACTCTTGAGCTTACTCCAGGGAGGACAGTGGATGGTTAAGGAAGCTGGCAACTGAGCAGGCCAGCTTCAACCCTGGCAAATAAAAAGACATCATTCAGACTGGCTTGAATGACGTTTGGGCCGGGAAATCATCAGTACTCAACCCTAGAGCATGGGTAATACGACTGATAGCAGGCTATTGGGCTTCCCTAGTGGCTCAGATGGTAAAGAAGCTGCCGGCAATGCAGGACACCCAGGTTCGATCCCTGGTTGGAAAGATCCCCTATGGAAGGGAAAGGCTACCCACTCCAGTTTTCTTGGCTGGAGAATTCCACAGACAGAGGACCTGAGCAGGCTATTGGTATAGTGAGCAGTTTCAATGGAGGATCCCCCAAATGCTTTTTCAGAATGTTCCTCTGCACCATCCCTACCCCTCACCACAAGGGAAGTAGCAAGTAGAAATTCTACTTCAACATCTAACACAAAGCTTGGAGCTGTTGACTGGTGGTTTGCTCCAGATAACCAGCAGGTCTCTAGGAATACATGAGTTTGAATAAGGTCTCTTGGTTTATTACAGCTGCTACAGCCTAACTATTCAAACTATCAATTCCTGAACCACCAAAGGCAGCTAAAATTGGTCAAGGGGCTAGTAGAGCAGGGTTCACCAGGCAAGGCAGGATGGCATGGATATGTAATTTATGTCCTGTTATATGACTAAATGCTGCAATTAGCATGACAAAAATCCTGCAGCTATGTCATTTCTCTCCAATATTATGAAAATACAAGTGCAAGGAGATATAGGATTTTGTCTCAGGACACACAGTAAGTTAGGGGCTGAAAAACTCCATCCTGCCATAACCAGCAAGTCATATTGTGAGTCTATCCCAGAAAAAGAAAAGCCAAACATTTTCCTAAGTGGGGCATATTCACATCTTTGCCATTTCTTAAGAATGCTCTTTTTTACCTTCCTCTTTTTGTGACAGCCTTTTCCAAGTTCTCATTGCCATAGACTCTTGGGAATCCACATGTCAGACTCAAGCAGAATTACAATTCTAATATCTACTCATGTCCCCCACATGCCCTCAGCCCTGCCCAGATGGAGGGTCACATTCCAGTTTAGAAATAGCATCAAAGAGAAGTCACTTCTGGGGTAGAGAGCAAGAGAGTAGCTAGAAGTTAAGAGACATTCAATCAATGACTAACGCAGCAGACAGGCTTCCCTTTGTCCATTGTTAACTACGAATGAATGGATTTTCCAGCCCCTGTTGCTACCTCTAGAGAAGGGAGGAGGTGGCAGTGAGCAGAAAAAGGTTCTTTCAGCCTGACTCTGCCTTGAGTTATTGCTTTTTCATTCTCCAACTTTAGTGAGATTTAACTGATAAAAAGTAAGATATTGAAAGTGTTCATCATGACAATTTGATGTACATATACATTATAAAAGAATTCCTCCCAATTTAGTTAATTAACATATCCATTACCTCACATTTATCTTTTTTTTAAGTTGGGGGAGGACATTGTGAGTTATTGTCTTTTGCACTTTCTCCCATAAATCACTAAGTCCAGTCATGAATTTTTGGCAAGTGGGAACCTCTTACCATCAGATGTTTTGGCTCTGGTGAGTGTTCTAAGAAATGTCCTAAAGGTCTGAGTTAAGGACCTCGGGTCTAGTTCTGTCTCAGACACCAGATAGCCACATGCAACCGCAGGCTTGTTGACTTTATGATCTAGGTTTTGGTTTCCTTGTCTGCAGGATGAGGGTATTGGATGCATATCAGGTCACTAAATGGAGGTCTCTAGGCCATATTTTGCTTGAAACTGTGTATTTTGTCTATATAGTAGTTTTTTTATGTTTACAAAATTTGAATTAGTGTCTACCATTTAACAATTGACTCAACAACAATAAAACAACCTGATTGAAAAATGGGCAAAGGACTTGAGTAAACATTTCTCTAAAGAAGGCAAGAATACTGGAGTGGGTTGCCATGCCCTCCTCCAGAAAGAAGACATACAGATGGCCAACAAGCATATGAAAAGATGCTCAAGACCACTAGTTATTAGAGAAATGAAAGTCGAAACCACAAAGATGAGATACTACTGCATACCCACTAGGTATACCTTTCTGTATAAAGAACAGAAAAAAACAAGTGTTGGTGAAGATATGGAGAAATTGGAACCCTTGTGCACTAGGGGTAGTAATGTAAAATGGTACAACTGCTATAAAAAAATATAGTGGGTCCTTAAAAATGAAAAATAGAGCTACAATTTGATCTAGTAAATCCATTTCTGAGTATACATATACCCAAAAGAACTAAAAGTAAAGTCTTGAAGAAATATTTAATACCCATGTTCACTGACTAGTCAAAAGTCAACCCAAGTGGCCAATGATAGATAAATGGGCTTAAAAATGTGGTATACACAAATGTAGAATATTATTCATCCTTGAAAATAAAGAAATTCTGACGCATGATACAACATGGATGAGCCGGGAGGACATTACGCTAGGTAAAATAAGTCACAAAATGAAAACAGTTTATGAATCCATATATATGAGATACTTAGAGTAGTTACGTTCATAGAGACAACATATAATAGAATGGTGGTTGCCAGGGTCTGGGAGAAATGGGCAGTATCAAGTTGTTTAATGTGTACTGTTTAAGTTTTGCAAAATGATAGAAATTTTGTAGACTGACTACACAATATAAATGTACTTAACACTACTGATGGAGAAAGCGATGGGACTCCACTTTCACTTTTCACTTTCATGCATTGGAGAAGGAAATGGCAACCCACTCCAGTGTTCTTGCCGGGAGAATCCCAGGGACAGGGGAGCCTGGTGGGCTGCAGTCTATGGGGTTGCACAGAGTTGGACATGACTGAAGCGACTTAGCAGCAGCAGCAACACTACTGAACTGTAGGCTGAAAATGGTTAAAATGGTAAATTTTATAAGTATATTTGACCACAATTAAAAAATATTTTTGAGAGATAGCTCATGAAAATTTGAAGTCATCTTTTTTGGGGGGGAAAGTCCAGAAGATCGTGACTTTGGGCCTTAGACATCAGTTGGCAACAGCCAGCTTGAGCTGAGTATCTGCTCTTCTCTTTAGATGAGCCTATTCTTTGCTGTTCTCCCCAGGCTTCACCTCATTATCTTTTTTTCCAATTAAATAACCCATCTGGCCCCTATAGAGCTTTGAATTTGCAACCCCTGATTAGACTATCTCTACTACCTTTTATAGCATTAATACCTATGAGTCTAAAATGTTAGTCATCATGAACACTCTGTAAGTAAACAAGGTGAGTGAGACATAGGCAGAGAGACATTCAAATTACTTTCTTGACATATCTTCTTTCAGGTCCATGGGAGGGTTAGCACTCATGTCCACAATGGGCAGTAAAAACAGCTGGCTAGTGACATTGGTTTAGTTGTTCCCTAGCGCTGGAGAACTGATGTTTTGAACTGTGGTGTTGGAGAAGACTCTTGAGAGTCCCTTGGACTGCAAGGAGATCCAACCAGTCCATCCTAAAGGAAGTCAGTCCTGAATATTCACTGGAAGGACTGATGTTGAAGCTGAAACTCCAATACTTTGGCCACCTGATGTGAAGAACTGACTCATTTGAAAAGACCCTGATGCTGGGAAAGATTGAAGGCAGGAGGAGAAGGGGGTGAAAGAGAATGAGATGGTTGGATGGCATCACTGACTCAATGAACATGAGTTTGAGTACACTCCGGGAGTTGGTAATGGATAGGGAGGCCTGGCATACTACATTTCATGGAGTTGCAAAGAGTTGGACACGACTAAGTGACTGGACTGAAGTGAACTGAACTGACTTCTGTATAAACCCCAGTCATGGCTGGGATTTATATTCTGAACCTGAGCCTTTAGTATGACTCAGGTCAATGAGGCTTACTGATCCAGACAACACTCTTGTCACTAAAATAGATGAAATCTTTAAATGTTACAAAATGGAGGACCCTAATGGCATGGGGAAAATTAGGAGAGAAATGATATAGGCAACTGGAAGCTTTGCTTTCAGAAAAAGAAGATGATTTAAAATTGTCTAAAGGAAACAAAGCTGGCATGGTGGTTAAGAATCTGCCTACCAAGGCAAGAGATGCAAGAGATGTGGTTTGATCCCTGGGTTAGAAAGATTCACTGGAGTAGGAAATGGCAACCCACTCCACAATATTCTTGCCAGGGAAATCCCATGGACAGAGGAGCCTGGCAGGCTATAGTCCAAGGGGTCGCCAAGAGTTGGATGAGACTGAGCATACACACACAAAGGAAACAAAGAAAAAATAGATCTCTTCCTTCAACAACACTTATAGTTTGATATCAGTAATGCTGCAGATAGTGTGTATGACATCATGATACATACCTCTACTTGTGATCTTGGGAAACAACTTGATTATTGAAGTTTGAGATAATGAAATCTTCCTCTATCCCTTTGTGTTGAGGGGAATGAGATCAGCTCGAATAAGAGCCCACATTATAAAGAGCATCCTTGTCTTGGTCCCTAATTCATTCATTCGTTGTAACTCATTCATTTATCCAACCAATATTTATTTAGCACCTACTAGTTATACTGTTCCTGACTTAAAGCATGACAGTTAAGATTCCTACCTTCATGGAGTTTAGGTAGTAGGAAAGGACAGAACAGCTTATCAATGTTTGGTCAATAGTTTCCTTGAGGGCATTATTTTGTATATTTTTTCCCTCTCAATATGTACTAGGCACTTTGGTATTTGCTCTGGGGTCGGCTTGGTGGACAAGACAGGCATTTAACAAGGTTAATTATAGAAGGTTTTAGAGTTTTTATTAGTTCTGAAAGCAAAGGACATGGAAAGCTGCTGCAGAAGTGTCTGGTGTCTGGTCTTGGAGGATGTCTAGTTCTCAGTAGTCAGAGGCTGAAGCTTTATTCGAGGCCAAAGGCAAAACATAGCCCGAGATGGAAAGTATGGAATGGCAAGAATGTTTGTGGAGAACAAGACTTTCTGAGGAGCTGAATGAGCTGTATTTCTTTCTGTAACACTGAAAATTGTCCTGAGATATAATTATAGAGAGGATCATTCCTAGGGGTAGCCACACACTACCCAGAGGCCTGCCTGAGGAGGGGCTGCTGCAGGCTTAAAGAGATTCAGTCTGAAAAAATTTGATGTTTTGTCAAGTTTGTTTAAGTTTGGGATGGTAGGGTTAGTGTGCTACATGACAGAATTGAAACTTCTACACATTACCTGCACCAGTTCATAGACTGCACTTTATAGAACCAGAGTCAAGCCTTTGGACTGTACTAAGCAAATTTATGAAGAATGTTTTACCATTCATGAAAAATTGTATTTGCCAAAAGTGTCTGATGACCTTAACCTAAAGAAATTGTCTTTAAAAAACTAGGGATCTTACATTTGGCAGGAATATAAAATGTATTTATTTAAAAAGATGAAATATGTTGTATGCCATTTTAGGCAGCTGAAAGAAGGAAGTTTTTTGACCACTTCATGCATATACACTTCCTACATATGTACTATAATAATAATAGCTAATATTTATTGAGTTCTTCCTGTGTGCTAGGCACAAGTGTGAAAGTGTTAGTTGCTCAGTCGTGTCTGACTCTTTTGCAACTCCATGGACTGTAGCCCACCAGGTTTTTCCATCCATGGTATTCTCCAGGCAAGAATGCTGGAGTGGACACCCATTCCCTTCTCCAGGGAATCTTCCTGATCCAGGGATTGAGACCAGGTCTCCCACAGCATGAGTAGATTCTTTACCATATGAACCATTATACTTCTAGTAATTAATATATATATATATATATATGGATATGTATATGTATAAACTCAGATGACTATTCTAATAACTCTATAGACACTATCATTATCCCCATTTGAAAGATGAAGAATTACAGAGAGGTTGAGAACTTGCCCCAGATAGCCTGGCTAGTAAAAGGAAAAGTTGGGTTTTCAACCCCGGCTTGGTTCCAGACTCTGTGATGTAAACACTGCCTCTGAGAGCAAATTAAAAACAAAACAAACCTAGAAAACCATAATCCTTGGCAGTGATATCGGAGTTAGGAAGCGGATTGGATTGGATTTGCATATTTGTCCAGTATTTGTTGAGTACCTGTTACACTGTGCCAGGCCCTGTCCAGGTGGTGGGACATACAGGTGCACAAAGCAGATGAAAGCCTGCTCTCAGGAGGTTCATGTCCTAGGAGATTCACTCCTTTGTTTTTCTAAGGTTATTGATTCTCTATTTGAGTGCTATTTGTGTTAAACGCCAGTTTTTTTTTTCCTCAAGTTTTCCAGTATGTTGTGGACTGATATTTTAATAAACTACAGAAAAAATTAAAAACTAGAAAAGTAAAATTTAAAAGACCCCAAGTACATACAAATTACACAGCTTGTTTTTTTAAGTATTCAACTCAAAGACAAAAAAAATCACTCAATCAAGTTTCTGTATGCTTCTAAGGCTTACTCTCAATGATCTCATTGTGAATCACCACAGTTCACCAACTGGCAGTTGTCTAAGGCCCACACTTGGGGTAGCTGCCATATGCTTTGTTTTTGCCAGCTATTTAATTACTACCCATCACAACATGTGATCTGAAAAATAAAGATGAATTGGATTTATAATATGATTGGCTCTTTTCTGTAATGGGCCAGATAGTAAAGATTTGAGGCTCTGTTGACCAGACCGTCTCTGACACAACTACCCAGCTCTGCTGTTGCTGTGTGAGAGCTGCCATAGGTGATGCATAATGAATGAGCAGGGCTATGTTCCAATAGAACTTTATTTCTAGTCAATGAAATCTGGATTTTGTAAAATTTATTTGTATCACAAAATATTACTTTTTCTTTTAATTTTTTTCAACTATTTTTATAAATTTAAAAAGCATTCTTAGCATGTGGGTCCTACCAAAACAGGCCCAAGGCTGGATTTGGCCCATGGGCTTTAGTTTTAAGACCCCTTCCACAAAGACAACAGAAATATCTTGGAGTAGCTGATGTCCTTGAATTTGCTAAGAAAAAAATGCAAGTTACTATATTTTTAATGCAATTTGTAATGAATGTTAGTGATAGTGTCAATAAACATAAAACTGAAAAAGCATATTATTGCATATGGCTAATAATAGTACATCATGCGAAATGCTGGGCTGGATGAATCACAAGCTGGAATCAAGATTGCTGGGAGAAATATCAACAACCTCAGATATTCAGATGATACCATTCTAATGGGGCTTCCTAGGCAGCACTAGTGGTAAAGAATTTGCCCATCAATGCAGGAGATGCAAGAGACACGGGTTTGATCCCTGGGTGGCAAGATCCTCTGGATGAGGAAATGGCAACCCCCTCCAGTATTCTTGCCTTGAAAATACCGGGGACAGTGGAGCCTGGTAGGCTACACACCATGGAGTTGCAGTCAGACATGACTGAGCACACACACCATACCATATCATACTACACTACTCTAATGGCAGAAGTGAAGAGGAACTAAAGAGCTTCTTGATGAGGGTGAAAGAAGCGAGTGAAAAACCTGGCTTAACATTCAGTATTCAAAAAACTAAGGTCATGGCATCCAGTCCCATCAATTCATGGCAAATAGAAGGGAAAAAAGTGGAAGCAGTGACAGATTTCATTTTCTTGGGCTCCAAAATCACTGCAGACAGTGACTGCAGTCGTAAAATTAGAAGATGGTTGCTCCTTGGAAGAAAAGCTATGACAAACCTGGACAATGTATTAAAAAGCAGAGGCATCACTCTTCCAGCAAAGGTCCATATAGTCAAAGCTATGGTTTTTCCAGTAGTCATGTATGGATGTGAGAGTTAGACGTAAAGAAGACTGAGCACTGAAGAACTGATGCTTTTGAATTGTGATGTTGGAGAAGACTCTTAAGAATCCTTGGACTGCAAGCAGATGAAACCAGTCAATCCTTAAGGAAATCAACCCTGAATATTCACTGGAAGGACTGATGCTGAAGCTGAAGCTCCAATACTTTGGCCACCTGATGCGAAGAACTGATCCATTTGAAAAGACCCTGATGCTGGGAAAGACTGAAGGCAGGAGGAGAAGGGGGCAACAGAGGATGATATGGTTAGTTAGTATCACTGATTCAAGGGACATGAATTTGAGCAAACTTTGGGAGACAGTGGAGGATAGAAAAGCCTGGCATGCTACAGTCCATGGAGTTGCAAAGAGTTGGATATGACTTAGTGACTAAACAACAATAACAACAAATGATAATTAAAAATTTAGAGATTAAAACCCTTTTAAATTATAGTGGGAATGTAAAATAGTGTAGCCAGTTTGGAAAACAGTCAGGCAGTTCCTCAAAAAGTTAAGTATAAAGTTCAGTTCAGTTCAGTCGCTCAGTCGTGTCTGACTCTTTGCAGCCCCATGAATTGCAGCACTCCAGGCCTCCCTGTCCATCACCAACTCCCGGAGTTCACTCAAACTCACGTCCATCGAGTCAGTGATGCCATCCAGCCATCTCATCCTCTGTTGTCCCCTTCTCCTCCTGCCCCCAATCCCTCCCAGCATCAGAGTCTTTTCCAATGAATCAACTCTTCACATGAGGTGGCCAAAGTATTGGAGTTTCAGCTTTAGCATCATTCCTTCCAAAGAACACCCAGGACTGATCTCCTTTAGGATGGACTGGTTGGATTTCCTTGCAGTCCAAGGGACTCTCAAGAGTCTTCTCCAACACCACAGTTCAAAAGCATCAATTCTTCGGGGCTCAGCTTTCTTCACAGTCCAACTCTCACATCCATACATGACTACTGGAAAAATCATAGCCTTGACTAGACAGACCTTTGTTGGCAAAGTAATGTCTCTGCTTTTAAAGTTATCATACAGCTAATAATTTCACCCCTATGTGTATGTGTATATACTCTGTGTATGTGTGTATACATCCATGTATGTATATAAGCAACAGAATCAAAAACATATGTCTGTAAAAAACTTGTACATGAATGCTCATAGCCACATTATTCATAATAACTATAAAGTAGAAATTACCTAAATGTCAGTCAGCTGATAAATAAATAAAATATGGTGTGTCCAATAATGGAATATTATTTGGCTATATAAAGGAATGAAGATGAAGTCCTGATACCTACTACAACATAGATGAACCTTGAAAATGTAAGTGAAAGAAGCCAGATGCAAAGTCACATGTTATATGATTTCATTTATATGAAATGTCCAGAAAGTGTACTCCATGGAGAAAGAAAGCAGATTATTGGTCACCAAAGGCTGGGGACAGGGAGAGGGTAATGAGAGTGTTTTTTGGGAGTTATTCTGGAACTTGATGGTAGTAATGGGTGAATAACCTTGTGAATAAGCTAAAAAATAGTAAAGCATATACCTTAAAAAAATAAAATTTATGTACATGGTTTACAAATCAAAATATTTAAAAAGTGATATTTTAAAAAATTGTCAAAAGAATCAAATACTGTCAACAACATTTGACCTGGAAAATTTGACGTTGGTAAAGCTAATAGTCATAGCAGGGATTTTATAACAGGCTATAACTGATAAAATTTTGTATTGACCAAACACTAACCAATGAATTTTTGTTGGGAAATACATGCCGATTAAAATTATTCAGTAAAAATGATTTCAGCTGAACAAAGGTTAAAATAGAACAAAACTGGGTATAATTTAACTGATTTCCGTAGAAAATTGACAGTGAAATTAAGTTGGCTTAATGGTATTCACCCTCAAATTATTTCTTATTGAAAAATCAGTAAATACTGGTACTATTTAAATTAGAATACTTGTTTTAAAAATGCAGAATCAAAGCATCCTTAATCAAGAATGGCAGATATATACATGCACTGGGCTTCTAGTATGGCTCTGCTGCTGCTGCTGCTAAGTCGCTTCAGTCGTGTCCAACTCTGTGTGACCCCACAGACGGCAGCCCACCAGGCTCCTCCGTCCCTGGGATTCTCCAGGCAAGAACACTGGAGTGGGTTGCCATTTCCTTCTCCAGTGCACGAAAGTGAAAACTGAAAGTGAAGTCGCTCAGTCGTGTCCGACCCTTCGTGACCCCATGGACTGCAGCCTACCAGGCTCCTCCATCCATGGGATTTTCCAGGCAAGAGTACTGGAGTGGGGTAACATTGCCTTCTCCCAGAAAAACATCTATTTCTGCTTTATTGACTATGCCAAAGCCTTTGACTGTGTGGATCACAATAAACTGTGGAAAATTCTGAAAGAGATGGGAATACCAGACCACCTGACCTGCCTCTTGAGAAACCTGTATGCAGGACAGGAAGCAACAGTTAGAACTGGACATGGAACAACAGACTGATTCCAAATAGGAAAAGGAGTACGTCAAGGCTGTGTATTGTCACCCTGCTTATTTAACTTCTGTGCAGAGTACATCTTGAGAAACACTGGGCTGGAGGAAGCACAAGCTGGAATGAAGATTGCCGGGAGAAATATCAATAACCTCAGATATGCAGATGACACCACCCTTATGGCAGAAAGTGAAGAGGAACTAAAAGCCTCTTGATGAAAGTGAAAGAGGAGAGTGAAAAAGTTGGCCTAAAGCTCAACATTCAGAAAACTAAGATCATGGCATCTGGTCCCATCACTTCATGGGAAATAGATGGGGAAATAGTGAAAACAGTGGCTGACTTTATTTTTCTGGGCTCCAAAATCACTGCAGATGGTGATTGCAGCCATGAAATTGAAAGATGCTTACTCCTTGGAAGAAAAGTTATGACCAACCTAGACAGCACATTAAAAAGCAGAGACATTACTTTGTCAACAAAGGTCCGTCTAGTCAAGGCTATGGTTTTTCCAGTAGTCGCGTATGGACGTGAGAGTTGGACTGTGGAGAAAGCTGAGCACCGAAGAATTGATGCTTTTGAAGTGTGATGTTGGAGAAGACTCTTGAGAGTCCCTTGGACTGCAGGGAAATCCAACAGTCCATCCTAAAGGAGATCAGTCCTGGGTGTTCATTGGAAGGACTGATGCTGGGGCTGAAACTCCAATACTTTCGCCACCTTATGCAAATAGCTGACTCATTGGAAAAGACCCTGATGCTGGGAGGGATTGGGGGCAGGAGAAGAAGGGGATGACAGGATTATGGCTGGATGGCATCACTGACTCGATGGACAAAGGTTTGGGTGATGGTGATGGACAGGGAGGCCTGGCGTGCTGCGATTCATGGGGTTGCAAAGAGTTGGACATGACTGAGCAACTGAAATGAACTGAACTGAAAGTGAAAGTGAAGTCACTCAGTCATGTCCTACTCTTTGTGACCCCATGGACTATAACCTACCAAGCTCCTCCGTCCATGGGATTCTTCAGGCAAGAATACTGGATTGGGTTGCCATTTCCTTCTCCAGGGGATCTTCCCAACCCAGGGATCGAACCTGGGTTTCCTGCATTGGAGGCAGACGCTTTATCCTCTGAGCCACCAGGGAAGCCTGAACTGAACTGAACTCAAGGCCTTATCTTATCTTAATCACTGCTTCAAAGGTCCTATCTCTATCTCTCTAGATATAATCACATTCTGAGGTACTGGGGGTTAGGCTTCAACATATGAATCTTGAGGACACAATTTGGCTTACAACATCCATTTAGTAACAACACACACTTTATGACTTGACAGGCTCAAAGTGGAACCCTCAGCTGTCATCTAGTGTAGTTCTTACCTTCTCTTTTTCAGAAAGAGGAATGAACTTAACATTACTCAGGCACATTTCTCTGACTTTCAACTTTCTATCCTATGACAGGAGTCTATGTTCAAGATGTACACAGTTCCCTCAAGAATCATGAAAAGCTTGTTTGCAGTTTATCGATGACAGAGGATCACTTGTGAAAATATAATGAAACAGACAGCATATTTATACCCACGAAGCTAGACCACACCCAGATACTGTTCTGGAAAGTTCTTGATGATTATATTCACCTTAGAGGAGTATCAAGAGGCTTCAGTTGGCTTCAAAAGTCTCCTGGGTGCCATCTAACAACAGATGTTTGGGTTCAAAGATAGAAAGAGGAGAAGGAAAGCCTCACATATCATTCATGCTTAATCCTTGGAATCCCTTCTCTCACCTATGGAAGTCTAGGGGTTTCTTAGGTTGTTAGAGGGAGATGTCAGTAAGGCATCAGTTTTTGATGATCTTAGAAATTCTTTAGAGAATGTCTTAAAAGTGTCCTGTCTAGAAGTGATGTTGTTTTACTGTTTAGTTGCTAAGTCGCGTCTGACTCTTTTGTGATGCTGCGGACTGTAGTCTGCCAGACTCTTCTGTCCATGGGATTTCCCAGGCAAGAATATTAGAGTGGGTTGCCATTTCCTTCTCCAGGGGATCTTCCCAGGGATCCGACCCAGGGTTTGAACCTACATCTCCTGCTTGTTGGGTGGCAATGAGCCACCACAGAAGCTTGGTCTAGAATTGATAAACAGCATTTCTTCAATTCATTCATTTTTATATTTCTCCTTCCCTCAAAGATTTATTAAGTGTCTACCATAGTCGAATATGTGCAAGGTATTTGATTATGATTACATGTAGACCACAGTTAAGAGACAGGCCATTAAAACAAGTAATTGCCATTTAGTCTAATAAGGTCTGTGATAGAGAAAATTAGGATTGTAGCAGCATAAGGGAGAAGGGCATTCAACTCAGGCAGGGAGGTCAGGAGAGCTCTCTCCAGAGAAAGTGACGGCAAAGTTGACACCTGAGAAGGACCAAGGAGTCGGTCAGGTGAAGAGAAGGAAGTGGAGAAAAGTCTTAGTGGAGGAAATGCTAAGTATGTGCCTGCAGGCAAGAGATGCTGATGGAACCAAGACACTTTGGCTGAAGCGTAGACTGCAGATGGTGAGAGCATAAAGCTTGGAAGGGTGGGTGAGGTGGGAACGATAGATGGGGTGTGGGGATGCCGGTCCTAAGGAACCTTGTGAAATATGGTAGAAAGAGGAGAGTATTCTGAAAGCTCCCTTATTTACTCCTGATCTGTTCCTGTGATTCTAAGGTGTTCTGAGGGGGCTCTACTGTGCCCTAGCTCTGGGCTTTAGAGCCAGACTGTCTAGTTTTGAAGCTCCACTGAGCTGCTCCCTAACCTCATCACATCATCTGTGTTTCAGCGCCCCGCCTCATCTGTAAAATGTGGTCATAATAGTACCCACTCAGAAAGCTATTGTAAGAATGGAATAAGATAGACACATAAACTACTCTAGAATAAGGCCTACGCTGTAATAAATTCTCACAGCATTGCAGCTATTAGCAAAATCCTTAGTGTGAAGTCCATCTCACCAAATACTATCCCCTCTTTGTTCTAGAATGAAATTACATTGTTTTGGCTATTGAAGAGTTCCTGCCCTTCACACCTTGAATCCTTGGTTTCAAAGTAATGGCAGGAATTTGTTCTAATTGCTCTATGACACATGCTTGGAATTATGGTCTTTCGACTGTCATTATGCCACAAACACTTTGAGCCTGAAGCCTGGTACATTTATGAACAGATGAGTCATGGAGCAGTATACAAGTCCAGACTGCTGTAAGGAACTTCCTGTCGGTCAGTGGTTGCAGGAGCTGGGATGATCACAGCTAGAGTCATCTGCATGGCTGTCCATCCATTGCCCAGGGAAGCTTAAGGAAGTCCAGCCATCTTTTGTGCCTTGTTAATCAAGAGACAAAGGTTTTAAATGAACCTTGGGATTTGTGTTCTCTCAGCAGGAAATCGGGTTAATGACTTCTTTGTGTTCTGTTTTAAATTTTCTTTCCAGGGAAGCTAACAATAATTCCCTGATCTGGTGATTATTGTAAGGATTGGGCTTGTACAATATTGTCTTAACAATGTAAGAACAGTAAATGAATTCACTTAGTCATTGACTTGATTAAGTATTTACTGTGCTTCATTAAGAATGGAATATGAATATGGTGAGTACCCATGAGAGGGGAGTTTGATGTGTCAGCTGATAATTGAAGCAATATAGTAAATGCTAAAATAGAGTTTTATTTGCGATGTTACAGGATCACAGAAGGAAAAATCCTAATCTTTCTCACGATTGTGATGGTTAATTTTATATGTCAACTTGGCCATGCCATGGTGACCAGACACTTGGTCAAACATTATTCTGGGTCTTTCTGTGAGGGTATTTTTGGATGAAATTAATGTATAAATCAGTGGACTTGAGAAAACAGGTTGCCCTCCATAGTGTGAGTGGGTCTCATCCAGTCAGTTGAAGGCCTGAGTAGACAAAAGTCTGACTTCCTCCAAACAAAAGGGAATTCTGCAGCAGGTGGCCTTCATCCTTGAATTGTAACATTTGCTCTTCCCTGAATCTCCAGCCTGCTGGCCTTCTCTGTAGATTTTGGGCTTGCCAGCTTTTATATCTACATAAGCCAGTTCCTTAAAATAAATCTCTTGCTATCTATATACATCTTATTGGTTTGTTTCTCTGAAGAATCCTAAATACTATAATGGTAAACAGGAAATGCTTTAGAGAATAGATGATATTTAAGCTGAGTCTTAAAGGATGAATCAGAGGAGTCCATTTAGGGTAAAGACAATCTAGGCAGAGAGAACTGCAGGTACAAAGGCATAGAGACTTTCAACAGCATGGAGCTTTGGGAGAATTATATACAACTTGGTTTTCTTGAATTTTGAATTTGAGAGGCATGAAGGGAGATATGGTGGAACTTAAAGAATTGGAATCAGAGAAGGGGTAAAAAGGGGCTGAATAAGGTGGTGGTGGTGAGGAAGGAGCATAAAGATGGATTTGAGAGTTATTTGAGAGGTAGATTTGATAGGACTTCATTTATTAGACCCAGGTGGGGGTGATGAAAATAAAAAGGTGGAGTAAAGACATCTAGTTTCTGATTCAGGGTATTGGTTGGGTGGTGGCACTCTGACTCATATATTACAGACTTTATAATATGAGGCTGGATTATCCTGGACGACTTCCAAAAGGGTTTAATTAGCAAAGTGCTAAAAAGGTACTAAATCACCGCAACAAGAAGAGCAAGCTAGTGAGCTTCCAGAGAATGAGAGAATTAGGACATGCCTTCCAGATTCACAATTCTCATCAGTTTCACTATAGACTGTATGTAGGACATTCCCCACTCAAGGTGGAGCCTATGAATTCCAAGGGGACAACATGAGCCTAAGGTAAAGACATTTCAATGCCAGCTTCTGTATTCCATGTATGAAATTGTCCCTCTTGCCTGTATAAAAAGTAGAGTATGGACTTACATCAGTTCAGTTCAGTTGCTCAGTCGTGTCCAACTCTTTGTGACCCCATGAACCACAGCATGCCAGGCCTCCCTGTCCATCACCAACTCCAGAAGTCCACCCAAACCCATTTCCATTGAGTCGGTGATGCCATCCAACCATCTCATTCCCTGTTGTCCCCTTCTCCTCCCACCCTCAATCTTTCCTAGCATCAAGGTCTTTTCAAATGAGTCAGCTCTTTGCATCAGGTGGCCAAAGTATTGGAGTTTCAGCTTCAACATCAGTCCTTCCAATGAACACTCAGGACTGGTCTCCTTTAGGATGGACTGGTTGGATTTCCTTGCAGTCCAAGGGACTCCCGAGAGTCTTCTCCAATACCACGCTTCAAAAGCATCAATTCTTTGGCACTCAGCTTTCTTTATAGTCCAACTCTCACATCCACACATGACCACTGGAAAAACCATAGCCTTGACTAGACAGACCTTTGTTGACAAAGTAATATCTCTGCTTTTTAATATGCTGTCTGGGTTGGTCATAACTTTCCTTCCCAGGAGTAAGTGTCTTTTAATTTCATGGCTGCAGTCACCATCTGCAGTGATTTTGGAGCCCCCCAAAATAAAGTCAGCCACTGTTTCCCCATCTATTTGCCATGAAGTGATGGGACCGGATACCATGATCTTAGTTTTCTGAATGTTGAGCTTTAAGTCAACGTTTTCACTCTCTTCTTTCACTTTCATCAAGAGGCTCTTTAGTTCTTCACTTTCTGCCATAAGGGTGGTGTCATCTGTGTATCTGAGGTTATTGATATTTCTCCCGGCAATCTTGATTCCAGCTTGTGTTTCTTCCAGCCCATCGTTTCTCATGATGTACTCTGCATATAAGTTAAGTAAGCAGAGTGACAATATACAGCCTTGATGTATTCCTTTTCCTATTTGGAACCAGTCTGTTGTTCCATGTCCAGTTCTAACTGTTGCTTCCTGACCTGCATATAGTTTCTCAAGAGGCAAGTCAGGTGCCCTGGTATGCCCATCTCTTTCAGAATTTTCCGCAATTTATTGTGATCCACACAGTCAAAGGCTTTGGCATAGTCAATAAAGCAGAGATAGATGTTTTTCTGGAACTCTCTTGCTTTTTCCATGATCCAGTGGATGTTGGCAATTTGATCTCTGGTTCCTCTGCCTTTTCTAAAACCAGCTTGAACATCTGGAAGTTCATGGTTCACGTACTATTCAAGCCTGGCTTGGAGAATTTTGAGCATTACTTTACTAGCGTGTGAGATGAGGGCAATTGTGTGGTAGTTTAGTGGCCTAGAAATAGCTGTGGTAGTTCCATCAGGATAATGTGATAAGACTGATTTCCCTGTGATGCCCTTCCTTTCCTGTTCATTCCACTTAATAAATTCCTGTGTGTGACTCAAGGTCCAGCTCACACTAGCTCATACCTTCAGGAACTTGACCCATGTGATGTCAATCTGCAGTTAGCTCCCTTGCCCCGACCTTCGTTTGCAGCACTTTGGAGTGGATTATAGACTGCCTTGAATATCTCACTTTTGTATTCTGTGAATCCCCAGACCTCATCTTATTTACCTGCTGCATTATTCTTTCAGTTTCAAGGTTCTAGTCTCGAATTTTATTTGCTGATCACTGTGCTTTTAAACAAGACAGCAAGAATACATGCTACCCGCCCTTCTGACTATTTATTGAGTATTAATTATGTGCCAAGTATTTGATCCATCCCAATCACCATCCTTGGCTCCCTCTTGCCCTCAACTCACTCAGTTCCAACTATAGGGACTTATTCCCATCTCAGAGCCTTTCCATTTGTCTTCTGGCTACCCGGAGTGCCCCACCCCAGAACCTCCCACTGTTTAGTTTCCTTAATCTCATGTCCTCAGAGAGACTTCTTCTGACCCAGCTCTCATGTATTTGCTCTGTATCTTATTATCCTTCACTTTGCATAGAGCACACATGATTATCTAAAATCAACTTGTAACTTGTGCACATGGCACGGTGCTTGGTTTTTCAGTAGGTGCTCTGCCTTTTGAATCAGTGAATCAACTGTCAGGCTAATAGGCACCTGCCCTACTTAGTCTTTGCAGAGAAGACTAATAGTGAGCACCTACTTGTGGCCTACTTTTAAGGAATATACTGAGTGAAACAGTGCATGTAAAAGTATAGTAACTTATCATGGGGAGTTAATTGAGACTGTGGATTCAGAGAAAGACCTCCCTGAACCCAGTGAAGTTTAAGTTGAGACTGAAAAGGTTTCACAACCTCTTTTATACACTACTGAATATGTCCCAATTTTCTTCTTCTTTTTTTTTTCTTTTTGGCCATACCATGTGGATCTTAGTTCCCTGACCAGGAGCTGAACCTGTGATCCCTGCAGTGGAAGCATGGAGTTTTAACCACTGGACCACCAGGGAAGTCTCTGTCTCTATTGTCTTGATCTTTATGCTGCCCAGAGCTCCTTCAGTTTTGACTTACAGGACAAGACCTTTGATTACTGATAGGGTAAAGAAGTAATCGACCTTTCTAGCTATTTTAAGCTATTTTTAAGATGGGCTTCCCAGCTGGCTCAGTGGTAAAGAATCCACCTGCCAATGCAGGAGATATGGGTTCAATCTCTGGATAGGGAAGATCCCCTGAAGAAGCAAGTAGCAACCTACTCCAGTATTCTTACCTGGGAAATCCCATGAACAGAGGAGCCTAGTGGGCTACAATGCATGGGGTCAAGAAAGAGTCAGACATGACTTAGCGACTAAAATAAGAACCCCAAATTTTAAGATAGATCATAAACAGTCCATGTTAGTACATAATAAATAATAATACTCCATTCCAGTCTATGTCATTATCATATTTATTAATGGAATTCAGCATTACAACTGTTCATGCATTTATTTAACTATCATAAACATTAAGCTGATGCCACCATTTACTTGATAAATCTCTTTATTCCATCTTCTCTTTTACACAGATGCAGTTAACCTTCACTCTGTCTGCAGCTGTTTATTCCATCACTAAAGCACTGGTGTGTTACGACTTAATTGAAGAGAGTTTTTGTCCCCTGCCTACTGCAACATTGCTAGTGAGGCACTCTCTGGTATGCATTTCTGGGTTGCTACACTGATGATATGTTTTGATAAAAAGAGTACCTTTGGATATTATTACCTTGATCTTACTCTTGATATCAAAATTGTCACTGCTACATGGCTGATGGGAAAATGTTCCACTGCTGGGAGCAGAGCCACAAAACCCTTAATCACAGCTTTCCCTTTCCCTGTTTTATAACCCACCACAACTAACTCTCTCCCCATATATTTATTTCGTTGCTGCTCAAATGGATGTTTGTTGATTCAGTGGCTAGTTAGGGCTTATTTCTACAGTCAACTACAAAGGTCTTTGTGTCTGGGAAATCAAAGTATAATTTCAGTTGGTTTCTCCATCTCTTTAGTAGGAAAATGGGTGTGTGATCAGAATGTCCAATATGTAATTAGACTGGAAGATGAGACTCCATTATTCCAAAGCTTCAACCAGGCGCCAGAGGATGAGAACTGGAGAAGGAATGGGTATTGTTGGAACCCGGTCTTCTTTATGTCTGTGTGACTGTGGACAAATCCTGCCTCTCTACACTGTAATCTTTTCTCCTATGAAACCACAAGATTGGGTCTTGGGCTCCTTTTGGAAGGAAGCCGGAGGGCTTATTGACAGGATGTTGAAATGTCTTGCTATGGAAAACTTCTATTTGGTAAGGTTGCTGGGGACTCATCAAGGGGAGGGTGAGTTTGTGGCCTCTGATTTTCTCTTCTAGGTTTTGATGTCTTTGAAAGCAGCTGAAGAGAGAGAGAGAGAATAGAAAATTGTGCTTACTGTGTAAACAGTTAATAACACTCAATTTCTACCTCATTGCCATATAATGGAGATAGGAATCTCATTCAGACACATGCAAATGTAACAATTCTAGTCTTTATATACAGCCTCTTAATCACCATGCCACTCACACTATGTAATTTGTTCTGTGAACTTGGGCACATAAAACGCATTACCCTAGTCACCGCCAGTCATGGCACCACTGAAGACGGAACCAGCATAACAGGTGCTTGAAAGGAGACATGCTGCAGACTGCGCTGCTGCAAGGCAAAAACAGGTTGCCAAACCCAAGGGCTCGGATTGGCTTTGGAGAGCAACTGGCTGGAAACGGACACAGCTGTTCCCCAAGTGGCGGCAGGGTTTGAAGGTGGCCCCCAAAGACCTGTCTTGAGATTGGATTAGTAGAATGGGAAATAAGGTCTCTCTGTGGTTTGGAAGAATGCCGTCAGATCTGGCCTTCAACTACATCACTCACTTCCAGTATGCCAGAAATATAGACTGTTAGGAGTTTGTTTGGCTCAGGTATGTGCTGTCTATTATGGCAGCCACTAGCCACATATGACTGCTGAGCATTTGAAATGTGGCTAGAGCAAAGGAGATGAGCTGTAAGAGTAAAATACATATGGAATTTAAAATCCTTTGCAATAAAAAAATGAATGAAAAGTAGCTCATTGATAATTTTATATTGATTAGATGTTGCAGTGATGCTATTTTGGATATATTGATTTAAATTAAATATAGTATTCAGATTAATTTCTCTTGCTTTTTACTTTTTAATTGTGAGTACTTAGAAAACATAAAGTTACATGTGTGGCTCACATTTTAATTCTGTTGGACAACACTTGCCTAGAGTAATCAGATGCTTGTTTACTCCAGCTGCT
Source organism: Capricornis sumatraensis (assembly GCF_032405125.1). NCBI lineage: Eukaryota > Metazoa > Chordata > Mammalia > Artiodactyla > Bovidae > Capricornis > Capricornis sumatraensis. Next base: position 67,822,927 of record NC_091072.1, on the reverse strand, counting down.
GTGACTCTACCTTATTTATCTTTCTCCTTTTACAAACTCACATCCCTTTAAAGATTTTTCACATTGATACGAGGAGCCTGCTTCCTCACTCCTACTGGGGAGCAGAGTTCCTTTCACCATTCTGCCTGGCATCTCTCTACCTATCTCCTGGTGCAGACAGCTTGAATGAAACATGTTCCTCTGGCTGTGAAGAAAGCCCTGTTTTCAGGGACATCTGGGTCAGAATTTTAGACAGACATGGGAGTTTAAACCTGACATAGGTCTAGCCTTCTGATGAGGTTTAGGTTTTGTCCCAGAGGACCTACGTGAGTGAAAAACCACAGCACATCAAGGACAGTATGCAGTGTAAAGAGAAGCAGGAGTCCTGGACTGATGTTAGAAGACATGGATTAAAATCTCTGGTTAGCCACTGGTTAGCTGGCTTTGATTTGGACAAATCATGGTATTTGAGCCTCTCTTTCTTGCTCTGTCAGATGCCTATAAGGTGAACTCAACAATGCTTACTTCAGAGGGATGTTGTGTTGTGTTAGTTGCTCAGTCATGTCTGACTCTTTGTGACTCCATGGAATGTAGTCCACCAGGCTCCTCTCTCCATGGGATTTCCCGGGCAAGAATACTGGTGTTGGTAGCCATTCCCTTCTCCAGGGGATTGCTGAATATCAAATGAGATGATGTATAAGAAAATATTTGTGACTTGGGAAGCTCTGTTTATGGTGGCAAATTTATGGCCAGAGGTACAGGTCCTGGGGACAGATGGTTTTGTTTGGAAAAAAAGAAAAATGCATTTTCTTTAGCAGAATTGGAGTATCTGCAGTGGAGGGGACACTCTTCTGTTTCTCATAGACTTTACCATTCTTGTTATCTTAATTCAGTTGATTTGTGGCACCTGCCTGTCTGCTTAAGATGGATGTGTTCATGTACCTTGCAAGATGGGACAGTCCACACTTAATAACACAACCATGCCTGTTGCTGGCTGGCACAGTTCCTGTCCCCAGGAGCTCACAACAAGTATATAAATTATAGCATAACCAAGTCTGGATGAATGGATGTTTACCAAGCAGCTGATCACTGCTCTAAGATCTAGGGATGAAAATTGAGAGGAACAAATAGCTGTGGGTATAACAAAAAGTCCAGGTGACTAACTGAAAGATATTTAAGAGGAGGTGGGGTATAGGAGGTGGGTATAGGAGGAAGAAGGGTAACATTTTTGAGCCAAGACTGGGCCATACATAAGACTGAGCACTTCTCATCACTAACCATTTCATCTACTCAAAGCAACCATCAGAGCTAGATACTGTTATCTTTGTTTGCAGATAAGGACAGGAGGTTCATGAAATCCTCCCAAGGTCACACACAATGGATAGAGCTAGGATTTGAATCCAGGTCTTTCTGAGTGGATTAAAACCCAGAAACACAGGGCTTAAGGCCATGACGTGTCCATTGTGTTCCCCTCAACCCCTCCAGAATTAATGAAAGGATGATGTATAGCCGGGGAAAATATCAATGTTTTTGATATTAATAACCTCAGATATGCAGATAACAACAGCCTTATGGCAGAAAGTGAAGAAAAACTAAAGAGCCTCTTGATGAAAGTGACAGAGGAGAGTGAAAAAGTTGGCTTAAAGCTCAACATTCAGAAAACGAAGATCATGGCATCCGGTCCCATCACTTCATGGCAAATAGATGGGGAAACAGTGGAAACAGTGTCAGACTTCGTTTTTTGGGGCTCCAAAGTCACTGCAGATGGTGATTGCAGCCATGAAATTAAAAGACACTTGCTCCTTGGAAGGAAAGTTATGACCCAACCTAGATAGCATATTAAAAAGCAAAGACATTACTTTGTCAACAAAGGTCTGTCTAATCAAGGTTATGGTTTTTCCAGTAGTCATGTATGGATGTGAGAGTTGGACTGTGAAGAAAGCTGAGTGCCAAAGAATTGATGCTTTTGAACTGTGGTGTTGGAGAAGACTCTTGAGAGTCCCTTGGACTGCAAGGAGTTGCAACCAGTCCATCCTAAAAGAGATCAGTCCTGGGTGTTCATTGGAAGGACTGATGTTGAAGCTGAAACTCCAATACTTTGGCCACCTGATGCGAAGAGCTGACTCATTTGAAAAGACCCTGATGCTGGAAAAGATTAAGGGCAGGAGGAGAAGGGGATGACAGAGGATGAGATGGTTGGATGTCATCACCGACTCGATGGACATGGGTTTGGGTGGACTCCAGGAGTTGGTGATGGACAGGGAGGCCTGGCATGCTTGCGGTTCATGGGGTCACAAAGAGTTGGACACGACTGAGTGACTGAGCTGGACTGATGCATAACAATTATTTTCTTTCTGTTTGTTGGGCCTCTTTCTTACCCACTAACCACCCCTTTCCAAGAGAGTTGTATTTTTAACCCCAAAATGATTTTTTAATTAAAGTTACAATAGTATACTTTTGAAAGCATGTTGTTATTTATTCACTAAGTTGTGTCTGACTGTAGCCTACCAGGTTCCTTTCTCCCTGGGATTTCTCAGGAAAGAATACTGTAATGAACTGCCATTTCCTTCTCCAGGGGATCTTCCCAACCCAGGGATAGCATCTGTGCCTCCTACATTGGCTGTCAGATTCTTTACCCCTGAGCCACCAGAGAAACCCTTTGAAAGCATACAAAACTGCATAATTACCCGTGATTTTTCAGCAAAGATACTAGATATATTTAATGGCAAGATAAAGGTATGTCTAATGACTTTTGTTCTGTTCTAAAGTGAAGTCAGTCAGTCATGTCTGACTCTTTGTGACCCCATGGACTGTAGCCCACTAGGCTTCTCCATTCATGGGATTTTCCAGGCAAGAAAACTGGAGTGGGGTGCCATTTCCTTCTCCAGTGGATCTTCCTGATCCAGGGATCGAGCATAGGTCTCCTCCATTGCAGGCAGGCTCTTTACCATCTGAGCTACAACGGAAGCTCAAGTTCTAAAGTCATCATGAATTCAAAAGGTTCACATTTAGGAAATGTACTGAGGGAGATTTCTTCCATGGTCTGTATATTTTAATCCATCTCATGGGAGTATCTCTTCTGTTTTGGTGATTGGCTAGGATCCAGGGATGTTTGGAAGATGGCACTAGGAACTCATCAGCATCATTAACTCTTCTAAGAGGAGAGGCAGCACAGATGTCAAAGAGAGGCAGGAGAATGGCACATGCTAAATCCATCATCGTGAGCTTGTTCACCTCCTAAGTGAAAGTGAAAGTGAAGTCGCTCAGTCATGTCCGACTCTTTGCAACCCCATGGACTGTAGCCCACCAGGCTCCTCCATCCATGGGATTCTCCAGGCTAGAATACTGGAGTGGGTTGTCATTTCCTTCTCCAGGGGATCTTCCCGGCCCAGGGACTGAACCCAGGTCTCCTACACTGCAGGTAGACGCTTTAACCTCTGAGCCACCAGAGAAGTTCACCTCCTAAGGAGCCTCTAAAGGAAATGTCTATCCCTGACATCCTGTCTTCTCTTTCCTTCTTCCTGGAAGGTGTATTTATGGACAGTCAAATTTGTTGTCTGGGGAATATGACCAGCCTGCAGGGCACTCTGGTCCCAGCAGTGACTGGGGCTGTTTGATTGTAAAACCTCTGGTTCTTGTCTGTAGTAGCCTTTAGCATTGATTCTTCAGTGATAAGCATCTGTGCCCCACCTCAAACTGGTGAGGCTTTCTGTGGCTATCCCAACCAAAAGGTCTCCTCCCCACCCCTTTGCTCCAAACTCCCTTGGGATTGGCTCTTCACGTGTGCAGAGGTCAGAGAGAGTTGCAAATGAGCAAGCCTTGGTTATGGGCTTTCTGTGCATCATGAGACAGTGGCCTTTATCAGCTTGTGTTTGACTTCCCTCTGCTACAAGTTGGGGTAAAGGTCACCATGGGCTCATTCAGAGCCCAGGCTCTGGATTCTGACACACCCAAGTTTCATTTCTTACACTGCTATTTTCTGGGTGGGTCACCTGGCACAGGTTGGCTTAAAATGTAAGTCATCTACATAAAAATGTATAATAACAATGAGGATGTTATGATATTTTAATAATAACAGCAAGCACTTCTATTGCTTTTACTAAGTGCTATGCACTACTCTGTCTTGTATATATTAACTTAATTGATCCTACAACAACCCTATGAGGTATGTACAATTATTATCCCCATTTTACTGATTAGGAAACTGAGACAGTGAGAAGTGAAGAAATGTCTCAACATTCTATAGGTGCTAATTACATACCTGAGATACCCAAGCAGTGCAAGTCCAGAGTCCATTCCTAAGCACTAGGTTATGCACAAATATTAAACACATGCAAAGTTGGAACACAGTAGATGTTCCATGCTGCTGCTGCTGCTAAGTCGCTTCAGTCATGTCTGACTCTTTGCAACCCCATAGACGGCAGCCCGCAAGGCTCCCCCGTCCCTGGGATTCTCCAGGCAAGAACACTGGAGTGGGTTGCCATTTCCTTCTCCAATGCATGAAAGTGAAAAGTGAAATTGAAGTCGCTCAGTCGTGTCTGACTCTTAGCGACCCCATGGACTGCAGCCCACCAGGCTCCTCCGTCCATGGGATTTCCCAGGTAAGAGTACTGAAGTGGGATGCCATTGCCTTCTCCATAAATTCTGTCTATTAATCCAATTATTATTATCTTTAATGGTCCTGGTTTGCATGGCTTCCATGAGGAAGTCTCCACTTCTTAGAAGTGAAGTGAGACTTGAGGCGTTTTTGTAAAATGATGACTGTTTTTTTTCATCATTTTGAGCTTAGGTGAGGGTATTGGGTCTGAATTCCATTCCTCTGCTTTTTTTTTTTTTTGGATCAAACAATTTTGTTGAGGAGCTTTAGGGGAGGGTTGATGGCCTTGGAGGACAATAAGATCTGATGTCCTCAGCCCGACTGGGATCTCCCCAGTTTCACAGTGGCCAAAAAGCAGAAGCAAATATTTCAGAGAGGTGAGGTGACAGGCTTGATTATTCCTTTTGAATCTTCTTTCTTTGGTGGCGCAGCATGACATTTAGGATCTTAGTTTCCCAAGCAGGGATTGAACCTGTGTCCCCTGCAGTGGAAGCATGGAGTCTTAACCACTGGACCAGCAGGGAAGTCCCAGTTCCTCTGTCTTTTAACTTTAACTTATTATATGTTAATATTTTTATCACATTTTGCAGTTTACATATTACATTGTACTCTGATGAACACTAGCATCTTTTCATGGGCATAAGCTAAAGTGAGTTAATATGTGTAAAATATTTAGACAAGGGCTTGGTACTGAGTATGTGCTATATAAGGAGAGGATATATAGAGGGTCATTTCAAAGACCTGAATACGATTTCACCCCAAGCTCCACTATCTGTCTTTCCTTGAAGGGATGCTTCTGTCCCCAGATCCTATTAGGACAAATAGAGACCATGTGCCATAGTTGTATGTTGTGTTCCCAGCTGCCGGTACAGGAGCTCCTTGAGGATGGAGATCTAGCTGGGTTTACCCCTCATGGCCAAGGCCCACCACATGGACTGGTGCACCAAAGACAAATATGAGCTTGGCAAGAAACATTTCTTTGTACCGAACTCCAATAAGGAGCAAGGCAAAAAGAAATAAGAGGAACACATCTTCATTTCCCAAACTTGCCATTCTACCTTTAAGGGTCTAGATTTAAATGATTATTTCATGACACAAGGAGTTAATAACTCCCTTCAGGTGACCCAGCAGTGAAGCCAACATCACTTTATGCAAATTGTCAGACATGGGAATTATGTCACAGAAGACAGGGGCTGCAGGTACAGAAAGAAGTCTGGCTTTTTGCTCATACTGTTTCTGTAACTATGAAGTTGCTCTGTACACAATTTCTTTGTATGCATATATATTTCTATATTATATAATGTTAACTGAGATTCAACTAGGGGTCTGGTGTTGTTTTAAAAGACTTATATGTATTAACTCATTTAATTCTCATGATAGCCCCATGAGGTTGATATATTTATGATCTTCATTTCAAGGACACTGGGGCATAGAGAGGTGAGGCTCGGCTCCCAGGGACACACAGCTGGTATGTGGTGGAGGTAGGATTTGAACCCAAGAATCTGGTTCTGGTATCTTACTTATCACATGTAACAGCTGATTCCTTATTTTGATCCAGTCCTTCCATCTAATATGTAACTAATACAGCAAACGCTATGTTAGTTATGTCAAATTAACACATCACAGAGATTTTAGAAGGGTTATCAATGCCCCTACCCACCCCAGAGAGAGCTCCCCAAGGGTTATCTCTCCTGATGGCCAGCAACTGCTTTGCCCCTATAAAAACTCTTTAATGACAAAGGGCCTATAGAAGTGTGAGTTCCTAACTCACACTCTGCTACTGAAAGTGTCTGATAGTGACAAACTCTGCTACTTTAGTTAAGTGTCATTTACTATAGAGGTAACACACTTCCAAATGGTCCATCAGAACTTTCATCTGCTGCTCCCATATCTGCCCCAAGGACCTGGCCTGGGAAGTGAATTACTTGTAAGCCTAACATTTCCACTCCCCCATGGTCTTGGTCTGTGCTTCCCTGGTGGTTCAGATGGCAAAGAATTCACCTGCAATGCAGGAGACCTGGGTTTGATCCCCAGGTTGGGAAGATCCCCTGGAGGAGGGCATGGCAACCCACTCCAGTATTCTTGTCTAGAGACTCCCCTTGGACAGAGGAGCCTGGTGGGCTACAGTCCATGGGGTCACAAAGAGTCAGACAGAACTGAGTGACTAAGCACATGGTCTTAGTCAAGGGATGCTATAGCAAAATACTGTAGACTGGGTGACTTAAAAAACTAACATTTCTCATAGTTCAAGAAGTTGAGAAATTCAAAATGAGGGTACCAGCAGATGTAATCTTGGTGAGGGCTCCCCTCCTGGCTTGGAGATGGCTGCCTTCTCACTGGGTGCTCACAGAACCTCTTTTTGCACTTTCAAAAAGACAGAGAGCTCCTCTTCTTATGAAGGCACTAATCCCATCATGACCTCACCTAAATGTAAGGCTACTTTTTCAAATACCATCACATCACATGTCTGGGGGTTACAGCTTCAACATATAAATTTTGGGGCAACATACATACAATCTATAATGCTTTTCCTCTTTCTTGCAGATAATAAATACCAGAGCTACTGATTTCAGTGCAAAGTGAGCACCAAGTAAATACTTATAAGAAATACTTGTTGAACTGAAAGAAGATGAATGATGCCCCGGTATTTAAAAGTTTCTAAGGACTAAGACTTTCCTTTTTGTCTGGAAGAGGGACTGCAGAATATACTAAAACTGCCACAGCACCCAGAAGTTGAAAGAGTGATGGGAGCTGGAGTCACTTGGCAAGTGTCTGATAAAACAACTTAGGATAAAGAGAAAAAGAATGGGTGTCAGAGTGGGGAAGCCCCTCGTCTGTGTCTTGGTGCTGCCATGGAGAGGCTGTGCAACCTGGGCAGGTCAGGTAGCCCTCTTCCTCACTCTTCTGCAAAGGAGGATGATACTGACTTCATGGAAGTGCTGGGAGGAAGTGCTGGAGCAGCGTTTATAAGTCAGCAACACACTTCCTGGCTTGGAGAGGTGCTAGAAAAGGTTTCCCCTTCTTAAACTAATGCTTTGTCTGTGCGAAGTGAAGCCTTCGATGGGATGTGGGTAATCTAGAGAGCAGATATGGGAGAGCTATGTGTACATGAATCACAGGCTCGTAGAAGCTAATGTTAGTACATGACCTAAAAGAGATATGTCATGTTAACCAAATAAACTGTTTATATCTCGGAGGCCACCCATGACATCTGAGGTTACCTATTAGCCTTACCATGAGCTCTTGGGTATCACAGATGGGGAGGGAGAGGGAAATGGAGAACATTACAGGTGAAATTTACACATAGCTCTTTTGTAGCCCTTAAAACCCCTATCCCCCAGTAAGTTTAAAGGGACTGGAGTAGTAGATTAAAAAAAAAAAAAAACAAAAAAACCAGCTTACTGAAAAGGGCAGACTAGACCCTCTATGCAAGGAATGGGGCTGGTAATATTAAGCAAGCACTTGGAAGCAAAGGGACCTTGCTTCACTAAACTGGAGCTAAACTTAGCCACCTGGTTAGCTTTGTGTGTAATAAGTAAGCTTTCAGGTCCTCTGTGTCCCCAGGTTCCCACTGGTCATCTACCTGCAAGGTCTGGCTGCCTTTCTCTGCCACCAGCTTTCTTTCCTCGGCCCACCCCAATTCTCATCACAAAGCCCAGGTTTTGAGCCAGATTACTGAGAACTACAGGGTGATAGAAGTTTAGAGAAGGTTGCTGATTCCCCTTCTTCAAGAGTAATGTCCAAGAACATGAGCTTTAGCATCAGAATCATCTGGGTTTGTATCCAGGCTCCATTGCTTATTGGTTGTATGACCTTGGGTACATTTCTTAACCTCTGCATCTGTGAAATGGGCATAATCATACCTATTTCACATGGTTGAGTGAATTAAATGATATAAGCGAAACACCTACAACCATGCCTGGAAAATGAACACTCAGCAGAGAATAGCTATTATCATTCTTAGTAGCGGCATTTTTACAGATTGGGAAAAAACCATTGTCCTTCATTCTATTTCCTCTCTGATCCTGATGGTTGTGGACTAGTGGAGAGAGCAAGACAACAGGGGCCTCTGCCGCCAGCTGACGTGCAACCTTGAGCAAGCCCGTCTCCACTCTGAGCCAGACCTCCCTCCTCTCTTAAATAAAGACAACAACAGTGCACCCCATCACTGCACTACCTGAGTGCTGGGAGGCACACAAGGGACACCACCACCAAAGTTCAGCGAGTCTACACAGAGGGGAGAGGTAGGATGATGCCATCTATGATGCCCTGAAGCCCCACACACTCCTCCATGTGTGGCCCACAGCACACCCTGTTAAAAATGTAAAATTTCAGGTCCTACCACAGATCTTGTAAACCCAAAAACTCTGGGGGTGGAGTGTGTGATCTCCATCCAGCCAGCATTCCAGGTGATACTGTTGCACCTTCATGTGCGGGAAGTACTGTGTTAAGGTCATCCAGAGAAGGGCAGAGATGAATTACCCACAAGAAACTGTTTAACTTTGGAAGATATTTAGAAATAGCAAAACGATCTCCACCCCTCACCCACCTTCTTATGTAGAAGGACATTCAGATATATTTGAAGTTTAGCCATTGTTATGGGATGAATCGTGTCCCACTAGAATTCATATGTTGAAGGTCTAACCTCAGGACCTCAGGATGTGACTGTATTTAAAGAGGTAATTAAGGTAAAATGAGATCATGTGCATGCGTGTGTGCTCACTTGTGTCTGATTCTTTGTGACCTCAAGGATGGTAGCCCACCGGGCTTTCTGTCCATGGGATTTCCCAGGCAAGAATACTGGAGCGGGTTGCCAGTTCCTCCTCCAGGGAATCTTTCCGAACTAGAGACTGAACCTGCATCTCCTGCATTGCAGGTGGGTTCTTTGCCACTGAGCCACCTGGGAAGCCCCCTACGCTGAGGTTATGTGACTGTGTCCTAATTCAATATGACTGGTGTCCTTGTAAGAAGATGAACTTTGGCTGTAGACAGGTAGAGAGGGAATACCATGTGAAAACATTTGGGAATGCAGCTATCTATAAACCACAGAGGCTTCCGAAGAAACCAGTTCTGCCCACACCTTGATCTTAGAATGTCTAGACTCCAGAATTGTGAGATAACACATTTCTGTAGATAAAGCCACCCAGTTTGTGGTATTTGTTATGGCAGCCCCAGATGACTAAGACAGCCCATAGCCAAGGTGGAGCCCTGAGTAGAGCGAGGTCTGCATAGTTGAGGCTGGGAGCTGCGGGCAAGGAGGTGAGTACAGGTTTGAGAGCTTGATATCCCCAAGGGGAAAGCCATTTTTAGATGCCTCTTGATGAAAGCAAAATAGGTGGGATGCTTGCTCTCTTTAGAAAGAATTTTTTACTTTGTAAGTGACACACTTGTCACAAGAGATAGATGAAAAGCGATGATAAAGAAAAATCACTGGAATCAGAGTGAAAGTCAGCAGAAAAGTATTAACTTTTTCACAAACAACCCCGTCACAGAGTGCGTTTACCTCAGGAAGGCAGACACCTGGGGCTATGTGCAAGGGATTAGGTAGAGCCTCTGGAAGAAGTTAGTTGGAAGGGCCACGAGAGCCTGGCCATTTTCAGCCCAGACCAGAGGGCAAGAACATTGCACTTGTATTTAAGGGACAGAGGTGTGCAGGACCTTGATGCCTTGCTTATTTGCTAAGTGGGTTTACTTCCCCTATCTTTTGAGTTTCACCTGCATTAAATTAGAAAAAAAAAAACATTTCCCCCCTGAATATTTAGACCTAGAAGTGTGGCCAGATTCTACAGGGGTTCAGTAAACCTGGAGGGGTGAAGCCAAGGGATTTGAGAGAACATCTAAAACAGGTTTGTCCATCTAGCGACCTTCTCTAGGGTGTGAGCACAGGTGTCACATGAGACAGAAGTACACACAAAACTTGTTTTCACAGGGCTTTCTCTGAGGTCACTATTCCAGGGTTGACATTTTATCTGTCAACATTTGAAAACTGCTTCGAAGAAACAAGCTTTTCCTCTGAAACCCCCACCCTCTAAGCTCATACCATATGTTTTTAAAAAAACTTTATTTTAAATGATCACACTGTCATGGGGCAGAAGGCTGACTTTCCTTATTTAAACGAAGGGTCACTTTTTTTTTTTAATATTCAATAGGAGAAGCAGAAATTCTTTCAGGTTGTAATGATTCCTTTCTTTTCTTCCATTAAATAAACCTTCCAGGGGGTTTCCAGCATATGCAAAACACGATGACTACACAATCAAAATAACAATTTGACCTTTGATCTCTGCTCCAGGGACATCCCCACTGATAGACCATTGCTTCTCATAAAGATTTCCATGTCAAACTTTCTCTGTCCATTCTGTTTCTTAGCATTCATGAGAAAACCAATATGCCGGAGTCACATGGAGTAAATCTAGTAGGCTTGCTTTCATAAAATGCATTTCCCTTTGCTTCATTAGGTGTTTGGGAAGGTACTGTCCATGCTGGGCATGGGCAGAGAGAAGAGTGGGTAACCGGCATGAGATTTACTGCTGGGATGCTGTACATTTGTTGCCAAGAAACTGGGATCAGTCTTGTACTGAGTATGGGATGCTGCATTGTCTTGGCAGTGACATGAAGGCTTAGCTCTGGGTAAAAATTCCATGGTGCATCAATTTTTTTCTTTCTTCTTAAGAGCACAGTCTTTCTTTAGGAAGTGGTCTTTCTTTAGAAAGTGTAGACCCGTCTGCTGGGTCTACAATGACATTTTCCCAGTCAGAGTTGAATGAGTATGTGATTGACACTTGTAGCAGGCACTGCAGTGCACTGCTCAGACACCCCACTTCAGGACTGCAGCTGGCACTTGTGTCCTTCTGGTCTCCAAACCCTCATGAAGAGAAGCACCTTGTTTAAGGTCATGTCCCTTTTCTGGGAGCAGCCAGGATTCAAGGATGGGCTGATGTGGGGGGTAGGAAGGTCCAGTCCCCATTCTCTATTTGGGGACATCTCTGCAGGGTGATCCCAGCTCCAGAGTTCCCTGTGAAATTAACAGACACCTCTGGTGTGACTGCACTGTAGCTCAGCTTCTCTCTCTGCCTCAGTCTGCAGCTTGTTTCCACACAGGTATCGATGCCAAGATCATTCCCTAATGAACCACCTGCAGGCAATTCTCCATCTCTGAATCGGTTTCCCAGGAAACCCACACTGCAGGAAAAACTTTTCCCTTCAACAGGATTGTTGTTTTATTTCTCATGTAGTTTATTGTTAAGAGATAAATTTATATTTTCATTCTAAAAATTAGTAGGTATTGCTTTTCAGAGACTTCGTTTAGAAATTTTTCTGTGCATGCAGTATACAAAAGAATTGAAAATGTTTTGAACTCCGTTGGAACAAAATAGCAGTGCGAGAGCTCTGTTGGTTAACTCTGAAATTTTGGTCATCAGGTTTTAACTGATTGTCAACCACAGAGCATGGCCATGTGGTGGAGGGGAAAGTCTGAGGCCAGGGGTCTGGATGAAAAAAGTTAAAGGGTCAATCTCTGTATTTGTGGGTTTGTTTTCCATTTTTTCCTTGTCTCAACCTGTACTCTTACCTAGCCAGTCCTATCAAAAGTGTTGTCTCGACCTGCCTTTGGAATGGATGAGAGAGTGTAGATAACCACTGCAAATCTGTCACCATGGTTGGAAAGACAGTCCCTGGCACCTGCCTTGCCATGTATGGAGAGCAGAATATATATTAAGAAGAAGCCAACTTGGGATTTTTCCCCAAAAGGGAAGAGTAGGTAGGTTTCCACAATTTGTTTTTCTCAAATTTAGAATAAACACAATTTTCCTTATTGAGTAGCTTGTGTTACCAACGGGGAGAACTGATGACTAAGGTAGAAGGGAAATAGCATAAAAATGTTTTTAGCTTAAATATCTTGTTAGGTTGAGATTGATGACTGTAAATTTATCAGAAACATTGCAGTTTTTGGAAATGAGCAGGATGGGGAATTAGCGAAAATTCAATGTAAGTACTGAAAAGTAATGGGTATTTTTATCTATTTCATTATTATATTATAAAACATGCACACATAATACACATATGTTTTATAATATAACATAATAATATATATACATACTTTTGTAAATGTGTACATTCACATACGTGTGTATGTTTGTATATATTTTTATACCTATTTATCTGACATATCAAGATTGCTGGGAGAAATATCAATAACCTCAGATGTACCGATGACACCACCCTTATGGCAGAAAGTGAAGAGGAACTCAAAAGCCTCTTGATGAAAGTGAAAGAGGCGAGTGAAAAAGTTGGCTTAAAGCTCAACATTCAGAAAACGAAGATCATGGCATCCGGTCCCATCACTTCATGGCAAATAGATGGAGAAACAGTGGAAACAGTGTCAGACTTTATTTTTTTGGGCTCCAGAATCACTGCAGATGGTGACTGCAGCCATGAAATTAAAAGCCGCTTACTCCTTGGAAGGAAAGTTATGACCAACCTAGATAGCATATTGAAAAGCAGAGACATTACTTAGCCGACTAAGGTCCATCTAGTCAAGGCTATGGTTTTTCCAGTGGTCATGTATGTATATGAGAGTTGGACTGTGAAGAAAGCTGAGCCCCGAAGAATTGATGCCTTTGAACTGTGGTGTTGGAGAAGACTCTTGAGAGTCCCTTGGACTGCAAGGAGATCCAACCAGTCCATCCTAAAGGAGATCAGTCCTGGGTGTTCTTTGGAAGGAATGATGCTAAAGCTGAAACTCCAGTACTTTGGCCACCTCATACAAAGGGTTGACTCATTGGAAAAGACTCTGATGCTGGGAGGGATTAGGGGCAGAAGGAAAAGGGGGCGACAGAGGATGAGATGGCTGTATGGCATCACCGACTCAATGGACATGAGTTTGGGTGGACTCTGGGAGTTAGTGATAGACAGGGAGGTCTGGTGTGCTGCAATTCATGGGATTGCAAAGAGTCGGACACGACTCAGTGACTGAACTGAACTGATATGACTTATACATACTGACAAAGTTTGGAAGCAATGTTGTGCTGAAAGTAAAAAGAAATTATTAGAATGGTGGAATTTGAATAATTAGAACATTTTTATTAGTATTTTAATTGTTTGACCAAATTAGTGTTTAAAAATAAGTATCATGGTAAAAATGAAACAATTTAATAAGATAAAAATGGAAAATTATAGAACAGGCAGATCTTGACATTCGAAATAAGAACCTGGTCCAGAGAAATACTTAGGTGGAATGAAAATTGATGACAAATTCTATTATTGTGCCTGTAATTCTATTTTGTCTGTGTTGGGCATTAGCCTGGATTCAAATGCTTTGGGCAGGTACAGTAGTGAGCTGGTGGGCCTGGTAACCTGCAGACATCTATTTGCATGAACTGATTTGCTTGGGTTGAAAGGTTCTGCTCAGTGGAGGAGGAAGGAAAAAGAAGGATAATTTTGTGCCAGTCTCTGATAATGACCCTGGCCTGGCCCCAGGGACTCCTAGAACAGATGGGGCTCTTTAAATGAGGGGTGGAAAGTATATATGTGTGTCTCTGTGTGGGGTGTGTTGGGGGCCAGCAAAGATGGAAGGAAAGACACCGTGGTGTGAGAAGATTGAGGCAGGTGAACTAAATTGTGAACACTTGTGAGCTGCCCTGTCCCTGATGCTCAGCCAGTCCTCGATGAGCATTTAACCAGGGTCTGAAAGCCTGAAAGAGCAGATGCCAGTTGAGACAGTGAAATTTGAGCAACTGCTGTTATAAGTTAACATTTACCACAGCAGTAGACTGTGCCCAGGGGTCTTCCCTAGTGATTCGGTGGTAAAGAATCTGCCTGCAATACGGGAGACTTGGGTTCCATCCTTGGGTTGGGAAGACCCCCTGGAGAAGGGAATAGTAATTCACTCCAGTATTCTTGCCTGGAGAATTCCATGGACAGAGGTCACAGTCCATGGGGTTGGACAAGACTGAACAAGAAACACAACAAACAACTGTGCCCAGGACTACATTCTTCACAGTCTTAGCTCCATTAATATCTCCAGCAATCCTATAACAGACATACTTCTGCCTTTTTCTATCAAACGGTAGAAACTGGGACTCGAAGAGGTTAAATAACTTGCTCAAAAAGTGGCTGAGCTATAAATTGTTTCTCAATTTTGGGTAACTATTGGCTTTAATTTCTTAATGGGAAGCATTCAAGTTGGTAAAAACTTGAGATCTGAAGAAAAATTTGGGTTTCTGTCATGGTTTTGCTGTTACCTGCCTGTGTGGTCTTAGACATGTTACACAACACCTTTGAACCTGCCAGAGTGGGAAGGATCAGAGATTATAGACACAAAGAAAAATACTTAGTTAATGATACTATTATCATTCAAGGTGAAAACTTAATGACTATTAATTCATTGATGAATTTGCTGCTGTATGCTTTTCAGCCAAAAGATAAAAGTAAATGCTGACCATAGGCTATTATATTTAATAGATTATACAACCAAATCTTTTTTTCTATATTCATTTATTGTTAATATGATGGTTAATTTTATGTGTCAACCTGATTGGGCCAGTGAGATCCAAGATAAGTTGGTCAAGTATTATTCTGTGTGTTTCTGTGAGAGTGTTTCTGGATGAGATTAACTTTTAAAATGGTAGACTGGGTAAAACAGTTTGTCCTTTTTAGCCTAGGTGAGCCTCAGCCAGTCAGTTGAAGGTGTAATTAGTACAAAAAGTCTGGCCCTCCTCTAGGTAAGAGAAAATTTTTCTCTTGTCTGCCCACCTTCGTTCTGGGACACTGGATTTTTCATGCCTTCAGACTTGAACTGAACCATCAGCTCTTCATGGGTCTTGAGCCTGCCAGTCTTCAGACCTGGACTGGAACTATACTATCAGCTTCTGGTCTCAGTTTGCCAACTCAGCCTCTGGATCTTGGAAATTTCCTGAGCCAGTTCCTTATAACGACTCTCTCTCTCTACATGTACACACACACTCGCACACACACACTCACACACACACACTCACACACACCTTATAGGTTCTGTTTCTCTGCAGTGCCTGGAGTGTATATTCACTCACTGTTGATCTAATGGATCTCAGGTACTGGGCTCCAAGCCAAAGACAGAGAGAGAGAGAATAAGGAAGTCTGATTTCCTACCCTCATATAGTTTACAGTTTTCTAGACTAGACTAGAGGGAAAGGCAGACCTTAGACATTATTGTAAATGATGAATTAAAATGCAGTAAGTGCCACAGAGAAAATATATCAGGGGCTGTAAGTTCATAAGACAGAGCCCTCCTCTACTTTGGGCTGCTTGGATCATTGAAAAAGCAAGAGAGTTCCAGAAAACCATCTATTTCGGCTTTATTGACTATGCCAAAGCCTTTGACTGTGTGGATCACAAGAAACTGTGGAAAATTCTGGAAGAGATGGGAATACCATACCACCTTACCTGCCTCTTGAGAAACCTGTATGCAGGTCAGGAAGCAACAGTTAGACCTGGACATGGAACAACAGACTGGTTCCAAATAGGAAAAGGAGTACGTCAAGGCTGTATATTATCACCTTGCTTATTTAACTTATATGCAGAGTACATCATGAGAAATGCTGGACTGGAAGAAGCACAAGCTGGAATCAAGATTGCCAGGAGAAATATCAATAACCTCAGATATGTAGATAACTCCACCCTTATGGCAGAAAGTAAAGAAGAACTAAAGAGACTCTTCTTGATGAGGGTGAAAGAGGAGAGTGAAAAAGTTGGCTCAAAACTCAACATTCAGAAAACGAAGATCATGGTATCTGGTCCCATCACTTCATGGCAAATAGATGGGGAAACAATGGAAACAGTAAGCGACTTTATTTTCTTGGGCTCCAAAATCACTGCAGATGATGACTGCAACCATGAAATTTAAAAGACACTTGCTCCTTGGAAGAAAAGCTATGACCAACCTAGATAGCATATTAAAAAGCAGAGACATTACTTTGCCGACAAACGTCCATCTAGTCAAAGCTATGATTTCTCCAGTAGTCATGTATGGATGTGAGAGTTGGACAATAAAGAAAGCTGAGCGCCAAAGAATTGATGCTTTTGAACTGTGGTGTTGGAGAAGACTCTTGAGAGTCTCTTGGACTGCAAGGAGATCTAACCAGTCCATCCTAATGGAGATCAGTCCTGCATATTCACTGGAAGGACTGATGTTGAAGCTGAAATTCCAGTACTTTGGCCACCTGATGAGAACTGACTCATTGGAAAAGACCCTGATGCTGAGCAAGATTGAAGACAGGAGAAGGGGACAACAGAGGATGAGTTGACTGAATGGCATCACAGACTCGATGGACATGAGTTTGAGTAAGCTCCGGGAGTTGGTGATGGACAGGTAACCCTGGCGTGCTGCAGTCCATGGGGTCACAAAGAGTTATATATGACTGAGTGACTGAACTGAACTGAGCTGAAAATAGGTGACCAGTTCAAGTTTGATGCATGAAGCAGGGCACTCAAAGTCGGTGCTCTGGGACAACACAGAGGAATAGGGTGGGGAGGAAAGAAGGAGGGGGGCTTCAGGATGGGGGGACATATGTATACCTGTTTCTGATTCATGTCAATGTATGGCAAAAACCACCACAATATTGTAAAGTAACTAGCCTCCAATTAAAATAAATAAATGTAAAATTTAAAAAAAGAAAAAAATAACAAAGGAAATTGATATTAATAATTCTTTAAAAAATACATTTATGTGTACTTCTACAGAAAAGATCCTTGATTTTCAGCGTTTTAAAACATGAAAGAAGAACTTTGTAATGCAGGTTTTTACAGATGTTGAAGGATTTCTAGAGGCTTATTGGTTTTGGTCATGATTTCACACCATGATTGTTCATCATCATAGCTGTCTATATCTGCCTTACTTTGGACATTTCACTTTGAAAAGTAAGCATGTTAGTTTTGCCAGTTTAAAATTTTGTTCTTTCCTTTGAGACTTTCTTATTACTCTGAAGTATTTAGAAATGTGTTGTTTAGTTTCCAAGTGTTTAGAGATATTTCTGTTATCTTTCTGTTGTTGGTTTCTAGTTTGATTGCATTGTGGTTACAAAATATACTCTGCATAATTTTATTTCTTTAAAAAATTTTGAGGTTGATTTTATTGCCCAGAACATGGTCTATTTTTGTTTACGTTCCATGGGTGATTGAAAATAATGTGAGAACTTCCTTTAACCATTCTTTCAAAGTATATCTGTTGGTGACAAATTCTCTTAGCTTTCCTTCATTTTGTTGTTCAGTCATTCAGTCATGTCTGACTCTTTCAGACCCCATGGACTGCAGCATACCAGGCTTTCCTGTACTTCACCATCTCCCAGAGCTTGCTCAAACAAATGTCCATTGAGTTGGTGATGCCAGCCAACCATCTCGTCCTCTGTCATCCCCTTCTCCTCCTGCCTTCAATCTTTCCCAGCACCAGGGTCTTTTCCAATGAGTCAGCTCTTCACATCAGGTGGCCAAAGTATTGGAGCTTCAGCTTCAACATCAGTCCTTTCAGTGAATATTCAGGACTGATTTCTTTTAGGATGGACTGGTTTGATCTTCTTGCAGTCCAAGGGACTCTCAAGAGCCTTGTCCAACTCCACAGTTAAAAAGTATCAATTCTTTGGCACTCAGCCTTCTGAATTGTCCAACTCTCACATCCATACATGACTACTGGAAAAATCATAGCTTTGACTATGCAGACCTTTGTTGGCAAAGTAATGTCTCTGCTTTTTAATATGCTGTCTAGACTGGTCATAGTTTCCACCTCCCCCCACCAACGCCCCCCGCCAAAGGAGCCAGTGTCTTTTAATTTCATGGATGCAGTCACCATCTGCAGTGATTTTGGAGCCCAAGAAAATAAAGTTTGAGAATGGCTAAATTTTTTATTTCTGAAGGATATTTTCACTGCGTACAGAATTCTGGCTTGACAGTTAATTCCCTTCAGTGTTTGAAAAACATTGGACCACTTCCTTTTAACCTCCATGATTTCTAATAAGAAATCTACTGTCACTAGAATTCTTTACCCACTATGGTTAAGGTGGTGTTTTTTTCTCTCATTTTTCAAGATTTTTTTTTTTTTTGTCTTTCAGAAGTTCAACTCTGATGTATGTTGGTACAGATTTCTTTGGGTTTTTCCTGTTGGGTTCACTGAGTTTCTTGAGTCTGTAGGTTTATGTTTATTGCCAAATTTGAGAAATTCAGCCATTATTTATTTAATTCTCTCTCAGTTTCACCCCCCTTTTTTCTTGTGAGACTCCAATGACACAAATGTTAGATTTTTTTTTTTTTTAATAGTCCACAGGTCTCTGTTGCTCATTCATTTTTTTTTCCAGTGTATTTTCTTTCTGTTTTTCAGATTGAGTAGTTTCTGTTATTCTATCCTAAGTTCACTGTTTCTTTCCTTTGGCCCCTCTATTCTGTTGTTGAGCCCATTCACTGAGTTTTTAGTTTCACTTACTGTATTTTTCAGTTTAATATTTCCATTTCATTCTTCCTTAAATTTTCTATTTCTTTGATGAAGGTTTCTATTTTTTTCATTTATTTCAAATACATTCATAATTGCTCACTGGAGCATTTTTAAAATCATGCCTGTTTAAAAATATTTGTCAGATTAAGTCTATTATCTGTCATTTTGGTATTAGCATCTGTTGATTGTCTTTCTAAATTCAAATTGAGATTTTCCTGGATCTTACTGTGATAAATGATTTTTGACTAAAACCTAGACATTTGGGGTATTATGATATTCTTCTGGATCTCATTTAAACCTTCTGATTTAGGTGACATACTCTAACACCACTTTGACTGGAGGAAGGGGGTCATCTCTTTATTAAGCCCTGGTGAAGGTAGAAGTAGAGGTTTCCCACTCAGCTTCCAGTGACACTTAAGGACAAGTGGGCTTCTTACTGCTGGATGTGGGTGGGAATTCCAGCTCTCCGTGTGACTTCTACTGATGCCACAGGGGTTGGAGTGGCCTTGTTACTGCTTAACAGTGATCAAAGTCTTGCATCTCCACTAGGCCTCCTCCAATACCATCCTAGTAGGGGGAAGAGGTGTCCCGTTACCACAGGTAGAAGTCCAGACTCCCTGCTTTATCTTTGCCAGCATGAATGGATACGTTCAAAGCTTCTTCTGTAGTATTGGCTAGAGCAGAGTGGTTATTGTTTAAAGTTTTCTTTCTTTCTAGACTTCTCCTTTCCTGGTCCTTTGGCTAGAGACAGCAGGACTGGTTTGTTTGTTTTTGTGTTATTGTTGTTTAGACGTTCTCTTTTGTACCCATTGGCATTCTGTGTGTCCAGCTCTAAGTCTGGGATATATAAGATAATAAGGAAAGCCAGAGAATTTACCATCATGTTGTTTCTTGCGTCCCAGCATCCCTAGTGGTTTGCCTTCTTCTTTCCACCTTTCAGAGTCTTATGTTTGATTTATTTATAAGAGCTAGGGTTTTTAGTTGTACTTATGAGTAGGAATAGGGAAAAGTAATTCTCCACTTTTTTGGAAGCCAAAGTCTTTAAGGTATAGTCAGACTATTTAGTCTTTTTAATCCTGTCCCTCCAAAAGTGGGTATAAATAGCCATCAAAATTGAATCTGAATGAAGATTGCTGATTTTGAGTTCTTTGAGACACAGCATGGCAGTATTTTTTTAGGAGTAAACCTCATGCCCTGGATTTTCCAGGAAAGTCTGGGTTTCAAGTAATTTCATTGTTTTAAAATAAAAGAATTTCATCAACTACAGATGTGATTTTTTATGAAAATAAATTCACAAATACGAGGAAAACCTCCTGTATCTGGCTTCACGTCCCATTTGTACATTGAACATGAGATTATCTTGTCATGAGATAATAATTAAGCCATGGGTGACCAATATTTATTTTGATGTGCTCTTTCATTTTGCTAGTGGTAAAGAACCTGCCTGCCTATGCAGGAGACATAAGAGACTCAGGTTCAGTCCTTGGGTTGGGAAGAGCCCCTGGAGGAGGAAATGGCAACCCACTCCAGTATTCTTGCCTGGAAAATCCCATGGACAGAGGAGCCTGGAGGGCCACCGTCCATGGGATTGCAAAGAGTTGGATACAATTGAAGCAACTTAGCACAGCCCAGCACTCTTTTGCTAAGTATTTGGATGATAGAGAGTGATGATGATGACAACAATAATAAAAGTGAACATTTACAGAATATTTTACTATAAGCCAGGCACTGTGATAAGCTTTTTGTTCATTGTCTCATATAAAACCCACTACTGGCCTATTCAGAAGATAATATTTCTTCCAGTTTTCAGATGAGTAAACAGAGGCTTAATGAGGTCAAGTATTTTACTTAAGGTCATACATCCAGCAAATGGAGGGAGCTAATTCTGTCTGACATCTTTGCTCTTGCTATAGACCAGCACAGATAGAAACAATGAGAGCCATACATATAATTTAAGATGCTCTAGTAGCTACACTGAAAAAGTGAAAAGAAACATGTAAAATTATTTTTAATAATATATACATTTCAACCCACTATAGCCAAAATATTATCCTTTCAACATACAATTGATTATTAATGAGACATTTTACTTTCTTTTTTTGTATTGTCTTAAAAATTCAATGTATATCTAGCAGTTAACCGACATCACATTGAAAATATCTGATATGCATTTAGATTTCAGAAAATTTATAGTTGGAAAAAGTAGATTTATATATCCAAGTTGTTCCAGACATATTCAGGGGACTTCCCTGGTGATCCAGTGGTTAAGACTCTATACTCCCAATGCAGGGGGCCTGGTTTAATCCTTGGTCAGGGAACAAGATCCTACATGCCTCAACTAAGACCTGATGCTGCCAAATAAATAAAAAAAGTATTAAAACAGAAACAAGCATACTCAGAAATTCATCAATAACTAACTTTTGTATAAATATTAAAGTTAATATTTAAATAAATTAAGAGCAAATGCAATTAAAAACTGAGTTTCTCAGTCACTGTAGCCATACTTCAAGTGCTTAACAGTCATGAGTGAGCTTTATAATCACTCTATTACCCTGCCTGAATTCAGTTTTCTATTGAAGGATGAATCTCAAGGAGAACAAAACCTGAGCCATAGCCAGAAAGAGGGAGAAAATTCATGGAAGTAAAGAAAGGATCAGCCAAGGGTCAAGAGAAAAAACTTTCCTTTTGGCTGCTGTTGAAGTTACAGTAAGTTCTAGAGTCTTTGGGAACCAGGAGAGGAAGTAAAAGTGTTTCCTCCATTTCTGAGAACGTGTCACATGTGCATTCTATTAAACCTGACTTTTCGAAGAGAGCTGCTGTGTCATGACCTGTGAAGGATTAAAATCAAATGAAAATGGCGTTGAGCTCCAACACAGTAGTTCATCAGTCGAACACATCCACAAAGTCCTGAGCTGTGTCCCTATAGTGGTTAGTCACATAGTAACGTATACCAGTCAAATTTGAATGCTCTACCACAAACACTGGAATGGAAAAATTCTCAGACTTTTTCTTATTATAGTTGTTCATGGAGGTTTCTTGGTTATGAAACATGTCTAAATGGCAAAAATATCTTGGTGCCAAGCAGTAATTTCTGACCTATTTGAAGTTAAACCCGTTTCACAACAATATATATTTTCACAAAACCTCTTAGGAATTAAAAATAAATGTATTATTTTTGCAAAGTAACTAGAAAGCAAAGAGGTTATTATTTTTTAAAATCAATATGAGTGGTATATTACTAAAGATTATATAAAATGAAATATATTTTAATATGTCCTGTAATAGTACTATAATACATATAGGGCACAGTTAAACTTTTCACTATTTAGCAAATGAACATACGCTGTTTAATTTACTCTCAGTAAATAATATAAAAAACCATGGCTTGACAAATGAATATAAAAATATCATTTTGTCTTGCTCGCTTTGGAGACTGGATGTGTATTAAAATCCAGATTGAAATTTAACTGTATTAAATCACCAACTATAATGACATTCACGATCTCATGTTTGAAATTCTTGCATTTTGTGTGTAAAATCATCACTTTCATGTGATTATTTTTTGAGTTCTGTTTCTATGAGAAGAGATGGGGAGGAATCCTTCATTGTACGGCAAATACATATCTACATATTTGCACAGAGATTGAGAGGGGGGATTTAGAGCTAGATGGTCTGGGTTTGAGTATGACTCTGACACTTACCAGTTTGGGAACTTATTTAAATTCTCTATGCCTTATTTTTGTTCTCTAAAAAAATGGCCTTAATCATTATACAGACCTCACAGGGGCTGTTGTGAAGATTAAATGAGTACATATGTTTAGGGGGCTTAGAACAATCATAGCCCACAGGAAGATCTCAGTAAATGCTAGCTATTGTTTATTTCCCCCTGGGTATTTCACTCAATGTGTCCAAAGCCAAACTTACCAGTTTCCATTCTACACTTGTTCTTCATGCACTTTCCATATAATCTGCTCAAGTACTTTGCCACCCTAAAAGTGCATGATTCAGTTTTTCTTCTGCTTAGACTCCTTATCTAATTACTAGCCAAGTGCTGTCTGTTTAAATTCTGATTTCTCCAAGTCATTTGCTCTCTTCTCCTCCCTAGGACCATAGACTTTTTAACTGTTTGTGTGTGTGTGTCATTTTTTGTCTCCCTAAATTAATTTTCCATATAGCATAGCATCTATTAATAACTATAACCTAAGTCTGAGTAAAGTCATTTCTCATTGGTGAGTCTCCATTGCCTACAAGCATGGAAGAAATCCAAGTTCCTTAGCATGGAATGAATTTAGGGTCCTATGTGATCTGTTCCTGCCTACTTCTCATTCATTTATTCAACAATATTTATTGAGTACTTATTACATATTAGCCTAAAATCTTGCCTCTCTACCTGATACTTTTATTGAATATCACACTGCTTACTGTTTCTTGAACTTATATGCCGTTTCTTGTCTCTCTGGGATGGCTCACATATTATTCTCTGCCTGGAATGCCCTTCCCCAGAGTTACTGAATGTCAGTGCCAGGGTTCAGATTCATGCTTCCCAGCTCTTCACCCAGTTCTCCCTGTCTGCCACACTACAGTTCAGGACCACGCAGCTGTCCTGTATTAACTGGGAGGTGGATAGTAGACTCTCAACTGCTGCTTCCTGAAACAATGAGTGTCGTCAACAACGGTAACCGGATGTGGTTAATAACCAGGATACTTTTACCAGTTCTAATGGAAGCTATTGCATATCATGTTCTCACTTCTCTTTCTGTTAGTGAGTTTTAGCTTCTTTAATCTCAGAAAGCCCTAAAATTTATGTGGTCTTTATTGTGAAAGACAGGAGGAGAGATGACATGTCTGATATTGATCTAATACACAGGTCTGGACCATGGGGCTAAGATCCCTGATGTAATCTCTAACCTTTGATCCATATTTGATTGAAACTGGAAAGGATAAGAATAAGCTTCTGGATGGTCAACTCCCTATCTTCTCTTTCCTTGAGGCTGCTTAGCTTATGCACACTTCAGCTTAGGCTAGTTCATATGTTGGGAGAAGGCAATAGCAGCCCACTCCAGTACTCTTGCCTGGAAAATCCCATGTATGGAGGAGCCTGGTGGGATGCATTCCTTGGGGTCACTAAGAGTTGGACACGACTGAGCGACTTCACTTTCACTTTTCACTTTCATGCATTGGAGAAGGAAATGGCAACCCACTCCAGTGTTCTTGCCTGGAGAATCCCAGGGGCGGCAGAGCCTGGTGGGCTGCTGTCTATGGGGTCGCACAGAGCTGGACACGACTGAAGTGACTTAGCAGCAGGAGCAGTTCATATGTTTATGAACATAGTGTTCATGTGTTTGATCCAATCAGCAAGCCTTCATTCAGTGTCCTGTTTTGAACCAAGATTTTTCTAGAAGTACCTATAGGCCCCAAGTTTATAATCTTTTTCTTTATCCCTTAAAGATTCCACCCATAGGATGTAGTTTGTTTCTTTTTTCTCTTGTGTCCCATCTTTGTATTGCACTGAATTCTGGCCACTTATTATCTTATCCCTACTCCTGCCCTTCCATCCTTCAGGCTGATTTACAAGTCTCCCTCCTCCTCCCTCCATAGTTCTCATATCTCTAGAGAACCTGGGCACAGACGGTGTATGTTTCGGGGGTGATGGTGGTAAGAGTATTGGAATAGAATTTAGAGGCTTTATTTAGAAGTTAATTTGACCAAATCTTAAGATGGAGCATGCTGGGGCCACAGAGAGAAACAGGAATGAACAGGGCATAGAATAAATTCCGTAAGCATTTTTAAAATCCCCTAAGGATTAGTTTGGATATGAGACTAGGAAAAACAATCAGACCAGTCCTGGCTTATAAGAAGAATATATCATGTATGCCATCCAGCTGCTCTGCAAAGATTTTGCTTGGGAAACACAATGCTGGATGTAAGAGGCAGTGAATTTCAATTTGCAGGGCGTCGCAGTCTTTTCTAGGAACAATTACTCTATTATCTCTTGCCTCATCCTCAAAAGCCACCTGTGACAGTGACAGAGTGAAGTCGAAAGTACAAAAAGTTTCATTAGTTTAATTCTTTTGTTTCTGAAAATGATCATTTTACAGCTGGATTCTTCCTAGTTTATAGAGGAAAAGGAGGTTCTAAGAAAAGCTTTGAGCTGTTTTGGCTTTCCCCCCGAAGCTGCCCTAGCTGAAGTGGAAAGATAATAGCGCTGGAGCCCTGAGTGGCACTGAGAGACTCTGGATTATCATGAGCTCCAACTCCTTCCCTGTCTCCGCCCACTCCCCTCTCCCTGTGTTCCTCTCTCCTCCCCATCCTGACTCCTTCTCCAGGGCCTGAGTTTTGACCCCCCGTGTCTTGAAGCCACTCATGGGAATAGTGACACGAGCATAAAAACTCTCTTCCTGGGCTGTCTAAGAAGAGGTGGCAAGAATGCACAGAAGAACTATACAAAAAAGGTCTTAACGACCCAGATAACCATGATGGTGTGATTACTCACCGAGAGCCAGACATCTTGGAATGTGAACTCAACTTGGCCTTAGAAAGCATCACTATGAACAAAGCTAGTGGAGTTGATGGAACTCCAACTGAATTATTTCAAATCCTAAAATATGATGCTGTTAAAGTGCTGTGTTCAGTATGCCAGCAAATTTGGAAAACTCAGCAGTGGCCATAGGACTGGAAAATGTGTTTTGATTCCAGTCCCAAAGAAGAGCAATGCCAAAGAATGTTCAAACTACCACACAATTGCACTCATTTCACAAGCTAGCAAAGTAATGCTAAAAATTCTCCAAGCTAGGCTTCAACAGTATGTGAACTGAGAATTTCCAGATGTTCAACGTGGATTTAGAAAAGGCAAAGGAATCAGAGATGAAATGCCAACATCCATTGGATCATCGAAAAAGCAAGAGAGTTCCAGAAAAACATCAATTTCTGCTTTATTGACTATCCCAAAGCCTTTGACTGTGTGGATCACAATAAACTGTGCAAGACAGCAAAAGGGACACAGATGTATAGAACAGTCTTTTGGACTCTGTGGGAGAGGGAGAGGGTGGGCTGATTTGGGAGAATGGCATTGAAACATGTATAATATCATATAAGAAATGAATCGCCAGTCCAGGTTCAATGCAGGATATAGGATGCTTGGGGCTGGTGCAGTGGGATGACCCAGAGGGATGGTAGGGGGAGGGAGGTGGAAGGTGGGTTCAGGATGGGGTACCCGTGTACACCTGTGGCGGATTCATGTTGATGTATGGCAAAACAAATACAATATTGTAAACTAATTAGTTTCCAATTAAAATTAAAAAAAATAAAAATAAACTGTGGAAAATTCTGAAAGAAAGAGATGGGAATACCAGACTACCTGACCTGCCTCTTGAGAAACCTGTATGAAGATCAGGAAGCAACAGTTAGAACTGGACATGGAACAACAGACTGGTTCCAGATAGGAAAAGGAGTACATCAAGGCTGTATATTGTCACCCTGCTTATTTAACTTCTATGCAGAGTACATCATGAGAAATGCTGGGCTGGAAGAAACACAAGCTGGAATCAAGATTGCTGGGAGAAATATCAATAACCTCAGATATGCAGATGCTGCTGCTAAGTCGCTTCTGTTATGTCTGACTCTGTGAGACCCCATAGATGGCAGCCCACCAGGCTCCCCCATCCCTGGGATTTTCCAGGCAAGAACACTGGAGTGGGTTGCCATTTCCTTCTCCAAAGCATGAAAGTGAAAGTGAAGTCACTCAGTCATGTCCGACCCTTCGCGACCCCATGGACTGCAGCCTACCAGGCTCCTCCGTCCATAGGATTTTCCAGGCAAGAGTACTGGAGTGGGGTGCCATTGCCTTCTCTGATGAAGAAAACTGAACACCAAAGAATTGATGCTTTTGAACTGTAGTGGAGAAGACTCTTGAGAGTCCCTTGGACTACAAGGCGATCCAACCAGACCATCCTAAAGGAGATCAGTCCTGGGTGTTCATTGAAAGGACTGATGTTGAAGCTGAAATTCCTATACTTTGGCTACCTGATGCGAAGAGCTGACTCATTTGGAAAGACCCTGATGCTGGGAAAGATTGAGGGCGGGAGGAGAAGGGGACGACAGAGGATGAGATGGTTGGATGGCATGAGTTTGAGTAAACTCTGGGAGTTGGTGATGGACAGGGAGGCCTGGAATACTGCGGTCCATGGGGTCGCAAAGAGTCGGAAGTGACTGAGCAACTGAACTGTACTGAACTGAACTGAAGTAGTACTCATACTATCAATTTCTTCATAGTCTCAATTTGACTCATTTTAAATAGCTTAAATAAACTTATTTCTAAAAGAAATATAATTTATCACGATAGTGGAAAACCACTATCATTAACATATTGGAAGGTAACTACTAGAGTCTGGCTGTTTGAGCCCCCACAAATTCATAGGTTGAAATCCTAAAGCTGAATGGATTGGTATTAAGAGGTGCAGCTTTTGGGAGGTGATCATGAGGGTGGCTCTATCATGACTGGGATTGATGTCTGAGAGCTCTCGTGTCCCTTGCCACCATGTGAGGATTCAGAGAGCACCCTGCAACTCAGAAGAAGGCCCTCACTTGACCGTCAGTTCAGTTCATTTCAGTCACTCAGTTGTGTCTGACTCTTTGCAACCTCATGAATCGCAGCACGCCAGGCCTCCCTGTCCATCACCAACTCCCGGAGTTCACTCAAAGTCACTTCCATCTAGTCAGTGATGCCATCCAGCCATCTCATCCTCTGTCATCCCTTTCTCCTCCTGCCCCCAATCCCTCCCAGCATAAGAGTCTTTTCCAATGAGTCAACTCTTCGCATGAGGAGACCAAAGTACTGGAGTTTCAGCTTTAGCATCATTCCTTCCAGAGAACACCCAGGACTGATCTCCTTTAGAATGGACTGGTTGGATCTCCTTGCAGTCCAAGGGACTCTCAAGAGTCTTCTCCACCACAGTTCAAAAGCATTAATTCTTCGGCACTCAGCTTTCTTCACAGTCCAAATCTCACATCCATACATGACTACTGGAAAAACCATAGCCTTGACTAGATGGACCTTTGTTGGTAAAGTAATGTCTCTGCTTTTGAATATGCTATCTAGGTGGGTCATAACTTTCCTTCCAAGGATAAGCGTCTTTTAATTTCATGGCTGCAGTCACCATCTGCAGTGATTTTGGAGCCCAAAAAAACAAAGTCTGACACTTTTTCCGCTGTTTCCCCATCTATTTCCCATGAAGTGATGGGACCGGATGCCATGATCTTCATTTTCTGAATGCTGAACTTTAAGCCAACTTTTTTACTCTCCTCTTTCACTTTCATCAAGAGGCTTTTTAGCTCCTCTTCACTTTCTGCCATAAGGGTGGTGTCATCTGCATATCTGATGTTATTGATATTTCTCCCGGCAATCTTGATTCCAGCTTGTGTTTCTTCCAGCCCAGTGTTTCTTATGATGTACTCTGCATAGAAGTTAAATAAGCATGCTGACAATATACAGCCTTGACATACTCCTTTTCCTATTTGGAATCAGTCTGTTATTCCATGTCCAGTTCTAACTGTTCCTTCCTGACCTGATAGGTTTCTCAAGAGGCAGGTCAGGTGGTCTGGTATTCCTGTCTCTTTCAGAATCTTCCACAGTTTCTTGTGATCCACACAGTCAAAGGCTTTGGCATAGTCAATAAAGCAGAAATAGATGTTTCTCTAGAAATATCTTGAATTTTTCTATAATCCAGCAGATGTTGGCAATTTGATCTCTGATTTCTCTGCCTTTTCTAAATCCAGCTTGAACATCTGGAAGTTCATGGTTCACGTATTGCTGAAGCCTGGCTTGGAGAATTTTGAGCATTACTTTACTAGTATGTGAGATGAGTACAATTGTTCGGTAGTTTGAGCATTCTTTGGCATTGCCTCTCTTTGGGATTGGAGTGAAAACTGACCTTTTCCAGTCCTGTGGCCACTGCTGAGTTTTCCAAATTTGCTGGCATATTGAGTATAGCACTTTCACAGCATCATCTTTCAGGATTTGAAGTAGCTCAACTGGAATTCCATTACTTCCACTAGCTTTGTTTGTAGTGATGCTTTCTAAGCCCCACTTGACTTCATATTCCAGGATGTCTGGCTCTAGGTGAGTGATCACACCATCATGATTATTTGGGTCATGAAGATGTTTTTTGTACAGTTCTTCTGTGTATTCTTGCCACCTCTTCTTAATATCTTCTGCTTCTATAGATCCATACCATTTCTGTCCTTTATTGAGCCTATCTTTGCATAACATGTTCCCTTGGTATCTCTAATTTTCTTCAAGAGATCTCTAGTCTTTCCCATTCTCTTGTTTGCCTCTATTTCTTTGCATTGGTCGCTGAGGAAGGCTTCCTTATCTCTTCTTGCTATTCTTTGGAACTCTGCATTCAGATGCTTATATCTTTCCTTTTCTCCTTTGCTTTTCACTTCTCTTCTTTTCACAGCTGTTTGTAAGGCCTCCCCAGACAGCCATTTTGCTTTTTTGCATTTCTTTTCCATGGGGATGGTCTTGATCCCTGTCTCCTGTACAGTGTCATGAACCTTCGTTCATAGTTCATCAGGCACTCTATCTATCAGATCTAGGCCCTTAAATCTATTATTCACTTCCATTGTATAATCATAAGGGATTTGATTTAGGTCATATCTGAATGGTCTAGTGGTTTTCCCTACTTTCTTCAATTTAAGTCTGAATTTGGCAATAAGGAGTTCATGATCTGAGCCACAGTCAGCTCCCGGTCTTGTTTTTGCTGACTGCATAGAGCTTCTCCATCTTTGGCTGCAAAGAATATAATCAATCTGATTTCAGTGTCAACCATCTGGTGATGTCCATGTGTAGAGTCTTCTCTTGTGTTGTTGGAAGAGGGTGTTTGCTATGACCAGTGAATTTTCTTGGAAAAACTCTATTAGTCTTTGCCCTGCTTCATTCTGTACTCTAAGACCAAATTTGCCTGTTACTCCAGGTGTTTCTTGACTTCCTACTTTTGCATTCCAGTCCCCTATATTGAAAAGGACATATTTTTTGGGTGTTAGTTCTAAACCGTCTTGTAGGTCTTCACAGAACCATTCAACTTGAGCTTCTTCAGCATTACTGGTTGGGGCATAGACTTGGATTACTGTGATATTGAATGGTTTGCCTTGGAGACAAACGGAGATCATTCTGTCGTTTTTGAGACTGCATCCAAGTACTGCATTTCTGACTCTTTTGTTGACCACGATAGCTACTCCATTTCTTCTAAGGGATTCCTGCCCGCAGTAGTAGATATAATGGTCATCTGAGTTAAATTCACCCATTCCAGTCCATTTTAGTTCACTTATTCCCACTTGACCATGCTGGCACCTTGATCTCAAACTCCAGCCTCCAGAAAGTTTGTTAGAGATAAATTTCTGTCGTTTATAAGTTAACTAGTCCGTCATATTTTGTAATAACAGCCTGAAAGGACTAAGACAGTAACCTTATCAATGAATGCAATCAAAGCATGGTAACTAATGTCCAGTCATATGACATCCAGAATTATTTCTCAGGTTGCCTGTGTTTAAGTGCTGCGTTTTGGAAAATCCCATGTGAGAACTCTCCAGTTTGCCCTCCGATCACTGAGATCTAAGGTGACTTTCCCTCACCACAACAAGGTACTTGGCTCCCTGTCCATTCTGTGGAGGACCTTCACCAATACTATTTCCTGGACAATGTCTACATTTCTAATATCCCCCTCTTAAGAGTTTTCCTTAGAATCAGTGAGATAATGTCCATAAAGGGCCTTGCACATGTCTAATAATACGATACCCTCAGGAAACGTTCATTTCTTGATCTAGTGCTCCCACTGGGTCAAGGAATAACATTTGAATGACAGGCCTTCTCACCTTTGTGTTTAGCAATCTGCTAAACTGGGTTATTTGATCCTCAGAATGGCTACCCTCCCTTCCCATTTTTTTGACTTTCCTAGAGTGCCCCACCGAAAAGGCAATGGCACCCCACTCCAGTACTCTTGCCTGGAAAATCCCATGGATGGAGGAGCCTGGTGGGCTACAGTCCTTGGGGTCGCTAAGAGTTGGACACAACTGAGCGACTTCACTTTCACTTTTCACTTTCATGCATTGGAGAAGGAAATGGCAACCCACTCCAGTGTTCTTGCCTGGAGAATCCCAGCGATGGGGGAGCCTGGTGGGCTGCTGTCTATGGGGTCACACAGAGTCAGACATGACTGAAGTGACTTAGCAGCAGCAGCAGCAGCAGCAGCAGCAGCAGAGTACCCCAATCACCAATAGTACAACTAGAGTTCAAACCCATGTCTGTACAATACCAGAGTCTGTACATTTAATAATTAAGTTGCATTGATTAAAAAAAAATCAACCCTATCAAGATCTATTTTATATATGATAGAGTATAACCACTCAAATGTACATTTTGATA
Source organism: Capricornis sumatraensis (assembly GCF_032405125.1). Classification (NCBI taxonomy): domain Eukaryota; kingdom Metazoa; phylum Chordata; class Mammalia; order Artiodactyla; family Bovidae; genus Capricornis; species Capricornis sumatraensis. The sequence continues at coordinate 67,791,478 of NC_091072.1, read as the reverse complement.
AGTTTTGACCACTTTATATGCCTGTATAATCATCAAACATAATTTAGGTTTCAACTCCCAAAGTTCCCTTATGCCTCTTCCTGTAAATTACCCTTTTCTGCATCTGCAAGTTTCTGTGTTGTTACTATTGTCCATTCCTTTTCATTGCTGAGTAGTGTATCCATACAGTGGGACAGTTCTTTCTTACACATTGCCTGCTAATGAACATTTATCTTCACAAATGTCCTTTTCTCTTCATCTCTGCTAATCAATATAGCCTAAAGAACCAGGATCTCTGGTCAGAACGACTATCATCACCTCTTAAGTTCGTCTCCCAGCCTCCTCCTTACCCACCCCCAACTTATTCTTCAGTCTGTGGGCAGGGTGATCTTTAGAGGTGCCATTCTGATCAAGAATCATCAACTTACCCTAAAACTCTTCATCCCAGCATAAAGAGCAAAATCTGTATTTTTGTGTGGCAAGGTCTGCTGTGGCCCAGCTCCTTCCTGCTTGTCCTGCGTGTCTCATGACTATTTTGCCAGTGCTTGCCCTCTAGCATCTCTGAGCTTCTGTAGATCCCTCCCATGTGTGAGCTGCTCACTGTCTGAAAGCCTCAAGGCTTTTGGAATGCAGTTTCCCTCATCTGAAATGCACCCCCCACCCTTCCCCTAAATCCTCTCAGTCACTCTGTTCTGCCAGTTGTTGTGGGCCAGTCTCCACCCAACTTTCACTCAAATCTCATTTCTTTAGGGAATACTTTTTAACCCTCCTTGTCAGCTCATTAGTTTTCTCAAAGAATTGTTGGCTTTTCCCCTTCAGGGCATGTTTCTCTGTTTGCAATTTTACCTTCTCTGCTGGGATTGCAGTAAATCATTAGTTTTCATTTCACAGTACTCAGAGATCTGGCTGGGCAGGGTCCATGTCTTTTACATCCTGTTGACCCACAGCGCATTGCTCAGTGCTTGGCACATAATAGACACCCAGTAAATAGAGAGCTAAAGTGTGAAACAAAAAAAGAAATCAGATTACACATCTAGGTAAATGACCTGAAAGGATGGGATGGCTTCTAGGCCCTTAAAACTTGTAACAGCATTATTATTCATAGAGCTAAAGAGTCCTTCAGAAATGGGTTAATTAGCCTCAGACAAAGGGGAACCCTGTCTGGGAAAGGGTATCTCCAGAGGCAAGGACTGGAGGCACCTGACCTCAGTATGAACTCTTCAATTCATATTCCCCTGGAGATGGCTGGGTCTGCCTTCTTTCTGGTTTTATACTCACAGAGCAGCCTTCTAGTTACAACCTGGTTTCCCATGCAAATTGGTCCACAGGAAGTGAGCATTGCCATCAACTAGTCTAGTCTCTGGCCTGCTTGGTGTGCTATATCTCTTTGATCGTTTGACATTCTGGTTTTGTACAAGGATCTTGGCCATGAGCTTGGTTAAGGGGAGTCTGTCCCTAAGAGTTGGCTGTTCTATGCTCAGTGTTCGGTTTTGACTTACCTGGCTGGTAGGCCAGAACCTGGACAGTGAAGAATTCACCATGAAAACATCCTGCTATGTGTGTGTCAGGGGAAAGTTTGGGTTTCCCATTTTACAAATCTGTAAGCTGATTGTTACTGTAGAATATAGGTCTTCATTCAATCTGTGTAAATTATTGATGTGGCCCGGATTTGTGACCAAGAATGCAAGGGGAAGGGAAAGATAGTAACTGACAGCTATTTAAATGTTTTCTATTAGAAATCTATAGTTGGAGCTCTGTGTTAAGTTTGGGAAAATCATACTTTTGAATACTAAAGGAGGAATTGTTTTCACAGTGACCTCTTTGTCTATTATAGAATGAGAAGTGACTGTCGTGTATGAAATATTTATAAGTACCAGGTATCACAGATTCATTCACTAGACCTGAACTGCCACATCTTTAGCAAACAGACTTTTTGTGTCAGTTTCATAAATGTAAAATGAAAATAAAAATGGCAAACATTAGTTGAGTATCTACTTTGTACCAAAAATTGTTCTACATGACTCATCTTAGAATTAGATAATTGATTTTCATAAGCAGCCTATGAGGGAGACACCATTGTATGGTGATCAGACAGAAGAGGAATTTGCCCAGCTAACAAATGGGAGAGAGAGTTTTTAAGACCAAGCAGTATGGTTCCAGAACCTAGTCTTCTAAACACTGGACCACCCCTTATAATTAAGTGAGTTAATACACATAAAGCACTTTGACTAGTATCTGACTCACTTTAACTTCAATAGCTGTTAGCTATGACTATTTTCAATTTGTTTTTGTTGCCCAGTTTCTAGTCTAGGAAGAACTGGAATTGAAACCTTCTGTATCCAATTCCCACCCTCATTTCCATTATCCTTTGCGGGTGTTATCCCCTAAGGAGAACCAAAGTGAAAAACCTACTTTGACTTGAATTACTCAATTTGAAACTGCCTGCATAACAAGATCACATGTTTTAAAACCTATCAGTCTTTCTTGATGATTTTATCTTACTTGTATGATTCGAAGTCTTTCCTCTCTGCCCACTCTGGAAATTACTCTACCACTTTTAACCACGTGAAAAAGTACCTGATACTAGCCTGTAGGGACTGTATATTTTGAATTCTTGTGACAGCTTTGCCCAAATTTTAAGAATATTTACACACAATACATTTATTATCAATACCTAAGAAAATGGAAAAATTAAATGTGTTAGGAAAGGCAAGGTTTAGAAGACTATTTATAGTCCTGGGAATCATATTCACTGCTAGTTGGAAGTCAGAAGTTTATAAGAGCAGGGGAGATTTTTTAAAAAATTATGTCCATGCTCCAAAAGCCAAAAAGAGGAATACGATTCTTTAGCTTAGAACTGACACCTAAGATATATATCTATAATGTAGATATAATATCTATATATAATATAGATATATTACATCTATATTATATATATGTATCTATAATAATAAGCCAGGCACAGAATTAAATTTCCTCCAAAGGAATTATTGTCCTGAGCTCTTTAAAGTACAAACCATTTCCCATGGAAAATAGGATTAGCACTGAGGGTTTTCTGTGTATCATGCAAAATGATTTTCAGAGCATTGGTAGCACTGGAAATATAGAAATCTGCTTATCAATAATGATTTTTTTCTTCATCAATTAGTTGATTATCTAGGAACATTAGCAGCTACCCACCTTGTTTCAGTCTTGTTACCTGAACAATATCATTCTTTTTCATAGAAGTTTTATGTTTTACCAGGAAAAGTGAATTATTTTGACATTACTCTAATAAGGCATTTCTGTGTGCCTGAGGGTCACTTGAATTTTTATGGCATTTTTTGGTGGGTTCTTAGGGATTTCTAACAAATCAGAATTTAAAAACCTTGGCTTTGGTATAGACTTGAATATCACAAAATTCACTGTTAAAAATCACTAAATGGAATGAAAAATTCAATACAAAATTCTATCCTAAGGTCCATGCCTAGAAAGAGGAGTCAGTGGTTTTAGACAGTAAAGCTCATTTCTCTCTTCCCTCTGCTAATTGCTTTTGGGTTTTTTTATATTTGAAAATGCAATCAAGGTGTCTGCTACCCTTCTAAAGATGCTAACAATACTTCAGTGTGAAGAATAATGGAGAATTTTATTTTAACACCTAAACAAAATGAAGGAAATATTCCCTTTGCCCTCAGCCAACAAATGTTTTGCAGCTTCCTTTATTTACTTTCAGTAGATTATTCCAGTCCCTAGATTCCAAAGCAAACATTGGTTTGAGAATGAGAGCCAGGCTGGAAGTATCAGGCAATGATTTAAAACTTTCCATGGACTCTAGAGCCCTTTAGAAAAGCTTCCATTTGTTTATCTTAAAATCTCAGAGGAAGAACTGCTTTCACAGATTCATGATAAGAGAAGGGAAAGATCTATGAATTGCGATTCAAGTGTGTGTGTGTGTTCACTGGGAGAAGAAAGTGTGGGCTTGGGGCCTGAGTTTGATTCCCAGTGACATCACTCATTAGCCTACCTGAACCTTGATTCTCATCTGTTAAATATTTGCACTGTACATTTCTAAAAAGTGAAATTTAAATCAACTATAAAAAGTCAGAATGGTGCCAGCACGTGTGCTAAGTCTCTTTAGTTGTGTCCGACTCTGTGTGATCCTATGGACTGTGGGCTGCCAGGCTCCTCTGTCCATGGGATTCTCCAGCCAAGAATACTGGAGCCAAGCGCTTGTATAAATTACAAGTTGGGACAGCATTTGCCTGTTCTGAATACCTTTGTAGAACGATAAGAGTGTGCTGTGCAGAGATGTGGGTGACACCTCTTTTATGCTTTTATTGGAATCATAGGTTGTTTAAAGCCTTTGGTTTCTGAAAAATGGTCCTAGCAATGAAAACACAATGCATAAAAGATAGATCATGCTTTGATATTCCTAGCCAAGACAGAAGTACCAGTATTAAAATGAGATATATTTTAAATACAAGAAAATGCACAGATCTTAAATGAACAATTCCGTGAAATTTTGACAAATGAATATGCTCATTTGGCAATATATCGTCGCCAAATCAAGATATAGGACATTTCTGGTCCATGCTCTTTGTAGAGGCAACTATTCTTCTGATTTCTAACACTACAGATTACCTCTGCCTTTTCTGAACTTACTACACATGTAATAACAGAGCATGTATTTTCTGTTCAGTTTCTTTCCCTCAGCTGATAATTTCAAGATGTGCCCGTGTTTTTTTGTATATCAGAAATCTACTCCTTTTTATTGCTCAGTATTTTGTGCATGTGTGGTCAGTGGCTTCAATCGTGTCTGACTCTTTGTGACCCTTTGTGCTGTAGCCTGCCAGGCTTCTCTGTCCCTGGAATTTCCCAGGCAAGAATACTGGAGTGGTCTGCCATGCCCTCCTCTAGGGGATCTTCCCAACCCAGGGATCAAACCTGAGTCTCCTGCTTGGCAGGCAGATTCTTCACCCACTGAGCCACCTGGGAAGACTCGCTAAGTATTACCCCATTATATATCATGCTTTTTTTAATCCTTTAAGAGAAAGGCCATTTGGGCCTGCCACTTCCAGTTTGGATCTGTTATGAGTAGATCTGCTGTAAACATTCTTTTATAACTCTATATGGTGACAAGTGTTTTCATTTCTCTTGGGTAAACACCAGTTTCCCATCAGCAACATATGAATGTTCTGATTGCTCCATATCTTCACCAACACTTGATAGTGTCAGTCTTTCTAAATTTAATCATACTGGAAATGAAAATCTTCGTCATTTGATTTAGGTGAAATGATTTGCAGCAGTTGTTTTAAACCTGAGTGTCTTGACGCAGTGTTATTTCTGGATGGTTTATAAAGGATCATGAAGAATTGATTTTTTAAAAAACAGTTATAATAGTTTAAGCACCTAAGCTTATAAATAGTTTTGCTTATACACTGAAGAAGATTCAAGGTCAAGGAGATGTGTGTGTGTTCTGAAAGGGATAAATGAGATATAGTTAATGCTATAGAAATTATATGTTACAGACTCTTAACTATGCTTCAGATCTAGCAATAGAAAATTCTATATGTACCCTTAATACATATAACAATTATAAATTATTGTAATATGGATAAGAAACATATAAAAACTCAATGGCTAGGAAGTAAAACATTTGCACAACCTAAAAACACAGTGGATATTCTGTATTCAGGTAGCTCTGTCTACCTGTCCATTCATGCATCTGTCTATTCATTCAACAAATATTTATTGGAAGGACTGATGCTAAAGCTGAAACTCCAGTACTTTGGCCACCTCATGTGAAGAGTTGACTCATTGAAAAAGACTCTGATGCTGGGAAGGATTGGGGGCAGAAAGAGAAGGGGACAACAGAGGATGAGATGGCTGGATGGCATCACCGACTCAATGGACATGAGTTTGGGTGAACTCAGGGAGTTGGTGATGGACAGGGAGGCCTGGCGTGCTGCGATTCATGGGGTCGCAAAGAGTCAGACACGACTGAGCGACTGAACTAAACTGAACATATGCCAGTAATTAGTGAGTTCTGGTAGCAAAAACGTGACAAAAATGCAAGGAATTTTGTAGACTAGTGGGGCTGACACATAGATGGGTGATTATACAATGGTGGTCAGCTCCTAAAGAGATCAAGTTTAAAGTTATGATTTTTATAGATATCACAGAGAACCCAAGGATAAACTAGTGACAGTTTACACATTTGTTAAGCTCCCACTAGATGTTGGAGAGTTTGTTGGTCACTGAAGAAGAACAAAAATGAGAAACAATTTCTGTCCAGTGGTTTTCAAGTGTTAGCATACACAAGAAGAAAACAAAGAAGCTTGTTAAAGTGCAGAATTTTCTGATTTAGTAGATTGGGTGACCAGTAATCTGAAGTTCTAAAAGAAAATATTGCTGTTTGTGATGTGTGGGCAGTCCTTTGAAAAACATCCTATGGTTTATTGGAGAAGAATGGCATGAATCATTATATAATATTGTGAATAAGCAATACAGAGATATGCACAAGGAGGGTAAATCCACTTCTACCTCCAGGAAAACAAAATCTCTTGTCATTGTGTATGTCTGGAGGTGACTGAGTAACCTTAATGCCACATGTACATGGTCTCTGTAAGCAAGTGATGGCTGCCCTGCTGAATTCAGACTCAAGATGGCAACATCAACTATTACCTGAATTTCTGTACTGCCCCATAAATTTTGGACTGGGCAGTCCCCATAACTGTGTGAGCCAACTCCTCAAAATAAATCTTTCCATATATATATAAAATTGATCCAACAACGCTGACTCTGCTTCTTGCTTCTCTGTGGTAACAGTTGACTGGGGCTGATCAGCAGCTGTTCCACTTCCGCAGGGTATTTGTGTTTCATGTTCCTCAGCTGGCACAGTTGCTCATGTATTTAATCTGCTTGACCTCTGAAAGCACTTGGGTTTCTGGCCCCCAATCTAGAGAGATGTAAAATTAAATCTTGTTGGTATTTCAGGGGCCAGGACAGATAAGGAGCTTTGGAGGTTGTAGCTTTGGAAAGAATAGGGTGCCTATCTTCCATTCCCTAGTTTCTCCTTTCCTCTATGTGTTTAAAAATAAAAAAAAAATTTCCAGCTGCACCAAAGTGTAGGCCAGTCCAATAACTAAAGTTCAGATTTTTTTTTTTTTACCCCCCTCAAGGTGATTTCCTGGATGCCTTTTTTATAATAGTGAATTTTTTCGAAAGTAATGTTTTAGATGTTACTGTATTGTTGATGTCAGGCTGTGGACTTGGTCTGTCTCTGGGGACACTGGGCTGCCTCCAACCTGCAGCATTTCCTTTTGCCCAAGTTTCCCTGCACTCACACTACATCCCCATGTGTGCTCACTTGTGTCCGACTCTTTGCGTCCCCATGGACTGAGCCCTCCAGGCTCTTCTGTCCATGGGATTTTCCCAGCAAGAATACTGGAGTGGGTTGCCATTTCCTCCTCCAGGGGATCTTCCTGACTCAGAGATAGAACTCACATCTCCTATGTCTTCGGCATTGGCAGATGAATTCCTTACCACTGAGCCACCAGGGCTTTCCTTACATCTCCAGTCTGGAGTATAACCCAACCCAGTCTCTATGATGGCAGTTGGGACAATCCCTAACTCTTTGGAGCTCTTCTTTTCTTGGGTCCCAGAGGCCAGCCTGCCCCTCTGCAGCACTGGAGTCCAGGTTTATGGCTGTAGAAATCAGTACAGTTCCCTTGGGCAGAGGGGGCCAGGGCTCTGGATATTGTCTATTAGCTCAGGAGCTGAGATGGATAGGGGTGCACTTGGGAGACAGAGTAACTCTGGTTGTGAGAGTGTCTCAAGGAGGCTTTGAATCTGGGCCATGCTTTGGGCTAGAGCCTTTACACATATTATCTTATTGAATCTTCTTTATAATCCCACTCTCCAGATGAGGAAGCTGATGCTGATGACCTCTCAGTAAATGGCCAGGTCTAGCTTTGAACCCCCGGAGAAGACAATGGCACCCAACTCCAGCACTCTTGCCTGGAAAATCCCATGGATGGAGGAGCCTGGTAGGCTGCAGTCCATGGGGTCGCTAAGAGTCAGATACGACTGAGCGACTTCACTTTCACTTTTCCCCTTCATGCATTGGAGAAGGAAATGGCAACCCACTCCAGTGTTCTTGCCTGGAGAATCCAGGGATGGGGGAGCCTGGTGGGCTGCCATCTCTGGGGTCGCACAGAGTTGGACACGACTGAAGTGACTTAGCAGCAGCAGCAGCAGCTCTGAACCCAGATCTGTGTGACTGTGCCCTCGTCTCTGTGCTATGTTTAGGGCACAGAACACAGGCAGTCACTCTTGCCCTGTGGAGACTGAATAGATCACGAGGAAGACTGCATGTAAGTAGGTTGTTCTTTCTGGTTTAGCACAATAGATTTAGGGACCTGAGTCCTTTGGACTGTGATAAGGAAGAGGACATTTCAGGGCACCAGATAAGATTTCTGGGCTCTTCTTTCCTGCTCTGTCCTCTGAATTCTGTGTGAGAAGTATTATCAGATTAAGTTTCCTTTCTGTTTTCATTTCAACCTGGATTCTTGTGGAAGGAAGCAAAAATACACAGTACTCTTTTTCTTGTTTCACTGTGAAAGGACATTTATAAAATTACAAGCTATAGGAGAGCAGACCCCAAGAACCAATCTGATGGTTGTTAGCATGGAAGTCTGTTTGGGTACCTTTACTATCTGAAAGAATCCTCATGGAGTTGATTTTACGATACAGGGCCCCAAATGAAGACTTCCTGAGCAGAGGAAAAAAGACAAAAGAGGTACACAGGTGGATTGGGTGGCACTCTCCTAGGCTCATGTTGAGAACTCCTTGGAAATGGGTTGTCTGTTTACCTGTGTGCGTTCTCTCTGAACTATAAATTCTCAAAGTTGAGGACTACTGTCTGCTTAATCTCTGTATCCCCTTCATTCAGCACAATGTCTGGTATATACTAGGTGGCCATGGATGATTGTTGCACAAATGGATGTGTGAACAGAGGGATGAAAAGCAGAAAAAAAGTCGATAAACCACACAGTATTTAGCGGGTGTCCAGGTAGACAGCTCTGGTGATGGTGAGCTCAGCAGTCAGACTACTACGGTTTCTCCCCCGGCCTCACCTTCCTGCACTGCACAGCCTTGAACAACGTGCTCCACCTCTGCAGTGTCCTGTGCTCGTCTGTGAGATGCTGATAAGATGGATTGTGATGGTATTTATCTTACAAGATTATTATGGGGGTTAATGAATTATATGTGTCCTGGATTGGGCATGGCACTCTACCCCTATGATATTCAATCTAGATTTTTAAATAAAAGTGTGAGGCTTGTATTCAGCTAAAGATCTTTTTCCTCCAGTTTTATTGAGATATAATTGATGTTCAGCACTGTATAGATTTAAGGTGTACAGCATAATGATTTAGCTTCACACATAATGAAATGATGACCACAATACATTTAGAGACTGTCCATCGTTTCATATAGATACAAAGTAAAATAAATAGTAAAAAAAACTTTTCCCTTGTGAGAACTTAAAATTTACTCTAACAAATTTCATATAAAACATAAAGCAGTATTGGTTATACTAATCATGTTATACATTATATCCTTTATTGTTTTATAACCGGAAGTTTGTACCTTTTGACCACCTTTATCTGATCCTTGCTTATTCAGGCATCACAGTTTCTCTTCCCAGTTCTCTAAATAAGAGCTTTTGAACTGCTGTTACAATGCTTGTACATACCCCAATTTTATGTTTGCAGGTGTATCTGTTGCAGGAAGGGGGACCCCTTCCAGGGCCTGAAACTGGGCTCTTGTCTAACACTCAGGAATGAATTGTCCGAGGAGACACATCTGCTGACAAAGCAAGAGATTTTCTTGGGAAAGGGCACCCAGGTGGAGAGCAGTAGGGTAAGGGAACCCAGGAGAATAGCTCTGCCACGTGGTTCACAGTCTCGGGTTTTATGGTGATAGGATTAGTTTCCAGGTGGTCTTTGGCCAATCATTCTGACTCAGAGTCTTTCCTGGTGGCGCACACATCGCTCAGCCAAGATGGATGCTAGCGAGAGGGATTCTGGGAAGTGGATGGACACGCAGTGTCTCCTTTAGACCTTTCCTGAACTCTTCCAGTTGATGGTGCCGTATTAGTTCCGTATTCCTTACCAGGATCTCCTGTCATAAAACAACTCATGCAAATGGTTACTATGGTGCCTGGCCACGGTGGGCAGTTTCAGTGTGCTTCCCCTAATATATCCATGAGACAACCTACAGATCCCCTGGGAATGGGATGCTGGACCAAAGGTAGACATATTCATAATTTTGTTAGACATTGCCTAACCTATAGGCTATGTCTGTTGAACTCTTGCAAGTGGCTATGAGCCTGTTTGTGTCCCCACAGCCTCTCAACACAATATCTTGTCAATACTTTTGCCTGTCTGTGAGATGAAATACTTTCTCAGTGGAGCTTTAATTTGAGCTTTAATTTAATTCCTCTTCCTATAAGAAGGACAACTTTCTGTGAGATTAGGAGTTGTTTGTTTTTCTTTATTTTGTCAATCATGTGTTAATGTCATTTGCCTGTTTTATTCTGGTGGCTCAGACGGCGAAGAATCTGCCTGCAATGTGGGAGACTCAGTTTCGATCCCTGGGTCTGGAAGATCTCCTGGAGAAGGGAATGGCTGCCAGCTCCAGTATTCTTGCCTGGAGAATTCCATGGACTGTAGAGTCCATGGGGTCGCAAAGAGTTGGACTGAGTAACTTTCACTTTCACTTTCCACCTGGCAAGCCCTCTGGGTGTCTTTATCTCTGTTTGTATCTATATGCAGTTGTCTATGTGTCTATCTCTCTCTTTCTCCCTGTCTTTCTGTATGCAGATATAAATGAGAAAGAAGCACAGTATAAAGCCCAAAAGTGAAGTGAAGTTGCTCAGTCATGTCCGACTCTTTGCGACCCCATAGACTGCAGCCTACCAGGCTCCTCTGTCCATGGGATTTTCCAGGCAATAGTACTGGAGTGGGGATCTTGCCAACCCAGGGCTCGAACCCAGGTCTTCCGCATTGTAGACAGACGCTTTACCGTCTGAGCCACAAAATGGCCATCAAAAATCACAACACAGAACACAGAGTTAAAACACACACATATAAACCTGGCAGTCCTCGTCAGACACTGCCTTAAATACAAGAATACAGTCTCTCAGAAAACCTCCTATAGAGACACAGAACTTCAGATCCAAGTAGTAACATCAAAGATTTCAAAGGGAGGAAAGGAAGCCACGTTGAAAGAAGAAGGGGGAGGAGACGGGAGAGGGGGGTGAAAGGGGGGGCCTTACAGACGTCTCCTGCCACCTACAGATACGCAGGCATTATGGGACTTTGCCCTGGGCCTCCAGAGAAGGGAGGACTGGAACTAGCATTATGCTAAAAGGGTGTGGAAGATGTCAAGGGCTCAGTGAGGTGGGTAAATCCCTCATCCAAGTATCCATAGACTAGAGGTCTGGGTACACACTTTCCAGGCTGCCGTGAAGATGGAGAGAAATCGAGGCTGCAGAAACCCAGAGACTTCTGGTCCCCTGTTACTTCGTGCTGCTCTCTGGCCCGCATCTTCTATGCCCTTCAGCACCAGTGACTTTGTGAGTGCCAAATGCATGTTCTCTAAGTGCAGTAACTGAAGAAGAGTCTGATGTAAGAGCCCTGTTTAGGTGTGAGAAGGCTGGGCAGAAGTGTGGGCAAGGTTATACTCACCCAGTGGACCATGGCAGCATACTCTTCTTTCTCAATCCCTTCCCTCGCTGGCAGGGAGTGTTAGAACCTTCTTTGATTCTTCTTTGACAGCTTTCAAGGAGCTGACCCATCAGACTTGGTTCCAGTTCTCTTTCTTTCCTTCTCACCCTTGTTCCATTACCTTTACCACCAATTTCTGTCTCTCTCTTCTGTGGCCAACGTCCTTGCCTCATTCCCCAGGCCAGTATGTTAGAGATAATCTTTCTATATTATTTGTTTGAGATTTGTCTTGCCTTCTTCCTCCCTGCCTGCATGCACATGTGCGCGCGCGCGCACACACACACACACACACACACTCTCTCTCTCTCTCTCTTTCTCTCTCTCTCTCTCTGTCTCTTTTTCTTCTTCTTCGCCCCAAACTTACAAAGACAGATGCTATATTAGTTCCCTACTGCTACTGGTAGCTCACCTGGTAAAGTATCCGCCCACAATGCAGGAAACCTCGTTTTGATTCTTGGGTTGGGAAGATCCCCTGGAGAAGGGATAGGCTACCCACTCTAGTATTCTTGGGATTCTCTGGTGGCTCACACAGTAAAGAATCTGTCTACAATGTGGGAGACCTGGGTTTGATCCCTGGGTGGGGGAGATCCCCTGGAGAAGGGAACCGCTACCCACTCCAGTATTCTTGCCTGGAGAATCCCTATGGACAAAGGAGCCTGGCAGGCTACAGTCCATGTGGTTACAAAGAGTTGGACATGACTGAGCAACTAAGCACAGTGCTGCTGTAACAAAATATCACAAACTTGGTGGTTTGAAGCAATAGGAATTTTTCTCTCACATTCTGGAGGCCAGAAGTCTCAAATCAAGATGTTGGCAAGACCATGTTCTCTTGAAGGCTCTAGGGGAGGACGTTTCCTTGCCCTTTACTCACTTCCAGTGATTATTGACAATTTTTGGTGTTCCTTGTCTTGTGGCAGGAATTTCAGCCCTCTAATTTCAGCTTCCATCTTCACATGGCTGTCTTCCCTCTGTGTGTGTCTGTATCCAAATTCTCCCTATTCTTCTTTTTAAAATACTTATTTATTTGGTTGCTCTGGGTCTTATTTGCAGCATGTGGGATCTAGTTCCCTGACTAGGGATCAGACCCAGGGCCCCGACACTGGGAGCTCAGTCTTAGCCATGGGACCACCAGTGAGGTCCCCAAATTTCCCTCTTCTTATGAGGACACTAGCTATTGGATTAGGGCCCATCCTAATCCAGTATGTCCACATTTTAACTTGATTCCATCTGCAGAGCCTCATTTCTGGGTAAGACCACATTCATTGGTACTGGGGATTAGAACTTCAGCATACCTTTTTTGGAGACACAACTCAATGGAGAACAGATCTGGCTTGACATTTTTCAAAGTACAATTCCCGTTGAAAGCAGTTTGTTTCTCTTGATTAAGAACACACTTTGGGGCAGACTTGAGTTTAAGTCCTGCCTCTGCCCCTTAGGGCATGACCTTGACTTGAGTTCTATAAGCTCCAGCTTCCGTTACTGTAAAATGGGGAAAGTAGACCCGCCTGCTCTATGGTTGCTACATGTTGAGTACTGATACACATCTGTCTTGGAAAACGATGGTTCTCATTGTCATGCAGGCAGACCATACCCCTTCCTCCTTCACTTGCCCTTGGCTGGTTGTCACAAGGACTGAGAGCAGAGCCAGACGTCGGACTTGCAGTCCCAGTAGAGTGCTCTGTATACTTGAGGCTACTCACTGTCAGCACACTAAGCCCTCTGGACCAGAAGATGTCAAGTCAACTCAAACTTATCCATGAGACAAGTTGAGTTTTCCATGTCCTTCCCTGTCCCGTCTTGGCTGTTTGCCAAGCTTAAAGTGGCATAGCATAAACGTTAAGAAAACAAACTTTGGGGATTGAGTTGGGGGGAGGGGTGTGAGCTTAGATCACCCCTGTGGGGTGCTCTTGATACGCAGCTCCCCTCCCCCTCCCCCTTTTGTGTGTCCTGGAGGCAGGTGAATTCCCTGCAGGGGAGCATAGAACTCCCCTGCCTTGGCTTTCTGTTCATTCCTTGTTCTTTGATGCTGGTGTGGTTCTGAAGGAGCGTCTGGTAAAGACAAACCACCATTTGTTGTTGCAAAAAAAATGAAAAGAAGGGAAAAAAATCCAGTCTTTTATCTCTGTGTCCCTCTAAATTGCCAAAGGTTTTATTGCTGAGAGAGGGAACAAGTGGGGTTTTATCTGCCAGGCAGCCACATGAACATCAAAGGTCTCAGGGGACTGGGGGGTGGGTGGGTGGGGGGATAATGTGAGTAGAGACAAAACCAGGCTGGGCTCCAGCAAGGAAAGCCGGGTGCTCCCAGGGAGTTGGGCTCTTTTGATGGTGCCTGTCTCAGCAGGAGGAGAAGGAGTTCACAGCTTTAGCATGAAAAGATGCTATGGAAAAACCTGAACCAACTTTTTTGGCCAAGCCAATATTATCCTGCTCTCTACCTTCCCCTTTGCTTGGTGTTCTCTCTATGTACATCTCTGTCTCTTTGTTCAAATATCTTCTTTTTATGGGAACACAGTCATGTTGAGCTTATCCTAACTATCTCATCTTAGCTCAATTTCATCTGTGAAGACCCTCCCTATTTCCAAATAAGTTCACATTCACAGGTACTGGGGGTTAGGATGTCAGCATATGTTTCTGGGGAGGATATGATTCAACGGGTTAACAGCTGTTTCCAAGGAAAAGTCAAAACAGCTAAAGGAACATGGAGATGAACTGTAAATGGAGACATTTTTTTCCACGGGGCTTCTTGGTGGTGGGGGAGGGGGGGTGGTTATCAGTTCCATACCTATGAGTTATCTACAGCTATACAATGTTATACAATTATACAACTTGTACAATTACAGTACAGTGAACAGGAGTAGGATCTTTTAAGCTGCCATAAATGGTGCATAGTACTAAAATATATAATATTTTCCCACACTGCTTTTGGCCGATTTTTTTTTTATTCCTTGGACCAAGCAGTCCTGATCTTGCGTGTATGATTCCCTCTCTTGGCAACCTTACAGCCACCTCCATCTTCTAGTCCTGTTACCTGTAATACTGGTGGGAGGTTTGGCCATGTTTCCTCAGAGGTGCGACTGGGTGCTTGAGAATGGCAGTGCCCTCTAAGGAGAGGTATGGAGCCACGTTTGTCCTCTGCCCATTTCCTGCTTGATCACTTCAGGAAGGCGGCAGACCGGGCCGCTCAGGCACACCACTGCAACCACATGGGCCACAACGTCCAGGAGAACACGAGCCACGTTCTGCATCGTATTTACAGTCTCCATTCCTCAAAAGCGCATAGGGTGTAATATCCTGGTGTATTTGCTGGGCCTGTTGAAATTCTTCCCACGGCTGCATGGGTGTGAGAGAAAAGAGCTGACAGAGACAGAAACAGGTATTCAAAGTGACTCCACATTAGAAAATGAAACACAAATGAGAACTTCTTCAGCAAGTAATTTAAGGAATTGTAGATATAGGCGCTTAAGAGAGGAATCTCTTTCTTCTTGATAAAAATAACGTTGGGAAAAGATAAATTCAGGAATTCTCTGTCCCATGATTCATACACTCAGACATTCTTTGGCATTCTTACTATATAGTTTCCTTCTTTTTACTGTATTGCGTTCTTTTTTTTTTTTTTCTTTCCAGAAAGAGAAAAGTCTTACTGGAGAAAACCAGGCCAAGCTCAACAAGGCCAAGGAGCTTTCCCAAAAGAAATGATTCCATCTGTAATGAGGCCAGTTTCATGGGCTTCAGCTCACAGTCTGTAGGAAAGCAGTAAATCTCCTTTCATCTTTTTTGCCCAGTTTTCTAATTTACTCCCACTTATTTAAGCTCTTCCTAGTTTCCTGAGCATCACTCTTCCCAGAAGTTCCTCAGGCAGATGTGCTGCCCTGGTCAAAAGTCTGAATTGTGCGTTCTGTGTCAGCACCACAGGCCTCTTCAGGCAGTGTGGGTGGCCCTTGTCATTCTTTTCCTGTCTTGTTGGCGAGCTCACCTCACACATCTGAAGAGCAAACACGAGAGGGTCAGGGCTCTTCACATTTTGTCTCTAAATGCAAGACCAACTTTCTGTCAGGCCTCTCAATTTCTTTTGAGACCTAGCGTGTGTGCCTGTTGGCCTGGCCAACTCCTCACCTGAAGCCCAGGGCACTTCTGTCTCTCTGAGGAACTAGACTTGAGGCTTTGTCTCTCTGAGGAACTAGACACTCTTTCTAGACTTTGCCAACTCCCCCTCACCTCCCCTTTTCTGATTTCTCCCATTTATTGAACGGTGATAGCATAACAGGCAATTCGCTACGCACTTTAGTCTATTATTTTCTCTCATCCTCAGAGAAGCTACTGTACAGTAGAAGCACGGTAATGATTACCAATTTACGTCCAGAAAGCAGATTGAGGGTGGTTAGAAGACCAGCCTGTGATCACAAGGCTAAGTGAGAGTCAGGATTTGAATGTAGGCCTAACTGATAGGAAAGCCAGCATAACACAATTTACTCACTTGATTTTGTGCCATGGGGGAGAAATCTCTATTATGAGATTCTAGGGAAAAAGTACTGAAATCAATTTATTTTGTCAGCTACCAAAACTGTGAAGGATACTTGAGTCACTGAAAGTGATTAAGGAGGGGGACTCAGGTTAAGTTAGAACGAGTTATCGGCATTCTCACAATGTGGTCCTTCACTCCTTTCTTTGGATTGCTTCCTTTCATGGACTTTTCTCTCAAAGGCTGAGACTATCCTGGGGCCACATTAATCTCTGAAAGCAAAAAATTACATGATTTTCTGGGGGATCAGACTGTTACTGAACTCTGGTAGGGAGGGTGGTGTGTTCAGACAAATATGAGATTTAGAAAATGTGAAAAACTATGAAGTTTTATCTTTGAGGTTCCCCATCTTCCATTTTTGTATCCTTTTCCTCTTTAAAATAAACCCACTGACAAAGATTCTTTGCTTGACCAAACTTTGGTTAGGCTTCTTAACCTTCTCTTAGCCCATCTGGGTGTTTCCTTGTAAAATCTAGTTTTAGCAAGAAACCTGATAAGTCAGTTTAACCAAAACCCCACACCCTCAAATATCTGATCACCCTTGATATTTGATCAGGTTCCTCATCCTCCAGCATCCCCCAGGTGAGGTCTGATCACCTTGGCCTGTCTTCAGCAAGAATCCTGTTAGGTGGGTTTAGCCAGAACCTCTCTTACTTCTGATATTTTCTCCTAATAATTTTCCGTTTGAAAGCCCCCCACCGTGCTTCCTGGCTATAAATTCCCACTTGCCCACTGTGTTCAAAGTTGAGCCCAATCTCTCTCACGCGTTGCAAAATCCCATTGCAGTGGTCCTTATACCTGTTATGATGGTCCTGAATCAAGTCTGCCTTATCATCCACAAGCATCATTGAATTGCTTTCCTTTAACCGTTACGGTGCTATGACTTAGGAACAGGGTCATCACTGGACCCCAGACCTCCCATCTAGGACCCTAAGCGCTGATCTTTGTTGCTTTGTCTTCAGTCCTGATGGCTTGATCCAGTGTGTGTGTGTAGTCGCTCAGTCGTGTTCGACTCTTGCGACCCCATGGACTGTAGCCTACCAGGCTTCTCCGTCCTTGGGATTGATTCTCCAGGCAAGAATACTGGAGTGGGTTACCATTTCCTTCTCCAGGAGATCTATCCATTAATGAGTCTGACTTCTGAACCAATGCTCCAGACAGATGTCTGTTGGCACTGGTAAACACAGATTTTGATTCTTAAGATTAGGAAGATACTCCTGAAGTTGAATTAGAGGCCATACTAAAGTGCTGGGCTGGAGTCTGAGGTGTCTGTTTATAAGAAGCTGAGTTAGAGCCCAGGCTTCCTTGTGTGGAAGGTGCCTGCTGAACCGACAGTCTCTTCTGGCTGGCTTCATTTCCTTGATACTCTGGACTGGACGTCTTTCTCCTTGGCTCTCTGTGAGACCTCTCTGTTCTCTCTATTGGGTTCTGCTTCTCCCATGAGAATGTCTCAGTCAACTGAAATCCTGTCCTTGAACCTCTGCTGACCACATGCTCCACCAACTCTGTCTGCTCTTTTTCTCATTGGCATGATTCTGCTGAAGAGAACCTGGGACTTGATAGTCTTCGTTGGAAAACCTGAGATCTCCCCAGACTGGCTCCTCTAAGACCTGTGCCCTTCCATTGTGTCTGCTCCTTTTACTGCGCTCATTGTTCCCTCCCATTCCCTGAAATCTTTTTATAAGTCCTTTCAAACCCCTGACTCCTCCATCCCTCTGTCCATCCACGCTGCCAAACTTTTCCTTTTCCACTTCAGCCCCTCAGCTCTTTGAATTTTAGGCTCCCTAGACTCCATCAGAGACTTTCAGGAGACTCAGGGACCTCCCAAAGCACCTGAGGCTAAAAAGAGAAAAGAAGTTCATTTAGAAACAGACCCGGATGTTATGTCCACTCAGACATGCATTGGAAACATCAGATAGCAACTAGTTATCTTCTTGATCACTGGCCTAAAATTTAGTTCTTTGTCTCCGACAGATTACATATCAGGGCAAGAGAAAATCTAAAAGTTTCCTTCACAGATACTGGTAGACCCGTAACTTTAACTTGTCCCATTTTCTGGAAGTATAATTCAGACAAAAATATAAAGTGGAGATAAACCGGTGAGTTTGTAACACTATGTTTTACTGACTCAACTAAAATTTAGAATGAAAGTTATAAGATCTTAGCACTTGTCTGAATATTTATATATATTTGCATATATGTACATGTGGTATTTGTTATTTCTGGATATTGTTACCAAATTAATTTATAAAGTATTTTAAATGAATTTCTTTGAACTGACTTAGAGACAAATTTATATAAATTAAGTTTTCCTAAAATTTTCAGAAATATTGAAAGTAGTCCAATTTTTTTTTAAAGTTTAGATGCTCTGGGATATTTTTTGGTAAATAAAAAGAGCCTTAAAATTGTTGGAAGAACAAAACATGTATGTCCTCAGAAGTTTCAGCCTGAAATATAGTAGGGTTATATAATTTTTTTCCTACCTAGGTTTATGAGTCAAACAAGCTTTTATTATCTCTACTAGATATTCAAGATTATAAAACTATAAATCCAACCTCAGAACAAAATGTGCAATAAAAAGGAATTGCTTGATGCCTGTCAAGCATGGCAATAAAATAGAAAAAAAAAAGGAAGGAATCATGTTTAACTTTAAGTTTTCTACTTCTGTGATTTTTTTTTTTTGTACTTTCCTGAATTGTCAACAAGAAAAAAAAGATGGTTAGCTTTGCTTGATGTCTCATGAAATTTTCATAATCAAGTCAAGCATAAGTATATTTTGCTTTAACAAGTATATTAAATAAATATAAATGGCATAAAAGCTTATAAGTAAACTTTTCAACAATAATTATACTTTATAATATGTCTGCTTAAAAATAGTTGCAAAAACATTTTTGATAACTTGAAACCTTAAAGCTATAATAAGTTAAATGATGGAATTCATTGAATATCTAGATCATTTCCAGATAAGATAAAATATTGAACATTAATTGCTAAACTTAAGTTTAAATCTATCAACTTTTAGCTTCTTGTTTTTATACAGTATAAAGAAGCTAAATATGCTTGCATCTGTTAATAAACATCAGATATTATGATATGAAAAGACATCCTTCTAGAAAATTGTGAATTTATAGATTCTTGAATTTGCTACAGAATGATAATATATGGCAGACAGTTCACAATTGCCTGCTTCCTAGTATTCACTGAAAATTAGGGTTGCTAATGGTTAAAAATTGTAATCAATATGTACAAATGAATCTATTAGAAATAATAAGGGCAAAAAATTTTCTATGTGCTATAAAGTAAGATGTGTTTTGATGAGGGAAGATAGGAAGCATGTGTTTCTTCCCTGGTGGCTCAGATAGTAAAGTGTCTGCCTGCAGTGCAGGAGACCTGGGTTCAATCCCTGGGTTGGGAAGATCCCCTGGAGAAGGAAATGGCAACCCACTCCAGTATTCTTGCCTGGAAAATCCCATGGTTGGAGGAGCCTGATAGGTTACAGTCCATGGAGTTGCAAAGAGTCAGACATGACTAAGCCACTTCACTTTTTTTTAAGGGAGAAAAGGAGTAACTGTCCTCAAGTAGGGGCTTCCCTGGTGGCTATGGCTGATTTTTCAGAATTAGAAATAAGAAAGAGTAGGACAAAAAATGAATAAATATTTAAAATTCTATTTTAGAATATTTATGGAAAAGGAATCGTAGAAAATGAATTTTTTCTCATGTGGCCAAAGCTGGCCAAGATTGGTGGTGGTTTAGTCACTAGGTCGTGTCCACCTCTTGCAACCCCTTGGACTGTAGCCTGCCAGGCTCCTCTGTCCATAGGATTCTCCAGGCAAGAATGCTAGAGTGGGTTGCCATTTCCTTCTCCAGGGCATTTTCCTGACCCAGGGCTCAAACCCAGGTCTCCTGCATTGCAGGAAGACTCTTTATAGATTGAGCTACAAGGGAAGCCCAAGATTGGATGGATTTATTTACATAAGTTTTTAAAATAAACCTTAGCCTTAGTATTAATGGTACATTAATGCAAAACTAGAACTTGACTTGCTGTCTCTCTCTTGCAACGACAAAGTTTTCTTAGATTATTGGTCTGTTCTTAACACTAAACTGTAAAATAAAGATTTTTGTTACATTTAAAGTAATCTGCCTGGGAAATCAAGATTTTGTAGCTTAAAATAATTTCCTGTGCTTCATGTTGTCTTCATCAGGTCTTTGATTACCTAAGAAAACCAAATCTTCTCAATAGTAAGAGTAAAGTTTTTTTTTTTTTTTTACAACTATGTAACTTTCTATATTTGCCTTTGAAATCTTTTAATTGTCACTTTGGCTAAATGGATAACTAAGTATTGTTTCACAGTGACCTGTGATCTTATTTAGTCAAGTGTCCAAACCTGTTGTCATTTTTGACAGCTTTCTAAAATCAAATTCTAAATAGAGTCTTTTTGATGTCAAACAGATTTCCCGGCAGCACTCCTAGAAAATCTCAAAGGATTGTCTCTCACCTTGTAAAAGAAAGATGTAATGCTAATTAGGTTTATTTGATGCTTTAAATTACATGGGAAACACCATCAGAGAAGAAGTGATGATAAATCATTCTAGGTTATATGTGTCTATATATTACTTGATCCTCGAGGAAGTCATGGCAACTGGCTCCTGTGTTCTTGCCTGGAGAATACCATGGACAGAGGAGCCTGGCAGGCTGCAGTCCATGGGGTTGCATAGAGCTGGACACAACTGAAGAGACAGCATGCACGCTCACACATTACTTGATATAAATATTCCAGAAGTCATGTGAAGTTCTTAAAAATTTGCAGAACTCTTGTTTCCGGTTATTATGTTAAAATGTATGCCACAGGAGTAACTGTTTCCCTTATCAAATAAACTCTCATAAGAATTTTAACCCTGGCCATTATAAATTTTATGTCTTTGCCGGCTGTTACTGTTTTGTTGTTGTTTATTTGCTAAGTCGTGTCTGACTCTTTTGCAACCCCATGGACTGCAGTCTGCCAGACCCCTCTGTTCATGGGATTTCCCAGGCAAGAATACTGGAGTAGATTGCCGTTCCCTTCTCCAGGGGATCTTCCTGACCCAGGGATCTAACCCAGGTCTCCTGTGTTGAGACGGTCTCCTGCATTGCAGGTGGCCTCCTGTGTGTGTTGCGGGTGGATTCTTCCCTGACTAAGCCACCAGGGCCTTGAGAAACTTTTGAAAGCCCAATCTGGGATTCCTTTTGAAAAGTTTCAGCAAAGCAAACTCAGAAAAAGGATCTATATAAGTTTGTACCGCGCTTGTACAAATAGTCAGGTGAAGTTTATTGACACCAGATGTACTTTGCAAATAAATTAGTTTCACTTTGAGTATCTTTGATAGAAATGAGGGTTACTATGGGAAAAATTTTGTTTCAATGGAAAACTATAGTGCACCCTTGTGGGTTCTGTCTTGCATAGTTTGCTAGTCCTTACTAAATCCTAAATTCTTCTAGTTTCTTCCAATATCTGGCTACGATTCTTCAAACAAATGTTTCCAATTTTTCTCCCTTCTGATTTGAAACTAAAACTGCCCTTTTCCTGAAAGCCTGTGAGCTGAAGCTGGATGACTTGATGTAAACTTAAAAAGAAATGAAAGGGACTTTCCTGGCCCAAGTCCGGTGGTTAAGACTCTGTGCTTCCACTGCAGGGGCATGGGTTCAGTGCCTGTTCAGTGAACTAGGATCTCACATGCCGCAAAGCCAAAAAAGGAAAGAAAGTGCACTGGAACACTTGGTGCCATCACCCAAGGCATTCGAACTGCAAACCAGAAAAATTCATCAGAGGCCCACTGCCATCTTCACTATATCTGATAAAGATGCTGCAAGCTCAAGCCTGAAAATCTTGAAAATTTCTGATTGGCTATCATCAGAAATTAATTTTTTAGCTGCTAATTTTTTATTTTCTTTTATTTTCACAAAGCTCCCTTTATTAAATGTCTGATTGCTAGCACCATCCAGCAAATACTTTCTACTACAAAGTACCAAGAGGTGATTCAGCTGGTCCTTAATGAGCAAAAGGCAACTGAAAGGGAAAATGGACTTATATTATTCAGAGGAAAGAAGAAAGTCTCTTCTTTCTTTGAACAAAAGGGATATTGACAAAGATTATTTACTTGAACAAACTTTAATCAGTCTCCTGAACCTTCCCCAGGCTAATCTGTGAAATTCCTTGTAAAATCAAGTTTTATCAAGAACTCTGATAAGTCAGTTCAGCCATAGCCCCACACCTTTGATATCTGATCACCTTTAATACTTGATCTCAAAACACCATTACCACTCCTTCCTAGCAGTTGTCACAGCTTCAGTTTTCATATATTCATGCAGTTGTTTGATTGTTGATTGACTCCTTGACTCAATACCAAGTTCCATGAGGGCAGCAGTGATATCAGCTCTTTGTATCTGCTGCGCATGGCACCTTACATCGTGTATGGTGGGCAGCCCATAAATGATTGTTGAATGAATGGACTAAGGGCCTTCGATGACTTTAGGCATTTCCTTTCCTCTCCCTTTATCCCCATGCCACTCTTTATCCTTCCACAGAAACCTATAAATGTAAAATCTGTTAGAGCAAACAAAAAACGTTCAACAGTCTCTTCTTTCCTATTGCCTCAACATATTCCCTTCTCAGTGTTGTGTGTCAACACCGTTTCAATGAAGCACATACGTGTGCCTCTCTGGAGGGGAGCCCTTACCAAGTTTATCATAACATTCCCTGGAACTCACTTTGAATAACACAAGCATATTCACACAGTGACCAAACTTGTGGAACCAAGGTTGCTATTCGAGGCCCATGGCAGTAGAACATTGTCCTCCTCAAAAGCTGATTAGCATGACTTGGACCATTGAATTAGGACTCTCTGGCTCCCAAGCAAAGATTAAGTTGGACTGTTTCTGTTTTTGCTTTGGAAAAAGAGGTTTCCAGCTTTTTCAGATAAGATCTTGGTCATTTACACAGGCTATTACCTCTTTTCCTCCACCCTGCAGGCCATGATGGTAACATATGGTCATTGCTGGGTCCACCTAACCCTGGGAGGTCTTTCTAAAAGCTGAAGGACAACACTCTTGGCCTTAGACCAAATGTGAAGTGGAAATGGCCCGGCTTCTTGGCAGCTTCTCTGTCCCACTGACAGTAGCCCAGTTTGTGGAGGCAACTGGTATCAGGAATATCTTGAGCTCAGGTCCTGGGAAAATTTTTCTCTGCTGTTTTTGTGGAGGAGAAAAAGTTTTAAAGCCTGTGTGTATGTTACATGTCAAATATTTTAAAAACCTTAGAACTAAACAAAATGGGCTTCAGGTCATTTATGATTGAGACTTTTTATAACTCTTAAGGTTGAGGAACAGAGATTAAGTTACATCAAATTTTTTTTATAACTTCAGTTATTTTGGAGGTGTGAGGGTGGGAAAGCAGATTGTAATTTAAATTGTGTGCTAGACATTTTCCATCCAGTTTAATGCTAAGATTTAGGAGTCAGTGTTTGGTATTTTCAGCCCAAATTGACTTCAGGCTTCTTCCAAGGGACATGCAAAAGAAAAGAACCGTGAGAGTAACAGTGATTAAGTGTGTTGGCTCAGGTGTTAGTCAAAATCTCGTCATTAGCTAAAGCGTGACTTCTGGGCAATGACTTCTCTGAGCCTAGCTGCAAACTAGAAAGAATAATTCTTACTTTTCAAGTTGTAAGGAGTATTTGCAATAATACATATAAAGTACTTAGTGCAGTTTTAGACACACATAAGTGCCCAATAATTGGTGGCTTTATTAAAATTATTTCTGTAATACACCCAAACCGAGCTTGACTCTTTTAGGCAGCTCCCTTAAGATGGCAAGAGGAAACTAAGTTGTAGCTTCTAGCTGGTCTGCAGGGTACAGGGACTCAAGAAGCAGAAGGAGCCCATTCTGGGCCAGCTCTCTCTAATCTCTCAATATTAATGGTCATCATATTCGAATGACACTTACAGTTCATAGCATGTGATATTCTTCCCTTCTCTCCAACATCTTACATTTTTGTTGCAAAAACATGTGGGGTAGATAATGTTAGCCAGTTCTTTGGTAAGGAAACTAAGGGCCAGGGAGATTTAAGTGACTAGCCTAAAGTTGCTCACCTAATACATGACAGAATTACAGAACCAGGATCTAAATTCAGGTCTTCTAATTCCTAATTCAAGGGTTCTTTCTATTATACAATAGCAGTCAAAGTTCAACTAATATCAGAATCAGAAATTTAAAAGTTTTTATTCTACTTATATAACAAATGATGATACTACATTAAATATTTTTTTGATTTACAGTGCTGTTACTTTCTGCTGCACAGCAAAGTGATTCAGATTTGTATATATATATGCATGTATATTCTTTCCCAGTATGGTTTATTACAGGATGTTGAATATTTTCCCCATGCTGTATAGTGGGGCCTTGTTGTTTATCCATTCTACATATAATAGCTTGCATTTGCTAATCCCAAACTTCCAATCCATGCCCCTTTTACCTTGGCAACCACAAGTCAGCTCTCTGCATCTATGAATCTGTTTCTTTTTCATGGATAAGTTCATTTGTGTCATATTTTAGATTCTACATATAAGTGATATCATATGGCATTTGTCTTTCTGATTTATTTCACTTAGTTTTAATCTCTAGGTCCATCCACATTGTTGCAAATGGCATTCATTCTTTTTTGTGACTGAGTATGCATGCATGCTGGAGAAGGCAATGGCACCCCACTCCAGTACTCTTGCCTGGAAAATCCCATGGACGGAGGAGCCTGGTAGGCTGCAGTCCGTGGGGTCACTAAGAGTCGGATTCGACTGAGCAACTTCACTTTCACTTTTCCCTTTCATGCATTGGAGAAGGAAATGGCAACCCATTCCAGTGTTCTTGCCTGGAGAATCCGAGGGACAGGGGAGCCTGGTGGGCTGCCGTCTATGGGGTCGCACAGAGTCGGACACAACTGAAGCAACTTAGCAGCAGAAGCAGCAGCATGCATGCATGCATGCATGCATACTCAGTCACACCAGGCATGTCCAACTCTTTGTGATCACATGGACTGTAGCCCTTCAGGCTCCTCCGTCCATGGGACTTTCTAGGCAAGAATACTGGAGTGGATTCCCATGCCCTCTTCCAGGGGATCTTCCTGACTCAGGGATTGAACCTGAGACTTCTGTGTCTCCTACATTGTAGGTGGGTTTTTTTTTTTTTACTGCTGAGCCACCAGGGAAACTCATGACTGAGTAATATTCCATAGTATGTATGTATGCCGTCTTCTTTATCTGTTCCTCTGTTGATGGACATTTAGGTTGTTTCCATGTCTTGGCTATTGTGAACAGTGCTGCTATGAATATAGGAATGCATGTATATTTTTGAATCACAGTTTTGTCTAGATATATGCCCAGGAGTGGGATTGCTGGATCATATGGCAATCGTATTTTTAGCTTTTTGAGGAAACTCAATCCTCTTTTCCATAGTGGCTGCACCAGTCATCAGTTTACTTTCCTACCCAAAATGTAGGAGTGTTCCCTTTTCTCCACACCCTCTCCAGCATTTATTTGTAGACTTTTTAATGCTGGCCATTTTGACTGGTATGAGGTGGTACATCACTGTAGTTTCAATTTGCATTTTTCTAATAATTAGCATCTTTTCATGTGCCTCTTGGCCAACTGTATATCTTCTTTGGAGAAATGTCTAAAGGTCTTCTGCTCATTTTTCAAATGGATTGTTTATTTTTCTTTTGTTGTCGTGTTGTATAAGCTGTTTGTATATTTTGGAAATTGAGCCCTTGTCAGTCACAACATTTGGAAGTATTTTTCTCCCAGTTTGTAGGTTTTATTTTCCATTTAGTTTATGATTTCCTTTGCTGTATAAAAGCCTGTAAATTTGATTACTTTCCATTTGTTTATTTTTGCTTTTATTTCTATTGCCTTGGGAGACTGAGCTAAGAAAACATTAGCATGATCTGTTTCACAGAATGTTTTGTCTGTGTTCTCTTCTAGGACTTTTATAGTGTCATGTCTTATGTTTATGTCATGTGACATGTCTTTAAGCCATTTCAAGTTCATTTTTGTACATGGTGTGAGAATGTATTTAACTTCATTGATTTACATGCAGCTGTCCAGTTTTCCCAATACCATTTGCTGATGAGACTTTTTTTCCATTTTATATTCTTGCTTCCTTTGTCAAAGATTAATTGACTATAGTTCTGTAGGTTCATTTCTGAGCTCTCTCTTCTGTTTCATTGATTCAGATGTCTGTTTTTGTGCCAATACCATGCTGTCTTTTTAATATATAAGTTTACTTATGTTTAATTGATTATTGCTTTACAGTATTGTGTTGATTTCTGCCAAACATCACCATGAATCAGCCATATGTATACATATGTCCCCTCCCTCTTGAACCTCCCACCTGCCTCCCTCTCCCTAATACTATGCTGTTTGGGTTACTGTAGCTTTATAGTATTGCCTGAAGGCTGGAAGGGTTATGCCTCTTGCTTTGTTCTTTTTCTTTAGGGTTGCTTTGTCAATTCTGGGCCTCTTATGGTTCCATATAAATTTTAGGATTATTTGTTCTGTAATATTCTATGGAAAAAGTCATGGATGAATTGATAGGAATTGCCTTAAATCTGCAGATTGCTCTGGGTGGTATGGCCATTTTAACCATATTAATTCTTCCAATCCAAGATCATGGGATGATGACACTATCTTTTCTTAGCCTTGCATAACAGTTTGAAAATTTTAAGTGGCCTTATTCTCTTGCTCCCCATAAAGTGCCTGGAAGATATATATTTCTTCAGATGAGAAGATTCGGGTCTTAAGTTCAGAAGTTTAGTATCTTAAGGAGCTTGTTTAATTTACTGGGGCCAGTGATGGTACATACCAGACCTATTCTCCAAAGAGAACCCCACTGTGACTCCATAGGACCTTATCTGAACAGGGGAAGCACCTGCTAAACTTCGTTTGTGTGAATTGAATGGTAATAGCTAATTGTCAGGTAATTACATGTGTTTTTTCATTTATTTCTCAAGACATCCCATCAGAGTCAGACATGGTAAGCTGGGGAATGCTCTGCCTGTGTCTCACTGAATCAATGTTCAAATACCACACATACTCCTCTTTGATAAATCAGGCCAGGCTTGCTGATGCTTAATGTAGGACTCCTTTTGGTATTAGCTAATTCAATAAAACCCAAAATTCCAAAGCAAGCACAAAAACTAGCAAATCTATCCAGAGGCAAGAACAGAGATGAATGAGATCTGAGGAGCTCTCTGCAGCTCTCCTCCTAGCAACTGCAGTCAATGTACATCATGTTCCCAACAGGAGGTCCCCACCCTCAGCTTTGAAAGTTAAGTTAAAACAGTCCACATTCCTGATGCACTGTTGGGATGAACAGCCTCCAGAAACTGAACCATCTCAAGTTATTTTTGTTTAAAAAAGGACAATCAGTTTTAAAATATAATGTGTTTTTGATCCTGGACTGTAAGTGAGCTCCTCAGAGCCAGCTTAGCTTCTTCCTCTCTTCTCTGCAACTCCCTCTCTTTACCCTTGTTGTACAGCTATCAGCCACAAATTCAGGACTGTGTAATCCTTTGTCTGGTGTCAAAGGTCTTTCAAGCTCCCATTCTGAACCATCAAAGATTCCTCAACTTCCTTTCAGCTTCTAAAAATATCAATTTATTGTTCTTTCTATTTCTTGTACTGACACTGAATCTTGAGAACAGCTTGATTCAGGGAAAAGCTGAGATCTTAAACATTTCAGAGAAGCAGTGGGTGATGAGAGGGTGAGTGTAGCTACTGAACTGATCCACGGAGCAAAAAAGGAAAAAATAAGTTTTGTTTCAGAATTGTAAGAATTTTTTCATTGCACAATGTAGCAACCAGAAGGGCAGCACATTGGCTGATCATATTACCGCAAAAGTGTTTCCTCCAAAAGAGGAAGGAGCTGAAGACAAGAAGGGTTACAGGTAGGCAGAGAGTGAGCTTCCAGGCAAAGGTGGCAAAATATTGAACTGAAATGCATTGAGAACCTCTGTATCTGAGAAGCCAGCTGTAGGATCAAGGATGGACACAGAGAAAATGAAGCCTTCTTAATGTGTTTTTTTATTTTACAAATTCAAATTAAGAAGTGGTTTTGTTTGGCTAGAATAAAACGTCAGGCTAATGGAATAGAGGTTAGAAAGCATAGGAATGGTGCTATATTACATACTTTTCATTGTAAAAATAAAAAAAAGATGTGTTTAAGATATTGGATAGTATAAATTTAATGTTAACTTTAATAATCAAGTACTACCTGAAAGAAAGCAGACCTTATTGTTTAGATAGCTAGAACAACCTGAATTCATGAAAAGTAAATACAGTCTATGCTTTGAAGAAAGAGGACATATAGTTAAGTGGAGACTGTGTAGTCCAATAGCATACACTTATTGAAATTCTTACCAGTTACAGTATTATTTAGACCCTGGGAATCTAAAAGTCAAGGACAGTATCAGTGTTTGTTCTTGAGCTCATTTGCTAGAAATGAGCTCATTTCACTGAGGTGAAAACATGAGAGTCAAAATATAGCAAGGGATATGGTTGAAGGGTTACACAAATCTAGGGGCTAGTAGGTTTCAGGAAGAGATAATGTATTAGTTATGAACAGCTGTGCAATAATAACTCCAAATACAGTGCTTTTGAACAATAAGCACATAGTTCCTGAGAGTCAAGAAACCTGGAGTGGCTTAGCTGGGTGGTTCTGGTTCATGGTCTCTCACAAAGTTGCAGTCACCATGTGGGCCATGTCTGCCGTCATCTAAGGGCTTGACTGGGGAAGGATCCACTTTCAAGGTGGTTCACTCACATGGTTCTTAGCAGGAGGCCTCAGTTCTCTGCCATGGAGGTATCGCTCTAGAAAAGACCCTGATGCTGGGAAAGATTGAAGGCAGGAGGAGAAGGGGATGACAGAGGATGAGATGGTTGGATGGCATCACTGACTCAATGGACACGAGTTTGAGCAAGCTCCAGGAGATGGTGAGGGACAGGGAAGACTGGTGTGCTGCAGTCCATGGGGTTGCAGAGTTGGATTTGACTGAGTGACTGAACAACACTCATAACATGGCAGCTAAATCCATCCCAGAGTGAGGGATCTAAGAGAGAGAAAGGCAAAAGTCACAATGTCTTTTATAACCTAGCCTCAGGAGTGATATTCTGTCACTCTCCAAAGTTTATTGATCAGGCAGATCAACTCTGATTGGGAGAGTGTGACCTCCAGGATTCTGGGCTCACTGGGGGCCAGCCTGAAGAATGGCTACCATGGATACTATCTAACTCTAGTAGAAGTTTGTAGGGAATACTTTGATAAACTGTTATTCAAAATCATTTTTAGTTAACTGATAAGTACTAACTGGAATGTGAATGTCTGTTTATAAAAGGAAAATAGTAATAGTAGCCAATATAGTGAATACTTTCTAAGGAGAAGGTACTGTCAAAGTACTTTCCTTGTGTCATCTCATTGAGAGTCAGTACAGTATAATGTTTAAACATTTGAGTTATAGAGACACATAGGCTTTTTCATGGTGGGGCATATGACTTAACCAATCCGCACCTTAGTTTTTTTTAAATCTGTAGGCAAACAAAATAGTACATCTCTCCTAGGACTGTCTTGAGAATAAAGTAAGTCCAGTCACCATGCTCTCCCCTAATTGTTAGAACACTTACGCCCCCAAACCCATCTTCGTCCCATTTTCTTCATTTTTTTTAACCCATGGGAAATTGCAGGGTGTGGGTACTACATTGGACTGACCCAGCGGGAGGCAGGGAAGTCTCAATGAAGAGTTGGATGTCCTGTACAGAATAGTCTGATGGGCTCCTTAATGCCAGTCAAGCAGGCTGAGTTTCAAGTTGTCAGTCAACTGTTGTGTTCGCTCCTGCTAGAAAAATGGGGAAAAAAAGCGGGGGGGAGGGGGAGTTACCTCATGGACTATTGGGCAAGTATCTGACTACTCCCTAGGGAAGGTGGTTCTGCTCAGTGGCTTGGAACAACCCACACCTTTTCCACAGGACACTGAAAGCTGGCTAGAGAGCCACCTTGGGTGTCCCTCTGACCTCATGCCCTGTGACTGAGGACATTCTCTCTTCCTGGTCTTGGCACCCCTTGAAGTTCCACTTTCTATTCTCATCTGGTTCAGTTTGGTTTAATTAGGCTCTTGTCATTTTTATCTCTTTAGCATTGGCCAAAATGTCCCTACAGGACCCCCTCCTCCACCCCAACTATTTTTATATTTAGAAAATAGAAACCTTGGATAAAAGTGCTGGCTCCCCCTCAGCTAGGTCATCTGCCCAAAGCCTTCCCAGGTTACTGCAGTCGTGCCACTGCATTTGGGTACCACTCTGGATTGTAAAAACAACTTTTCCCAAGTCAAACAGTCAAAAGTTCCAGACAAATTTATCTGAGTTTACAAAGTTCTCTAAGGATATTTCATTTCCTTTTCTTGCACCCAGTTATTTAAAAATAAATGGTAAGAACTTACAATGGCAATGAGGAGGAAACCATATTTAGAATGATTTCCCCCCCCACCTCCCATATTCTACCCCCACTCTCCTTTGGAAATGACACTAAGACCCTTTAAAATGTACATGAGCAACACCAGGGATTAAGCTTCAAATGAGAACAGGATAGGAAGTGCATTAGTCAAGTAAACCCTCATTAGCTGATGGTTGTCTATTGCTGATGGTTCCAGTATTTACCTTTTTATGATGAATGACAAGATTTACCATCACCAAGATAGAGGGCTTCTCTGAAGTTTGAGCAGCCTCCACCTTTACCGGGGTGGTTGCCCCCCTGGCCTCCATTCCCACCTTCCGGCAGCACAGCATCTGTAGTCAACTGTCCACAGCTGGGGTGGGACTGGGGCCAGGAGACCTGAGCAAGCTCGTTTCACGTCTGCTAAGCCCTCTCCTTCTCTTTGTTGAAACTTGTCTCAAATTGTCTCCTTAGAGAAGTCTGCTTAAAGTCATTTCACTGTCCCCACAGTCAATCATCCATCCAGTCTAGCTACTCCCTATGGATTTTTTTTCATAAATGAATGAGAGCATCTTTCTTCGCAAAAGGACACCAGTGTGTGTGTATGCCTGTACAGTTTATTGCCACATAGTTTGAGGGAATGACTCCATTCTGAGACTTTTCACTGTTGTGAGTTAGGGGTTTTTTCAAGATCATGGACTTTGCACTGGGACATTTTGGTTCCAGTTCTGCCGCTTAGTAGAAGTGCTAGCCAACCACCTGAAGTCCTATTTTCTTTACCGGTAAAATATAAATAATGATGGTGTTTACCACATGGAGTTATTGTGAAGCTTATGGAACCATATAAAGCATCTTGGAAGTACTTGGCATATACAAGCACTCAATATTTCCCTTATTATCATAATTATGAATTTAAAAAGTCCATCTACACTCAAGGTTTCTTCCTGAGGCTTTGTGGGAAAGTTTGACTGAAACTGTCTCGCTGTATCTCTATTGCAATCCTCAATAAAGCAGCCACCATTTTATCCATTATTATTAACAACTCATATTTTAGATGTGAAAATTGAGCCTAAAGAAGTCAAATGGCCTAAAGAGGTCAACAGTCAAAGTTGTCTCATGGCAGAGCTGAGACTCAAACTGAGTTCCTCAAATTCCACTGAGCACCAAGTTCAGGATTTAACATTAAATCACAGTCGTCTTTAACAAGGTAGCTGGATATGTAGAAAAACAAACAACAACAGCAACAAAATTATAATAAGATGTAATGAGCACTATGGCAAAGATACACACAATTGTGCTAGTAACTCAGATCAGAGAACAGTTAATTTGGGGGTGAATGAGGGGTGAAGGTTAGAATGGGGTGAAGTCATGGGGCTCTGAAGGATAGTTATTGTTGTCTTATCTAGCAGACTTCTGGAAGAAGAGGTCACAGACTGGGCTGCTTGCAGACACATTTTATTTTTCCTTCAAAGTTTTCGAATTATTTTGAATTAATTGCCAACATTTAATAACAGATTTCTCATAAAAATAGAAATGTCTAGCTTTTCTTGGAAAATCAGATCTGTTGATGTTGTCCATAGTTCCGCTTGCTGTCAATTGGCTGTCCACTTCATCCTGGGCTGACCTCCAACACCATCCCCTCTGGGCCTCTTCTTGACTCTTGAGAAGGATCAAGAAATTGAGAAGATAAGATTTTCATAGGCACATCAACAATTAGGCATGAACATTTAAAGTGCTAGAGAGGTGCACTGGGATGACCCTGAGGGATGGGATGGGGAGAGAGGTGGGAGCGGGGTTCAGGATGGGAACCATATGTATACCCATGGCTGATTCATGTCAATATATGGCAAAAACCACTACAATATTGTAAAGTAATTAGCCTCCAATTAAAATAAATTAATTTTAAAAAATAAAGTGCTAGAGAGACAAGAAAAATCTTTGTTTACTTAAGTAGATTAAAATAGTAAAGAAATCTACTGTTTGTTGACTGAACATATCCTTTCCTACCTAGATTTCAAGGATACTTCGGTCTAGTGTATATCTCCATGTGATTAAAACAAAGGAAAGAGAGTTGGAAATCCTATGGAGACTGTGGAGGTATTGGCGTGAATTTGGAAAGAAATATGCTTGTGAAAAGGCCCATAATAAACTAGGAACTCTAAGACTTGCGTGCCACGTTTTCTGGCCTTGCTGATTACTATTAGACATATATTAATACAAATTAATTAATTATTCTATTTTTTAAAACCTCCATAAATGAACATACAATTTAACACAAGGGTTTTGAATATTTTTGATCATGACCCACACAGTATGAAATACATTTTTCATCACGTACATGCTTGTACATTCATCAGTGGGTAAGCACTTGGATTTCTTCTACTGTTTATCATGAATAATGCTACTATGAACATGAATGTAGAAATATCTGTTCTAGTCCCTGCTTTCAATTATTTTGAATACATACCCAGAAATGAAATTGCTGGATCACAATTCTATTTTTAATTTTTTGACAACACAATCATTTTTACAAAGATCACAGCTACTGTGAAATAATGTTCTGCATTAGAGTGTGTATCTATCTGTGTTTCCATTGCTTTCTAGCACCCTGCCAAGTTTGCAAATAGGAATTCTCAAAGAATTTTTGCTACCATGGCTGTGAGGAGCACAGGCTTCTGTAGAGGCATTACTAGAATAAAACCAATCTCTGGGAGCTATCTGCCACTCAGTGATGAATAAATGAACATTCATTAAGAAACTCAATATGGTGATTGAAAAATTGCCTCTACCTTCTGTGTTAAAACATAAACATTTATTAGTCTAGTCTATTTCATGTCATGACTATAAAATCTTAACAAATAATACTTTTCTCCAAGCAGTCTCAAATGAGATGGCAAAGAGTGAGGAAAAGTCCTAAATATCAGTCAGAGCCATCAATATTTACAGTAAACAAAACAGAAACCCCCGATAAGACCAAAACCCCTGACTCTTATTTATAAAATTACATTTGTAATACAGGTTCATTTGGGGACAATTTAAAAATTATAGATCTAAAAAGTAAGAAAATTAAAACCATCTCAAATCCCACCCCTTTTGTTGATTCTTCCAGGTTATTTTCTAGGTATAAATGCATTCTGTGTAATTTTGAACAAGAAAATAGTGTCACATTATAATCTATATTTTTGTAACTTGTTTCTTCCCAATAGTAAATTGTATTGAGACATGCATTTGCATGTCATATCTTTTCTCATGAAATAATGTGTATGATCACAAAATATCCACCTTTGGATGTCATTTAATTATTTTTTTATATGTTATTATTGGATTTTTTCTTTGAAATTTTATTTTTCTGATACGACAATGAATATTTTCACAGCTAAATTTTTAATTTCATCTGTACCTTTTTGTGGTGGGTTAGTCAGTAAGTCGTGTCCAACTCTAGCCCGCCAGGACTGTAGCCAGCTAGACTTCTCTGTCCATGGGATGTCCCATGCGAGAAGACTGGAGTGGGTTGCCATTTTCTTCTTCAGGGAATTTCTTCTGAAGTATTTGTTTAGGATAAGTTTAAAAGATAATATGGCTTCTACAAATGGAATATTTAGATTCTTACTTTTGCAAAAAGAAAATATTTGAATGTTTTTCAATAGAGAAAGGAATATAGGGACTTCCCTGGCAGTCCAGAGGTTAAGACTCCACACTTTCCCTGCAGGCAACATGGGTTTGATCCTTGGTCAGAAAACTAAGGTTCCACATGCCACATGGTTCAGTCAAAAATATATATATATAAATTTATTTTACAGGTTTACAGGTTTGAATATTACAAAATGGAATGAAAGAAAAGTTAAAATTGCTCATAGACCTCAAGGTAATAGTTGTTAATTTAACGAACATCTTTTAGACTTTCAAGTCACGTGCGTGTGTGCCAAGTCTCTTCGGCCATGTCCAGCCCTTTGCAAACCTATGAACTGTAGCCCGCCAGGCTCCTCTGTTTGTGGGATTCTCCAGGCAAGAACACCGGAGTGGGTTGCCATGCCCTCCACCTTCCCGACTCAGGGACTGAAGCTGCATCTCCTGTGTCTCCTGCATTGGCAGGTGTGTTCTTTACTGCTGAGCCACCACGGAAGCCCAGTGCATGTATACAAACCTATATCTTTACAAAAATAAGATCTGACTCTTCATTTGGGTTTGGTAACCTTTTTTTTTTAACTTGACAAATAGTGGTCTTTTCTCATGTTATTAAATACTCTTTCACAGTACAATTTTTGATGGTTTTGAAGCCAGGCAACCCAGACTGGGACTTGAACCCATTGTCTTTTAACTGAGATCACAAACCTGGCCTCAGGACTCAATACTCAGGTTCTTGATGTTTCATCAAAGAAAGAGTTCAGTGAGAGATACAGTGATAGGTAAGAAGTGGATTTATTTAGGGAAAAACACACTCCACACACAGAGTGTGAACCATCTTAGAAGGCAGAGTGGTACCAGGGTATGGGATTGTCAGTTTTTATAGAAGTGGGTAATTTCATAGGCTAATGAGTAGAGGAGTATTCCAGCTATTTGGGGGAAGAAGTGGGGATTTCCAGAAATTAGGCCACTGCCCACTTTTTGACCTTTATGGTCAGCCTTGGAACTGTCATGGTGCCTGTGGGTATGTCATTTATAGAATGCTGATGTGTTACAATGAGCATAAACTGAAGCTCAGTGTCTAGTGGAAGTCAACTTTTCTGTCATCTTGGACCCAATTGATCCTAATCAGTTTATGTCATGTCCTCAGGCTATGTCATTCTTTCAAAGGTTGCCTTACCCCCTTCCCCCTGTTTCAGTTTCAAATTATTTCTTTGTGGAGGAAGAAAATCATTTCCCTCTACCTTCTTAGTTTCTATCTTTGAGGGTTCTAAGAATTTAACTGTCAAAAGATGGAGAAAAAAAGATCTTTTACTCATGTTATGTACATGGGAATTCACAGAAAAATGTAACTCAAGGAGTGACTAGAATCCGGGACTTATATATCATCATAAGTTATATATTATCATATGCATCCCAGGTGGTGCAGTGGTAAAGAATCCCCCTGCCAATGCAGGAAATGCAAGGGACTCAGGTTCAACCCCTGGGTCAGAAAGATCTCCTGGAGTAGGAAATGGCAACCCACTCCAGTATTCTTGCCTGGAAAATCCCATGGATAGAGAAGCCTGGGGGGCTATAATCCATGAAGTCACAAAGAGTCGGACACGACTGAACAACTGTGCACAAGCATGAATACTGACATAACGGGGAAGAAAAGGGGGAAAGGGGCACTTATGGGAAGACCAAGTGACTCTGGGAGGAGATAAACGAGCCTTTATGAGGTTAGGGAGGAGATACGATAGTTTAATGACAATGTCTATTTAGGCGGGTTCTTATTCTAGTGCTATCTCCAGTGATAGAAGTCAATCCTTCTTGGATTCCTGGAGGGAATTTATGACAGTATAATTCTTTTGGGAGCCTCTGCTTTTAGTCAGATAAGGAAAATTTGGGAAAGAAAATTCTTCACAGTGATATATTCAGAATTCCCTCACCATGTTTGTATTACTCATCCCAACACCAGTTTCTATAGCCTCTGCCAAGGGGAACTGACCCACTCATGGTTCCAACTAACTGGGTGGGGCTCCCCTCCTCTCCTGCCTCTCCCTACCAGCCAGCAGCTAATTGGAACAAGACCAGCTACCTGACCGCGGACAAGACCTGTGTTCGTTTTAATGGTGCTTGCGGCACTGTCTTTACTCAGAAAGGGAAAAGCTGAACCAATCATGATCTCATTACTGTATAGATTTGAGATGAGAAATAGGTAGAAAGGCGAAGCGTTCACAGTGAATGCACAGCTTAAAGACGCATGAAGGAGAGATTAGAGAGAGTAGTTACCTTGAAGATCATAAAGAGGTCACTCGAGACTATAGAGAAGCAGGATATAGTAGTAAGATAAGCTATGAGGTTGATACAAATATGTAGAATAAAGAGTAGTGTTTTAGAGTAAAGGCTTTGGAGTCTGATAGAATTTGAATTTTCACAATTCTACTTAAATGGCATTTGATTTGCACTAACTAATCTTCTGAGCCATGTTTTCCTTATCAGTGACATGTGGATAATATTTCTCTTATGGAGCTGTTGAAAGAATTAATTGAGCTATTATAGGCAGGGTAAGACCACCTTCCAGAAGATATTAAGAAGAGGTGGCAAGAATACACGGAAGAACTGTACAAAAAAGATCTTCATGACCAAGATAATCATGATGGTGTGATCACTCACCCAGAGCCAGACATCCTGGAATGTGAAGTCAAGTGGGCCTTAGAAAGCATCACTACAAACAAAGCTAGTGGAGGTGACAGAATTCCAGTTGAGCTATTCCAAATCCTGAAAGATGATGCTGTGAAAGTGCTGCACTCAATTTGCCAGCAAATGTGAAAAACTCAGCAGTGGCCACAGGACTGGAAAAGGTCAGTTTTCATTCCAGTCCCAAAGAAAGGCAATGCCAAAGAATGCTCAAACTACCACACTATTGCACTCATCTCACACGCTAGTAAAGTAATGCTCAAAATTCTCCAAGCCAGGTTTCAGCAATACATGAACTGTGAACTTCCAGATGTTCAAGCTGGTTTTAGAAAAGGCAGAGGAACCAGAGATCAAATTGCCAACATCCACTGGATCATGGAAAAAGCAAGAGAGTTCCAGTAAAACATCTATTTCTGCTTTATTGACTATGCCAAAGCCTTAGACTGTGTGGATCACAATAAACTGTGGAAAATTCTGAAAGAGATGGGAATACCAGACCACTTGAGAAATCTGCCTCTTGAGAAATCTGTATGCAGGTCAGGAAGCAACAGTTAGAATTGGACATGGAACAACAGACTGGTTCCAAATAGGAAAAGGAGTATGTCAAGGCTGTATATTGTCACCCTGCTTATTTAACTTCTGTGCAGAGTACATCATGAGAAACGCTGGGGTGGAAGAAGCACAAGCTGGAATCAGATTGCCAGGAGAAATATCAATAACCTGAGATATGCAGATGACACCACCCTTATGGCAGAAAGTGAAGAGGAACTAAAAGCCTCTTGATGAAAGTGAAAGAGGAGAGTGAAAAAGTTGGCTTAAAGCTCAACATTCAGAAAACGAAGATCATGGCATCTGGTCCCATCACTTCATGGGAAATAGATGGGGAAACAGTGGAAACAGTGTCAGACTTTATTTTTCTGGGCTCCAAAATCACTGCAGATGGTGACTGCAGCCATGAAATTAAAAGCGACTTACTCCTTGGAAGGAAAGTTATGACCAATCTAGATAGCATATTGAAAAGCAGAGACATTACTTTGCCAACAAAGTCCGTCTAGTCAAGGTTATGGTTTTTCCAGTAGTCATGTATTGAGGTGAGAGTTGGACTGTGAAGAAAGGTGAGCACCGAAGAATTGATGCTTTTGAACTGTGGTGTTGGAGAAGACTCTTGAGAGTCCCTTGGACTGCAAGGAGATCCAACCAGTCCATTCTAAAAGAGATCAGTCCTGGGTGTTCTTTGGAAGGAATGATGCTAAAGCTGAAACTCCAGTACTTTGGCCACCTCATGCGAAGAGTTGACTCATTGGAAAAGACTCTGATGCTGGGAGGGATTGGGGGCAGGAGGAGAAAGGGACGACAGAGGATGAGATGGCTGGATGGCATCACTGACTCGATGGATGTGAGTTTGAGTGGACTCCAGGAGTTGGTGATGGACAGGGAGGCCTGGTGTGCTGCGATTCATGGGGTCGCAAAGAGTCAGACATGACTGAGTGACTGAACTGACTAACTCAGACCACCTTAACTGCCTCCTGAGAAATCTGTATTCAAGTCAAGAAGCAACAGTTAGAACCAGACACGGAACAACAGACTGGTTCCAAATTGGGAAAGGAGTATGTCAAGGCTGTATACTGTCACCTTGCTTATTTAACTTATATACAGAGTACATCATGCGAAATGCCAGACTGGATGAAACACAAGCTGGAATTAGGATTGCAGGGAGAAATATCAGTAACCTCAGATATACAGATGACACCACCCTTATGGCAGAAAACGAAGAGGAATTAAAGAGTCGCTCGATGAAAGTGAAAGAGGAGAGTGAAAAGCTGGCTTAAAACTCAGCATTCAAAAAATGAAGATCATGACATCCAGTCCCATCACTTCATGGCAAATAGATGAGGAAACAATGGAAACAGTGACAGACTTTATTTTTTTGGCTCCAAAATCACTGGAGATGATGACTGCAGCCATGAAATAAAAGACACTTGCTCCTTGGAAGAAAAGCTATGACAAACCGAGACAGCATATTAAAAAGCAGTGAAGTGAAAGTCACTCAGTCATGTCTGACTGTTTTGTGACACCACGGACTATACAATTCATGGAATTCTTCAGGCCAGAATACTGGAGTTGGTAGGCTTTCCCTTCTCCAGGGGATCTTCCCAACCCAGGGATTGAACCCAGGTCTCCTGTACTGCAGGCTGATTCTTTACCTGTTGAGCCACCAGGGAAGCCCAAGAATACTGGAATGGGTAGCCTATCCATTCTCCAGGGGAACTTCCCGACCCAGGAATTGGATCGAGGTCTCCTGCATTGCAGGTGGATTCTTTACCAGTTGAGCTACCAGGGAAGCCATTAAAAAGCAGAGACATTACTTTACCAGCAAAGGTCCGTCTAGTCAAAGCTATGGTTTTTTCCAGTGGTCATGTATAGTTGTGAGAGTTGGACCATAAAGAAAGCTGAGTGCCAAAGAATTGGTGCTTTTGAACTGTGGTGCTGGAGAAGACTCTTGAGAGTCCCTTGGACTGCAAGGAGATCCAACCAGTCAGTCCTAAAGAAAATCAGTCCTGAATATTCACTGGACAGACTGATGCTGAAGCTGAAACTCCAATCCTTTGGCCACCTGATGCGAAGAACTGACTCATTTGAAAATACCCTGATACTGGTAGAGATTGAAGGCAAGAGGAGAAGGGGACTACAGGGAATGAGATGATTGGATGGCATCACCGACTCAATGGACATGAGTTTGAGCCAGCTCCGAGAGTAGGTAATGGATGGGAAAGCCTGGCGTGCTACAGTCCATGGGGTCACAAAGAGCCAAACATGACTGAGTGACTGAACAGAACTGAACTGAACAGGTAGGATTCTTAGCATACACTGTCTGATACATAAGAAGCACTAAACATGTAAAATCACTATTATAACTATTTCTCTTCAAATATAACATATGTTTGACATCCTTCCTGTACTATATTTTGAATCTTTGGTATTTGATATATCAGTTCATGAATATGTGATTAGTGTTTGTATATTATGTTCTAGAAAGTTTTTGTATTAATGTTTGGATTTTTTTATTGTCCAAAATTCTGAAATAACCAAATCAGTTTTCTTATCTACAAGTTTATTCTACTTTTAAGGAAAAAAGATGATTCTACCAAGACTGCTTATTAAATAAGGGCCATGTGTTAATAACTTGAATTTTCTTTCCCACAGTCTGTTAAAGTTGAACTCACACAGTAATCAGGGTTATTAGCTGTGAAATGCCAGTTGACAACTGGGTAGACTGTATTCTCACAAAATTTTTGAAGTTTCTTACCTTTTTCTCTTAGAAAGGAAGTGCCTAGAATTTTCACTCTTGCTGGAATGGTACAAAAAGCGGGGAGGGGATTCAGTTTTTAGTTCATGTCAACTTTCTGCCTCTTCTCATCCCCTCCCTACCAGATAATTAAGGACCACGTGTCATGTATAAATAGCTTCAGCTGAGAACATCCTCATATCTTTGCCCCTCTCATCACTGAGCTGAGCCCATCACTGATGTTGCAATTAGAGTACTGATTTAGCTCTGAGAGACACATTGCAAATGATCCTCTGAGGAGGATGGTATTTATATCAGTACTGACTGATGAAGACTTTGTCAACTGTACTTTTGGCAGGTCATTTCATGGCATGCCCCTGGGTTAATCTACTTCTCATTATAACCGATGATCCATGATAATGTATTTTCAGAACCACTCATCTTACAGAAGGTACCACGGTGTGGAACAGACCTATGGAAACGCAGACAATTAAGACAATTCTCAGCCAGAATGTAGGGGTCAACAGAAGAGCTGTGGAGGCCAGGGCACTTCATGATGTGCCCCTGGGTTAATCCACGTCTCATTATAACCGGTGATCCATGATGATGCATTTTCAGAACCACTCATCTTACAGAAGGCACCACAGTGTGGAACAGACCTATGGAAATGTAGACAATTAAGACAATTCTCAGTCAAAATGTAGGGGTCAACAGAAGAGCTGTAGAGGCCAGGGCATTTCATGATTTATTGGAACATGTTTGGTATCATTTGTGCCACAAGAATTCACACTTCTGTACTTCAGGTTTAACTGTCTATTTTTAAAAATTTGATTAATTAATTTATTTTAGTTGTAGGCTAATTACTTTACAATATTGTGGTGGTTTTTGCCGTACATTGACATGAGTCAGCCACAGGTATACATGTGTCCCCCATCCCAAACCCCCTCTCACCTCCCTCCCCATCCCATCCCTCTGGGTTGTCCCAGCGTACCGGCTTTGAGTGCCCTGTTTCATGCATCAAACTTAGACCAGTCATCTATTTCACATATGGTAATATACATGTTTCAGTGCTATTCTCTCAAATCACCCCACCCTCACCTTCTCCCACAGAGTCCAAAAGTCTTCTTTACATCTGTGTCTCTTTTGCTATCCTGCATAGAGCGTTATCATTACCATCTTTCTAAATTCCATTTATATGTGTCAATATACTGTATAGGTGTTTTTCTTTATGACTTACTTCACTCTGTGTAATAGGCTCCTGTTTCATCCACCTCATTAGAACCAACTCAAATGCGTTCTTTTTAATAGCTGAGTAATATTCCATTGTGTATATGTACCACCACTTTCTTATCCATTTGTCTGCCGATGGACATCTGGTTGCTTCCATGTCCTAGCTATTGTAAACAGTGCTGCATGAATACTGGGGTACATGACTCTTTCAATTCTGGTTTCCTCAGTGTATATGCCCAGCAGTGGGATTGCTGGGTCATATGGCAGTTCTATTTCCAGTTTTTTAGGGAATCTCCACATTGTTCTCTAAGCTATACTAGTTTGCATTCCCACCAACAGTGTAAGAAGGTTCCCTTTTCTCCACACCCTCTCCAGCATTTATTGTTTGTAGACTTTTTGATGGCAGCCATTCTGACTGGTGTGAGATGGTACCTTGTGGTTTGATTGCATTTCTCTGTTAGTGAATGATGTTGAGCATCTTTTCATGTGTTTGTTAGCCATCTGTATGTCTTCTTTGGAGAAATGTCTGTTTAGTTCTTTGGCCTATTTTTTGATTGGGTCACTTATTTTTCTGGTGATGAGCTGCATGAGCTGATTGTATATTTTGGGGGGATTAATTCTTTATCAGTTTTTTCACTTGGTATTATTTTCTTCCATTCTGAATGCTGTCTTTTCACCTTGCTTATGGCTTCCTTTGTTGTGCAAAAGTTTTTAAGTTTAATTAGGTCCCATTTGTTTATTTTGCTTTTATTTCCATTGCTCTGGGAGGTGGTCATAGAGGATCTTGCTGTGATTTATGTCAGAGAGTGTTCTATGTTTTCCTCTAAGAGTTTTATAGTTTCTGGTCTTACATTTAGATCTTTAATCCATTTTGAGTTTATTTTTGTGTATGGTGTTAGAAAGTGCTCTAGTTTCATTCTATTACAGGTAGTTAACCAGTTTTCCCAGCACCGCTTGTTAAAGAGATTGTCTTTTCTCTATTGTATATTTTTGCCTTCTTTGTCAAAGATAAGGTGTCCATAGGCATGTGGATTCATCTCTGGGCTTTCTATATTGTTCCATTGATCTATATTTCTGTCTTTTTGCCAGTACTATACTGTCTGGGTGACTGTAGCTTTGTAGTATAGTCTGGAGTCAGGTGGGTTGATTCCTCCAGTTAACTGTCTATTTTGACAAAAGAGAAAGAAAATGTGAATAGATTGACTGGTTAAGTTTACCATAGAAAAGTCAGACAATTTGAAGTTGTCTATTTTCATTTCTTAGATGCTACGAGTGCTTCAAAATCATAACATATTCTCAGAGTCAAGTAAGTAATACCAGAATCAGAAATTCTAGGATTATTCAGTTCAGTTCAGTTCAGTTGCTCAATTGTGTCCAACTCTTTGTGACCCCATGGATTGTAGCATGCCAGGCTTCCCTGTTCATCACCAACTCCTGGAGCTTTCTCAAACTCATGTCCATTGAGTCAGTGATGCCATCCAACCATCTCATCCTCTGTCATCCCCTTTTCCTCCTGCCTTCAATCTTTCCCAGCATCAGGGTCTTTTCCAATGAGTCAGTTCTTTGCATCAGGTGGCCAAAGTATTGGAGCTTCAGCTTCAGTACTTCCAATGAATATTCAGGACTGATTTCCTTTAGGACTGACTGGTTGGATCTCCTTGCAGTCCAAGAGACTCTCAAGAGTCTTCTCCAACACCACAGTTCAAAAGCATCAATTGTTTGGTGCTCAGCTTTCTTTATGGTCCAGCTCTCACATCCATTCATGACTACTGGAAAAACCATAGCTTTGGCTAGATAGACCTTTGTTGGCGAAATAACGGCTCTGCTTTTGAATATGCTGTCTAGGTTGGTCATGGCTTTTCTTCCAAGGAGCAAGTGTCTTTTAATTTCATGGCTGCAGTCACCATCTGCAGTGATTTTGGAGCCCCAAAAAACAAAGTCTGTCTCTGTTTCCGTTGTTTCCCCATCCATTTGTCATGAAGTGATGGGACCAGATTCCATGATTATTTGATTAGAGTTAAAGGCCAATGATTGTCTAATTATTATCTATCTATCTTTCCTTAGTGAAAGATGAGTAGTGGAAACACAGATAGGGAGGTGGACTCATTCTTTGTAGCTCTGTCCATAATGGCTAGGAGGTGGGAGCTTATAGTCCTTTAGTAAAAAGCTTTATCTTTGCTCTCTTCTTTCATAT
Source organism: Capricornis sumatraensis (assembly GCF_032405125.1). Lineage (NCBI taxonomy): Eukaryota > Metazoa > Chordata > Mammalia > Artiodactyla > Bovidae > Capricornis > Capricornis sumatraensis. The sequence goes on along the minus strand of NC_091072.1, from coordinate 67,747,689 downwards.
GGAGAATTGATATTTGCAAACATAGCTTCACACCCTTCCTGATTTTCAGCAGTCCCAAGTAGATTACCCCCTGTCAACCTTCCCTCCTAGAAAGATTTCTATTGGTTAAACATGCTGCAGGAGGCTAGACGATGTTTCAGTATGGAAAGCCACTGCTCAGTACACACTGAATCTCCCTGAGGCTCCAGGGCACTCCTGTTCCTCTCCTTCTATGGTTCCCTTCTCTAGGGACAAATTCTCTTCACCTTCTCTGGTTCTGGCTCAAGTGCTCAGCCAGTCAGATGGGTCCCTTTGGAGCTAGAGATGCAGGAAGTTAGGGGGAATTCTTACTCTCAAGAGAAAGGGAAGAATGAAAATGGCAACTCCTAGTCCAGTCTCAAAGTGAAGCTACTACCAAACTAATTCTTGTTTTACTGGCTTTGACCCACTTTTAGAAAACTTGTGTTATTTTGTGTCTTTCTTTTCTTTGACCATAGACCCTCCATATTGTTCTGCCTTGTATACAATAAGATGAGGAGAACATTGCTTTATAATTAAGGCCTTTCCTGTCTTCTATAAACATCTGCTTCCCTTGTGACTACTGGCTGTGGGCTAAGGACCATCTCTACGCTCATTTCTGAAATATCTGATATTGCCCCTTGGGAGGATTAAAAAAAAAAAAAAGGAAAGCAACATCTGAGTTAGGACTTATATATGAATTTTCAAAACTCAGAACTAAGCAAAAAACTCAATATAAAAAAATGGACAAATAACCTGAAAAGAAACTTTTAAAAAATATAAACACCCAATAAGCACATGAGAGGATGCTCAACATTGTTAGAAAAATGCAAATTAAAACCACAATGGGGAGCTAAGCATATAAAAGAGTGGCTGAAAAAAAATAAAAAATAAAACTTGACAATACCAAGTACTGATGAGGATGCAGAGTAATTCGAACTCTTGTCCATTGTTGGTGAGAATTGCAAAAGGATATAGCCATTTTAGAAAATAGTTTGGCAATTTCTTATAAAATTTAAATACACTTACCATATGACTCAGTAATCCCACTTTTAGGTGCTACCCTAAATGAACCAAAAACTTATGTTCATACAAAAGCCTGTATACAATGTTTATAGCAGCATTATTCATAAGCACCAAAAATTAGAAACAATCCTATCCTTCTACTGGTGAATGGATGAACAAACTATAGTCCACCCAAATAATGGAACCCCACTGAGTGAAAAAAAGGAACTAACTTGTGGTACATACAAGGATATAGTTGGATCTCAAATGCATTATGCTAAGTGAAACAGTCCAGACTCAAAAAGCTCAAAAGCATACCAGCTGATTCCATTTTTATGACATTCAAGAAAAGGCAAAGCTACAGAGACAGAACAGAGATAGTAGTTGCCAGGGGCTGAAGGGGAAAACAAAGAATCGTAAGGGAACTTTTGGAGACAGTTGAAATGTTCTGTATCTTGATGGTCATCATTATGTAATTGTATGCATTTGTTAAGACTCATAGGACTATACCCGAAAAGGAGTGAAGTTTACTATATATAAATTACACTACAATAATTTTTTTAAAGGGATGGCCATTGATAAAATAGACAAAATTAAATGGCAAGAAAGCTTTAAGAAAGCTAAGAAAATTAGACAAATCTCTGATGATATGAACCAGGGTTGCCAAAAAGAGCCAGGGAGAGAAGTGGAGCATGTAAGGTAATAGGCCCATCCAAGGCAGTCTCTCTTATGTCCCTGTGAGGTTAGGACTGCAGAGGAAAGGGACAATGACTAAGCGCTAGGAAAATAACACCTATGAGGAAAGGTTAAAGGAATTGAGATTACTTTCCCTGGCAACGAGGGGCCAGAGGGATGATTTAATAGCAGTCTTTGGGTTTCCAAGCCTCCTTGACAGCTTGATTACAGTCCCATTTAGCAGGGTGAGCAGCTTCAGTGATCTTTAGCAGATTATAATGGAATTGTGTCCGTGGGATTAATGGTTTCAGTAAACAGGGAGGTCCTCTCTGAAACGGAAAGTACTTGTATTGTCCTATAGAATGAGAATGTGCCTGAGGAGCACAGAATAGCCATAAGGCTTGCAGCCTCTGTCTCCATCTACAAATTGGACACAGTGTCACCTATTTATTGTTTTGAAAAGAGAATTCAAACAGACGGCTTATGAAAAGTGCCTGGTCATCCTTCTGTTTTCCAAAATCATTCTTCTTTTCCTTTCCTAATTGGAAACTCAAGCATTAACATTTTGAAGATAATAATATTTTAAAAACAAATAATTTATTGTGCTTTCTATATGCCAGATGGGCTTCTTGGTGGCTCCGTGGTAAAGAATCTGCCTGCAATTCAGGAGATGGGCATTTGATCCCTGGGTCGTGAAGATCCCCTGGAGGAGGGTATGGCAACCCACTCCAGAGTTCTTGCCTGGAAAACCCATGGGATTGCAAAGAGTCTGACATGACCGAAGCAACTGAGCACAAATGCCGGATAGTCTTCTCTTCATGTTTATTAACTCATTTAATCATCTCAGCAATCCTATGGGAGGAGGTAGTATTATTTCCGTTTTATAGATTTGGACATTGCGGAACAAGAGAGGGAGTTGCAGTTCTATCTCTGGTACTTTTAGAAAACCCCCAAGTGACTCTAATGCAAACTGGAGCTAAGAAACACTGAAAACAACTGCTGAATAATGCCAAGGGGTTCATGCCCATCCTGCTTAAGTAAATTTCTCATTATTATTTACTCTCATATTCATTCACTTGTTAATTCAAAAATGTTTACTGAGCACTTGCTATGTGTCGGTTGCCTTACTAAACAATGAAAAAGTCTTGTTTCATTGATTATTTCCCTCTCATTTTAACACTCGTATTGTGGATTAAATCCTTTTCAAAAGTGTAACAGGAGTCAAGCTACTCGAACACTTCCTATGTATTACTGAAATTTTACAATATCTGCTTGTGGTAGCCCTGTCCTTATTATGTCCGGCGTTTGACGGATGAGGGGAATGAAGCACAGAGAAGTGAAGTAACTTGCCTAAGGCCACACAGCTAGGAGCTGGCAGGGCTAAGCGGCTTCAGAACGGTGTCCTTAACTGCTCTGCTGTGCCTTACCTCCCTGCTGAGCCCAAAGATAGTGCTATATAAACATGTCTTGACAACCCAGAAATACGGAAAGCACAGTTAGCCAGAGAGCTTTAAAATGATGAAGGATATCTTGTTTCAAACGAATGAATTTCACTGGCCAGTATAGAGTCATGCGGCCGCATCTTGTTGCAGGTGAGGCTGAGAAATGCATTCCGGTTGTGTGCAGATGAGGAAAGGACCAAAGGATGAGAGAACAAGGTGCCAATCTTTGCTACCGTCTCCTCTGAGGTAACAGAGGTTTTGAATTTAGCATAGTCAAACTGTCACTTTTTGTAAGTTATGAATTTGTTGTCTTTTTAAGTTAATTTTTATTGGTTTATAACTGCTTTACAATATTACTTTCTACTGTATGGCAAAGTGAATCAGCTATACGTATACATATATCCTCTCTTTTTTGGATTTCCTTCTCATTTACTGTATACAGACCACTCTACTCGATGGTCTATAGTGACCTAAATGGTGTCCTATTTTAAAAATACTTCTCTGTTATAAGGACATGAAGATTTTATGTTGTATTCTTGTCTAAAAGATTTCCAGTTTTGACTTATATGTATAAATCTCTAATCTACCTGGCATCATTTTTGGTGTATGTTGTGAAGTATGGATTACATTTATTCTCTTTATGTCTGATGTTCTAAAATTTTATGTGGCTGCTTTTTGGTATAACTTTTTTCTTTTGTGCTAAAGTCTCTCAACCTGAAGGTTAATGTCCTTTAAACTCTGAAGAAATTTCCTGAGTTCTTTATTTGATAGTTTAATGCCCTTTGTTTTTTCTTTCTGGAATTTCCTATCAATATTTGACCCGGATTGATCTTTTATACATTCTATTTTCCTCTTATATTATCCATCTTCATCTTCTGTTTCACATTTGTGTGTGTGTTTTATTTAATTATCATTATTGATTTAATACTAATAACTATCATTTCATACAGCATGGTCTCAACCAACATTGACAAAGGCCATTCTAAAAAACTGATGTCACCATTTTGACTGATGATGACAGAGGAGTGCAAGCCAATAGATGTTCTATTAGATGTTCTAACAGAGGCAGACATGACCCTTGCCTCTCTGCAAACTTCATAGCAGAGCCTGGGGGTCGGTGTAACTTCAAGTGTAGTATTCACATACTCACAGAACTTTTCCAGGTCTCTTTTTTTGTGAAAAGTAGGAGAGAGACTATTCAGAAAGAGGCAGCATGAACTGAGCCAAGAAGGCTGGCAAAGGTCTGGTATCGGGGCTTCACTGCTGCTGTCAACCACTCATTGTTTCCTTCATCCTTGGACATTTGCCAGCCTTGTGTGCCATGGGATTTAAGATTACAGACATTTCTAGTGGCCTAGAGCCCTCCAGTGTAGCCCAGGGTAGGGGATATGGAAAAACAATGGGTTAGGGAAGACAAGATAGACTCTATAATCCTGCTATTGGGGAAGGGGGAGGGTACTGACTGATAATTAAGTATATAATCACGATGGTGTGATCACTCATCTAGAGCCAGACATCTTGGAATGTGAAGTCAAGTGGGCCTTAGAAAGAATCACGATGAACAAAGCTAGTGAAGGTGATGGAATTCCAATTGAGCTATTTCAAATCCTGAAAGATGATGCTGTGAAAGTGTTGCACTCAATATGCCAGCCAATTTGGAAAACTCAGCAGTGGCCACAGGACTGGAAAAGGTCAGTTTTCACTCCAGTCCCAAAGAAAGGCAATGCCAAAGAATGCTCAAACTACCGAACAATTGCACTCATCTCACATGCTAGTAAAGCAATGCTCAAAATTCTCCAAGCCAGGCTTCAGCAATACGTGAACCGTGAACTTCCTGAGGTTCAAGCTGGTTTTAGAAAAGGCAGAGGAACCAGAGATCAAATTGCCAACATCCGCTGGATCATGGAAAAAGCAAGAGAGTTCCAGAAAAACATATATTTCTGCTTTATTGACGATGCCAAAGCCTTTGACTGTGTGGATCACAATAAACTGTGGAAAATTCTTCAAGAGATGGGAATACCAGACCACCTGACCTGCCTCTTGAGAAATCTGTATGCAGGTCAGGAAGCAACAGTTAGAACTGGACATGGAACAACAGACTGGTTCCAAATAGGAAAAGGACTGTGTCAGGCTGTATATTGTCACCTTGCTTATTTAATTTATATGCAGAGTACATCATGAGAAACGCTGAGCTGGAAGAATCACAAGCTGGAATCAAGATTGGTGGGAGAAATATCAAGAACCTCAGATATGCAGATGACACCACCCTTATGGCAGAAAGTGAAGAGGAACTAAAAGCCTCTTGATGAAAGTGAAAGAGGAGAGTGAAAAGGTTGGCTGAAAGCTCAACATTCAGAAAACTAAGATCATGGCATCCGGTCCCATCACTTCATGGGAAATAGATGGGGAAACAGTGGAAACAGTATCAGACTTTATTTTTGGGGCTCCAAAATCACTGCAGATGGTGACTGCAGCCATGAAATTAAAAGATGCTTACTCCTTGGAAGGAAAGTTATGACCAACCTAGATAGCATATTGAAAAGCAGAGACATTACTTTGCCGACTAAGGTCCATCTAGTCAAGGCTATGGTTTTTCCAGTGGTCATGTATGGACAAGAGAGTTGGACTGTGAAGAAGGCTGAGCGCCAAAGAATTGATGCTTTTGAACTGTGGTGTTGGAGAAGACTCCTGAGAGTCGCTTGGACTGCAAAGAGATCCAACCAGTCCATGCTGAAGGATATCAGCCCTGGGATTTCTTTGGAAGGAATGATGCTAAAGCTGAAACCCCAGTACTTTGGCCACCTCATGCGAAGAGTTGACTCATTGGAAAAGACTCTGATGCTGGGAGGGATTGGGGGCAGGAGGAGAAAGGGACGGCAGAGGATGAGATGGCTGAATGGCATCACTGACTTGATGGATGTGAGTCTGAGTGAACTCCAGGAGTTGGTGATGGACAGGGAGGCCTGGCATGCTGCAATTCATGGGGTTGCAAAGAGTTGGACACGACTGAGCGACTGAACTGAACTGAACTGATAGATATATACTTTATTTTCCACCCATTTTATCAGATTTTCCATTTTAGAAGAATGGAAATTTTTAAAAGTAGCACATTTTCCTATTTTTAATTTCCCCAGAATTCCTTCTTATTCTCTGTTCTTTTTTAAAAATAGCATTTTGGTGCTTTTTAAAAAATATATATAAATATATTTTTAACCTTTTAGAAGCTACAAGTTCTCTTTGGTTTTCTATGTTTCCTTTGTTTATTCTGAGATGCTATTATCTGTTTGTTTTTCCTGGTGTCTCCCAACTATAAAGGTCTGGTCCCCTGAAGCATTTTGTTCATAATTAAGCTTGAGCTGGAGAAAGCAGAGTGGGAATGCTTCTCTCCTGGGTGGGGCTTCCTGTCCAGGGACAGCAGTATTAGGTGATTGGCAGGGAGTTGGCTCAATACCTGGAAACTTCCAAATGCCAGCCTTTGGAGGTCTTTTCTCTGAAGCCATTCAGTTTTTCCAGATAAGAAATCTCATAATTCTCATCTAGAGAAAAAAAAGGGCCTGGCTACCAGGAAACTGGGTTCAGGCATCTGTGGGTGTATAATGTATTGATAAAGTGTTCCAAACACAGGCCTCTTCAATCAATCCTATTCTTTGCTGTATTAATAATATAAATGGCAAACTCTTATCTATAGCTTTCTTTTGTCAGGCACTGATCTAACTGCTTTACACTGTTATTTACTTTATTCATTGCCTTACTCATTTAATCCTCTAAACAAACTGACGGTGTTACAAAAGAGGAAACTGAGGCACAGAGAAATCAAGAAACTAGCCTGAGATCACAGAGCTACTAATTGTAGAGCCAGGATTTGAACCCAGGTCTTGTGTCTGACCGTACTGCTAAGCTGCTAAGTCGCTTCAGTCATGTCTGACTCTGTGCAACCCCATAGACGGCAGCCCACCAGGCTCCCCCATCCCTAGGATTCTCCAAGCAAGAACACTGGAGTGGGTTGCCAACTATAGGGTCTATGAAATGCTGCCTCCTTGAAAGAAAAATGATACAGGCTGGCATTCAGACAGTGTTATTTCAGAGGGCACCCCAAGACTATAAGCTCCATGATGGAAGGGATTTTGTGCAAGAGGGCATCAGAGGGCAGACACACTGAAACCATACTCACAGAAAACTAGTCATCTGCTCACACTAGGACCATGGCCTTGTCTAATTCAATGAAACTAAGCCATGCCCGTGGGACCACCCAGGATGGGTGGGTCATGGTGGAGAGGTCTGACAGAATGTGGTCCACTGGAGAAAGGAATGGCAAACCACTTCAGTATTCTTGCCTTGAGAACCCCATGAACAGTATGAAAAGGCAAAACGATAGGATACTGAAAGAGGAACTCCCCAGGTCAGTAGGTGCCCAATATGCTACTGGAGATCAGTGAAAAAATAACTCCATAAAGAATGAAGGGATGGGGCCAAAGCAAAAACAATACCCAGCTGTGGATGTGACTGGTGATAGAACCAAGGTCTGATGCTATAAAGAGCAATATTGCATAGGAACCTGGAATGTCAGGTCAATGAATCAAGGCAAATTGGAAGTGGTCAAACAAGAGATGGCAAGAGTTAATGTTGACATTCTAGGAATCAGTGAACTAAAATGGACTGGAATGGGTGAATTTAACTCAGATGACCATTATATCTACTACTGCGGGCAGGAATCCCTTAGAAGAAATGGAGTAGCCATCATGGTCAACAGAAGAGTCTGAAATGCAGTACTTGGATGCAGTCTCAAAAACAACAGAATGATCTCTGTTCATCTCCAAGGCAAACCATTCAATATCACAGTAATCCAAGTCTATGCCCCAACCAGTAATGCTGAAGAAGCTGAAGTTGAATGGTTCTGTGAAGACCTACAAGACCCTTTAGAACTAACACCCAAAAAAGATGTCCTTTTCATTATAGGGGACTGGAATGCAAAAGTAGGAAGTCAAGAAACACCTGGAGTAACAGGCAAATTTGGCCTTGGAATTCAGAATGAAGCAGGGCAAAGACTAATAGAGTTTTTCCAAGAAAATTCACTGGTCATAGCAAACACCCTCTTCCAACAACACAAGAGAAGACTCTACACATGGACATCACCAGACGGTTGACACTGAAATCAGATTGATTATATTCTTTGCAGTCAAAGATGGAGAAGCTCTATACAGTCAACAAAAACAAGACCAGGAGCTGACTGTGGCTCAGATCATGAACTTATTACCAAATTCAGACTTAAATTGAAGAAAGTAGGGAAAACCACTAGACCATTCAGATATGACCTAAATCAAATCCCTTATGATTATACAGTGGAAGTGAGTAATAGATTTAAGGGACTAGATCTGAAAGAGTGCCTGATGAACTATGGACTGAGGTTTGTGACACTGTAGAGGAGACAGGGATCAAGACCATCCCCATGGAAAAGAAATGCAAAAAAGCAAAATGGCTGCCTGGGGAGGCCTTACAAATAGTTGTGAAAAGAAGAGAAGCAAAAAGCAAATGAGAAAAGGAAAGATATAAGCATCTGAATGCCAAGTTCCAAAGAATAGCAAGAAGATATAAGAAAGCCTTCCTCAGTGATCAACGCAAAGAAATAGAGGAAAACAAGAGAATGGGAAAGACTAGAGATCTTTTCAAGAAAATTAGAGATACCAAGGGAACATTTCATGCAAAGATGGGCTCGATAAAGGACAGAAATGGTATGGACCTAACAGAAGCAGAAGATATTAAGAAGAGGTGGCAAGAATACATGGAAGAACTGTACAAAAAACATCTTCACGACCAAGATAATCACGATGGTGTGATCACTCACCTAGAGCTAGACATCCTGGAATGTGAAGTCAAGTGGGCCTTAGAAAGAATCACGATGAACAAAGCTAGTGGAGGTGATGGAATTCCATTTGAGCTATTTCAAATCCTGAAAGATGATGTTGTGAAAGTGCTGCACTCAATATGCCAGCCAATTTGGAAAACTCAGCAGTGGCCACAGGACTGGAAAAGGTCAGTTTTCATTCCAATCCCAAAGAAAGGCAATGCCAAAGAATGCTCAAACTACCGCACAATTGCACTCATCTCACACGCTAGTAAAGTAATGCTCAAAATTCTCCAAACCAGGCTTCAGCAATACATGAACTGTGAACTTCCAGATGTTCAAGCTGGTTTTAGAAAAGGCAGAGGAACCAGAGATCAAATTGCCAACATCCGCTGGATCATGGAAAAAGCAAGAGAGTTCCAGAAAACATCTATTTCTGCTTTATTGACTATGCCAAAGCCTTTGACTGTGTGGATCACAATAAACTGTGGAAAATTCTGAGAGAGATGGGAATACCAGACCACCTGACCTGCCTCCTGAGAAACGTATATGCAGATCAGGGAGCAACCATTAGAACTGGACATGGAACAACAGACTGGTTCCAAATAGGAAAAGGAGTACGTCAAGGCTGTATATTGTCACCCTGCTTATTTAACTTCTATACAGAGTACATCATGAGAAATGCTGGGGTGGAAGAATCACAAGCTGGAATCAAGATTGCCTGGAGAAATATCAATAACCTCAGATGTGCAAATGACACCACCCTTATGACAGAAAGTGAGGAGGAACTAAAAAGCCTCTTAATGAAAGTGAAAGAGGAGAGTGAAAAAGCTGGCCTAAAGCTCAACATTCAGAAAATGAAGATCATGGCATCTGGTACCATCATTTCATGGGAAATAGATGGGGAAACAGTGGAAACAGTGTCAGACTTTATTTTTGGGGCTCCAAAATCACTGCAGATGGTTACTCCAGCCATGAAATTAAAAGACACTTTGTCCTTGGAAGGAAAGTTATGACCAACCTAGATAGCATATTGGAAAGCAGAGACATTACTTTGCCAACAAAGGTCCGTCTAGTCAAGGCTATGGTTTTTCCAGTGGTCATGTATGGATGTGAGAGTTGGACTGTGAAGAAAGCTGAGCGCCAAAGAATTGATGCTTTTGAAGTGTGGTGTTGGAGAAGACTCTTGAGAGTCGCTTGGACTGCAAGGAGATCCAACCAGTCCATTCTGAAGGAGATCAGCCCTGGGATTTCTTTGGAAGGAATGATGCTAAAGCTGAAACCCCAGTACTTTGGCCACCTCATGCGAAGAGTTGACTCATTGGAAAAGACTCTGATGCTGGGAGGGATTGGGGGCAGGAGGAGAAGGGGACGACAGAGGATGAGATGGCTCGATGGCATCACTGACTCGATGGACAGGAGTCTGAGTGAACTCCAGGAGTTGGTGATGGACAGGGAGGCCTGGCATGGTGCGATTCATGGGTTTGTAAAGAGTCGGACACGACTGAGCCACTGAACTGAACTGAACTGAACTTCACCCAAACCATCAAACAGATCATGGCAATAAGCATGCTTTATATGCTTAAATGAAAAAAAAAAAATTGAGTCTTAATGTTAAGGATTTATTGCTCTTTTGACAGTGTACTTATACCTTCCACTGAAAGCTTTTTGTAAAAAAATGGGCCCATGCATAATCAGCATCTGAAGTTTTATTGCCAGTGTCACTAATATTTATTGTAGTGGGGGAGTAGAAATGATTGCCTTTTAATTTGCACTGCTTGTTTGCAGTTCCAGACTTCTCAATGGGTTATGGTTAAGGAAAATACTTTTGGTGGATTTGTTGTTTGTTTGTTTGTTTTAGGAGGACAGCTATCTTAGTCTGTTCAGGCTGTCATAATAGAATACCAAAGACTAGGTGGCTTATAACAGCAGAAATTTGTTTCTCATAGCTCTAGAGGCAGAAAGTCCAAGACCAAGTCCAAGTCATGGGCAGATTCAGTATCTGGGGAGAGTCCACTTCCTGATTTATAGATTACTGTCTTTTCACTATCCTCACATGGCAGGATGAAGAAGACTGCTCTCTGGGATCCATCTTATTTTTTGATTGTATATTTTTTTTTTTTGAAGTATAGTTGATTTACAGTGTTTTGTTAGTTTCAGATACAAAGCAAAGTGATTCAGTTGTACATTCATATATATCTATTTGTTTTCCAGATTCTTTTCCTGTATAGGTTATTACAAAATACTAAGTAGGGTTCCGTGTGCTATACAGTAGTTCTTGTTGGTGGGATTCATTTCGTATGGACACTAATTCCACTCATGAAGATTCTGTCCTTGTGACCTAAGTACCTCCTAAAAGCCATCCTAATGCCATCACACTGGGGGTAAGTATTTCAGCGTATGAATTTAGAGGATGGATACAAATACTCAGTACATAACAGTGGCTCCGCTGATAGGACTTTTGTTTGTTTGCTTTGTTTTGTTTAATTAAAGAATGCAATTCACTGCAAGAAAAGTGTGATATGAATGGGAAAATGAAAAATTACTTAAAAGAAATTAGCAGCTATCAGAAATTGCTTAATTAAAAATCACAGAAACCCGTTTGATCTATGTTAAGCAAAATAGAAATATTCATAGAAAATTATGGAAGCCTAATATAGGTGAGTACAAAAGGACTGAAAAGTCAGAGCCTAAGACCTCCCCCCTTCACAGTTTCCCTCCCTCTCTCTCTTCTTTCTTTCCTTCCTCGATTCCTTCCTTCCTTCCACATACCCCCATCTGCCAAGCACTGTGGATCCAGTGGAGAGCTAGTCACACGAGAGCTCTCTTGCCAGTGTAATTCTCATAGAAGAAGATTGACAATAAGTAACCCAAAGTCAAGCAAAAATAAGATTCTTATAAATAGGATGACCATAGATCTTTTGGTCACACCTGAGAGCAAGCGGAGTCCTATTAATAGTCATGCTTGACAATAAGTGTGAACCTGTCCAGGGCACACACACACCGGAAATGTCACGGGCAAAGGGCTATAGAGAGGATCAAAACAGAGCAGTGTGGTACCTCCTGGGAGGCTACTTAAGAGAGGTGATAAGAGGTGCTCTCATGTAATCTGCAACCTGAATGACAAGAAGGAGCTGAACCCTGGAAGATGGCAGGGACGAGCCTTCCAGGCACAGAGATCACCTAGGGCTCTCAGGGAGGCGAGGGCGCGGAGCAGCCAGTGTGGCTGGTGTGCAGTGGGAGGGACTGGTCAGGAGGAGGGTCAGGGATGCAGACAGGGGCCGTGTGAGGCTGGGCCTTCTAACCCTTAATAAGGGAGTCGGCTTTATTCAAAGCATGACGGGAAGCCAGCGGAAAGTTCTCAGCACAGAAATGACATGACGTGCTTCACCTTTTAAAAAGAACACCCCATAATGTTATGCCGTTAGGTTGTTTAAAAAACTGTTTACAATTTTTGCTAATCTTTCCTTTGGTAAGATGTTCCAATATACTACTCAGCCATAAAAGGAACAAATCTGAGTCAGCTGTAATGACGTGGATGAACCCAGAGCCTCTTATACAGAGTGAAGTAAGTCAGAAAGAGAAAAACAAATATGGTATATTAACACATATATATGATTTTCTTTGAGAGTTCTTATCTTTAAGAGATGCAAACTGATGCCAAGTCATATTGCTTATAGAATGGATGATGAGGTATCTGGAATTTATCTCAAAATTAGAAATGAAACAGAATTGGCCATGATCAAATGCTTGTTGAAGGTAGGCTCATGATTTGATTCACTTTTGTTTCTTTTGTTGGGCTTCCCTTGTGACTCAGCTGGTAAAGAATCTGCCTGCAACGCGGGAGACCTGGGTTTGATCCCTGGGTTGGAAAAATCCCCTGGAGAAGGGAAAGGCTACCCACTAAAGTATTCTGGCCTAGAGAATTCCATGGACTGTATAGTCCATGGGGTCGCAAAAAGTCAGACACAACTGAGCAGCTTTCACCTTCTTTTGTTACTATTATCACTATTGTTAATATAGTTACTAGTGTTTCAACTTTTGTATGTGTTTGCAATTTTTTAATGGTGAAATGTAAAAAATTAAAATAAAAAAGCTCACCCTGGCTGCAACTGTGAGAAGATCGCATTGCTGAGAAGTAAAGAGCAAGAGGGCCAGTTAGGTCCAGAAGGGTCTACCTGAGATATGGTAATATATAGGGTTAGGTTGGTTCTAGGCAGACAGAGAAAAGTGGGTGGATTTGGGACAGATTTTGTAGCTAGAGCCAGCGGGACCCACTGGTAGATGAACTGGGGAGAGGGAGGACAATGAGTGAAACCAATGATAGCTCTACAGTTTTTAGCTTAGCAACTGGTTGGATTAAGATGTTATTGACCCAGATAGAGAAGACATAGGAGGAACAAGTTGGGGGAGGGAGGGAGGAAACGTTCTCTTTTGACCATGTTAATGTGCTTTTTAGACACTGATGTGGAAATGCCAATAGGTAAGGATGGCGCTGGGAGGAGCACAGGGATGTTGGATAAGACACCGCTTATGAGTTACTTCAGGTGCTCTCTGGCTCACCTGACCCAGGAGCCTTTGCATTTTTGTTCTGCCTCTGTTGCTGGCTCTGTGTGGGCTCCCACTGACTTTGTGGGTGCATTCTGACAAAGCCCTGCTTCCCAGGTGCCTATCAGCTTCCATCCTGGGGCTTCCCTGTTGATGCAGACCTACTCAGTGCCCATGCGGAAGCAACTGGGGAATGAGGAGGAGTCAGCACTCACTGGAGTAAACCTTTGGTCACTGGGGAATGGGAGGGAGCAAATAAATTCTTCCCTCTTGCTCTCTTTGGACAGCCAGTTCTAAGATGTTCATCGTTTTTGTGGCCCCTTGGAAGATAGTTCTGGGAGATGAAGCAATCAGTCATGCTTGATCCCAAGAGGAAGGCAGCTCTGTAATGCATACTGTATTTGCTTTTTACCTTTCCTGACCCACTCTCTTTTCCCTCAACATTTGGAGAACAAAAAAAGGCAATTTCAGTAAATCTGATGGAGAATGAAGAAGCCAAATAGAAGGAAAGTCAGGAGAAAATCGTGTCATGGAAACCTGTGAGGGAGGTAGTACCCGTCTTTGCTGAATGCTGTAGGCAGCCAACCAAGAAAGGACTAGAAGAGGGGTCCTTAGATCTGGCAAACGTGGACATCATTAGAAACCTTGACAAGCTCAATCTTCATGGTATAAGAGGGCAAGAAGTGGACTGTAGGGAGAGTATGAGATTAAACATTTAAAAAGTGGAGGCAGGAACAGAGAAAACTCTTCGCTTTGAAGAGGAGCAGAAAATAAAGTGGTGGCTGGAAGAGGATGTATGGAAAAGGGAGGATCTTTCTTTTTTAAAAAGGTGGGCAGTAATTACTGTATATTCATGGGAATAATCCAGGAGAGGAGACATAATCGTGAGAGTGAGAAGTCTGTGGAAAGAAAATAGGGGGTATAATTGAAGACTCAAATGAGAGGGCAGGTGGGCATGGGAGGGCTGGCGTTTGAAGAAGGTGAATATGTATTTTGGAAATGAGGAGAGATGTGTAGAGGGGCCACTGGACCGTACTGAGGACAAAATGAGATTTGTGGCTGCAACAAGTCCACTTGCACTGATGTCTGTCTCTCTCAGTGAACCTGCTTTGTTCTGTTTTTCCTCCTCTTGAAGACTGGCTTTTCATTTCTTCTCAGTTTAGAATAGGGAATGGGGAGTTCTGGAATCCCAGACTCTAGGACAGGTGCCCCAACCAGGATCTACCCCTATACTCCTGGTTCCATCAGCCGTGAAGGGGAGCTGGGGTCATGTGTGAGGCACAGGTTATCAAAGAACAGAGCAAAGATAAGGCAGGCACTCCAGGAGGTGGTGTTTACCCCAACCTTCCTCATCTTCTGGATGTCCTGCTCACTAGAAGAGCCTAGAGAACAGGTTGGATGCATATAGCTAAGTTGATTTTTTGGTTTATCTGTTTCTTGGGGATATCCTTGCTATAGACAGAGTGATCATAGTCAGTCTGTGTTCTGATTTTTAGTCTGAAACAATTGCTGTAGGGAAACATCTTTTGTTAAACTCAATCATTCCAAAGATTTGTGTAGGATGGGTAACAGAGATATATCACGTGCGTGTTCTTCCTGTGAGTGTTGTCTTGGTTCTTTCTAGACACGTGCATCTACAAATCTTCTTTGTGAGCGAGGAGTCTTATGCAGTGATTTGCTCACAGGAGCTGCTGAGTTAATGGCCCTTCAGGGGAATGTTTTCAGAGCCTCTTTTTAGTTTTCCTCTTGCAGCATGGGGGCAGAGGAGTTCAGAGTTTAATGAACTGATGTTTCGCTCTTTGTTACTACTGGCAAGTCTCTGGGTCATTGCATTGTCCAGGGTTGCCATGATATGCCTTTATCCAGGGTGAAAGTTTTGGAGCTCAGACCTGTAGTCAGATCTGGTTCAGGTCCCTACTCTGATGTTTCTTAGCTGAGTGACCACAGAACATTATTAATATACATCTTCTTTATGCGGTTCTTGGGAAAAGCAAATGAGATGTGATGTGTAGAGCATTCAGCGAGGTACCTAGCACAAAGCAGACACATGATATTAATCATAATTTCTAGAAGTTATTGGCATAAAATGCTGCTATTGGATACCCAGTGTAGTGTATGGTCCAGAGGAAAAAAGAGAAAGCTAGTTGGTGAATGAGACGGGATTGGGGAATAGAAGAGCATGATGAAACATGGAACTACAGAGCTTCAGTTAATGATGCAGATTTTGATGCAAATTCTAAGCATGCTGCTTGGGCCCTTGGGGGTAGTTACGTCTCTGAGTCTCAGTTTCCCGTCTCTAACATGAGACTAATGATGTTTACTTCAAGAGGTTGTTGTAAGAAATAGATCGACAAAACACTAAGCACAAGGCCTGACATGCAGCAGCTAATTCATTAAAGCGCTTTGATGGTTAATAATAGTAGATGGAACTTGTTGCTCACATAATAGAGGCAGTGTAGCCAAGTGGGAAAGAGTGACCTTCTGCATTCCTGAAATTGCACCAAACTAGTAATTATCCACATTGCAAGGGCAGAGACTGACCCTGCCCAAATCTCAGTTCTGATGATTCAACAAATGTTGTTGGATTTGACATGACAAGGGTCCCTTTCAAACACAGATAAGTTATTAAGAATCTTGAACATGAATCTTGGATACCCGTCTTTCATTTTGCTATGGATATTTTGCTTTCTGTTAAAAGTAGTAAATATTGAATCTCATTTTAAAAAATGACTTTTATTTTTTACTTTATTGAATTCAATCACTGGGGCCTTGGTAAAATCCTTGTTCTAGAGTTTGTTCAAAGTTCATGGGAACAGCATTACAATGTACTGTTCTTGCCAAAATTGCTTAAGCGGAATTGAATCACAAGGAAGCAATCAGATTAACTCAGAACATGGCACATTCTAGAAAACTTCCCCAGAATCTCCAAAACACTTGAAAAACAGAATAAAATAAAAAGAACAAAACTGAAGATAGGTAGTTTGAGCATTCTTTGGCATTGCCTTTCTTTGGGCGACTGAGCGACTGAACTGAACGGAACTAAACTGAAGATAGGTAAAATTAGATTTTAAAAGACTAAGCACACATGATAATTGAATGCAATGCAAGAATCTCAAATAAACACGGATGGTCCTCTCCCTGACCAAAAACCCAACTATGAAACACGTTATGGGACAACTGGGAACATTGATTATGGGTCGTATGTTAGATAATATTGAGTCAGTGGTAATTGTCTCCTGATGACTATGGTATTGTGACTATGTAAGAGAATATCCTTGTATTTGTGAATGATATAAGCGTGACTATTTAGGAGTGATGTAACACGATCTCTGCAATTTGCTTTCAAAAGGTTCAGTAAGAAAATATATAAACATTTATAAGCAAATAGATAAGCATAGAGAAGGAAAAATATTCTTTGGACCATTTGGAACATGGAAAATGCTGACATCCAGTTAACCTATGTGAAATGTTTATAGGTGTCCATTAAACTGTTCTTTCAACTTTTCTGTAAGTTTGAACATTTTCAAAATAAAACATTGAGGAAAAATTTCATGGAAGAAAGCCAGCTGGCTAGTCTGCCTGTCTTCTTCCAGTGAATGTCCAGTGAAGACCCTTCACTGGAGGCTCACACACTCAGGGCTCCCACCACAAATCAAAGGTAGGGAGGCGTTCTAACCCTTGGTCAAGACTCACCTGGGAAATCCACAGTTCTTTACCATCCTGCACTTGAAAATCTGGACTAGGAGACAGGTATGGAGAGAGAGCTTGCTCAGGAAAAGGAAACAATGAAACAAACATGCTTTTGAGAGAGCAACCGATTTTTAAAACATGACAGACCCTAAGTAAGTAAAAGTCCCTTTAATTTTCACAAAGCATTTGACCCCTTTAAGCATGTATATAAACTTGGTAGGACTCATGTCTGCCTAAGTAATGAAGAATCAGAATTCCAAGGTGAAAAGAATCCTGAAATCTCTGAGGAAAAATGAATATAATCATGTAATATTAATTATTTATTTCAGGGGGAAGGAATTTCAAGAATGGCTATATTAAGGACAGATGGGTCCTGGGTCATTCTCCTTGAAGCCTAATTACCTTGCTCTGAAGTAGTTTGAGATCTTAATGACTTGACTCCTTCATATCCACTGGTGTCAAATTTAAAACTGACCACACAAAATGTTGGGGGCAAAAAGTAGTTCAGTAAACAAACTTATTAATAGAAATGAAATCCCACAGGGAACATGGACACACTCAAGTCGGTGAGATATTAAATTCCTGTGATAAGTTAACATGGATTAAGCAAAACTTTTTATAGTGCAAGTTCGTAGTATCAAATTTTGAAGCACAGCAACATCTAATAATATAATTATTTATATTAACCATTTCCTGATAGTTTGCAAATAATGATGAATATGTTGAAAGAAAATATTGGTTTATTCAATAAATAGTTATTGGACACCCATCTGTTCCTAATTTGGGAATAAAACCAGGGACATCTCTTCCTGGAATTCACTCTGTATGGATGAGGTAGACTTAAATTATTACAAGCTGAATTACAATAGGAGGAAACACGATTTAAGAGTAGTTTGTAGGTGTGACAACTGTAGTAGCTTAGATCTTGTGATCATTAAATTAACTGGAAGCTTAGCTAGGTGCCCTGTGATGACCTTGATGGGTGAGATGTGGGTGGAGTGGGAGGGAGGTGCAAGAAGGAGGAATATGTGTGTACATATAGCTGATTCGCTTCATTGTACAACAGAAAGTAACACACATTATAAAGAATTATCCTTAAATAAAAAATAATTGTAGAAGAAAATAATCAAGGTAGGACTATTTTAAATATATTTTAAGTATTTTTTAAAAACTTTCTTCATTGTGCAAAGGTTTTGAAAAGGCTTGCAAGATCATTTCTTAAATGCTGAAGGTTGAAACCTTAATTCCCTGGCTTAGCTCTCCTCTCCCAGAACTTCCAGATAGGGCGATTTGCAGGATCAGTTATCTGTACGTGTGATGGTGGGCAGACACATGGGAATTTACTCAGAGTCCTCCACTTGATCAGCATGCTGTCGTTGTTCTTTGGAGTCTCAGTTGTGTCCGGCTCTTTGCCACCTCATAGGTTGCAGCATGCCAGGCTTCCCTGTTCTTCACCATCTCCCAGAGCTTGCTCAAACTCATGTCCATTGAGTCGAGGATGCCATCCAACCATCTCACCCTCTGGCATCTCCTTCCCCTTCTGCCTTTGATCTTTCCCAGCAACAGAGTCTTTTCCAACGAGTTGGCTCTTCACATCAGGTGGCCAACGTATTGGAGCTGTAGCATGGTGGTACGGTTCAGTGGTTAAAGGTACCAATAATAGTATTAGATTCTTGAGTTCAAGACCAGGCTTTGCTACTGGGTAGCTTCACGGTCTTGGCAAGTTAGTTAGCTCTCCTGAACCTAGTTTCCTCAGCTGAAAATGGGGATAGTAGTAGTACTACATCCTCTTTGATCCATATCTGTATTTCTATATTTATATTTACATCTATTTTGTATTCTAAATAAGATGATGCAGATAAGCACTTGACAGAAGGCAATTACTTAATAGACTTGAACCATTTTGTGGTTACTTTATTATGACTATTAAGTTGTCTGATCATTCATAATCTGTCCTATCCTTGGCACACTCATGGCTTTTTATTCTTATTTCTGAAGTTGAGTGCACGCAGATGCCTGATTTCACACTGAATGCATTTGTCTTCTAATCTTGTATGCGTAGTAATCAGAGTAAGTGGGCTTTTATTCCAACAGAGGTATAAAAACATAAAACTTTAGCTGCAGTATGAACACCCAAATTTAATATAGGAAAGGAAGTTTAAGGGTATCAGAGATTAATATGTGAAAGCTGTTAAAGGGGCAAACACACAAAGTTTAGAACAGTCTTTTCCCTAAATGAACATCTGGGTTGTATGCATGGTGATCAGTACACTCATGAGACCAGTTAGTGCCAGTTCCTTCTGAGTTCACTGAGGACGTTTCTAGTGACTCTGGGAAGTCCACAGCTTTTTGCTTTTATTTTTTATGCTGAGCAGTGTGGCAGGTACAGCTAGTTGTCCCAATATTTTTTTTTCTGTTTTCTTTTTGTTAGAGACTGCTGATTTTTAGTTGGACCTATGCCTAGCCAGAAATATAGACTACCTTTCCCAGGCTCCCTTGCAGTTTGTTGTGGTCATGTGACTAAGTTCTAGAAGGGCTGTGGATAGAAGAGATGTGTTCTGGAGAGGAAAGATGTGCTCTTTTGCCCTTCCTCTGTCTACTAGCCAGGATGTGGATTTTGTGGTGAGCTAACTGGACCACACAGTTGAGGGTAACACCCCAAGAAAAGTGGAAGGAACTTGTGCTTGTGACACTATGGAGCAGTCATGTTAGATGAGGGAGAGAAATAAATTTCCATTTTGCTTTTCTATGGGTACTTTATCTCCAGTACTGTAGTCATGTCTGCATCATAAATAATACATGCAGTAATGAGTATGATAGCAGAACTGTCTCTCCAATCCTTCCCTATCTTCTTTCTGGCTTGAATACTGGGGAAAATGCTAGTGTGTGAGTATGTGTGTTTTGTTTTACTCCATGTGTAAGAACTCATTTATCTGACACTTACAGCATTTATGTTGAGAGTGCCAAGCATTTTACCAGGCATATATATATATATATATATAAAGTATAATTTTTATGTTTAATGAACATACAGTCTAGAATTGGGAAAATCTATATAGTATGAGAAGACCTATGTAGCCAAAAGAAGATGATGGGCATTAGAAAGTTGCACGAAGCCTGGGCCACCGTTTTCACTTTGAACACAATGAGTTACCCATAAAAGTAGAAAATGTCTCCAGAATGACAAGCGATGGGACTCAGCTTCATTTAGTCTTCCCCGCTGTTTACAGGACAGCCAGCACAGCCTATGTGCAGGACTGAAAGTCGTGTGTCAGGTTGCCCTCCCGTGGTCTTCGGCTCTTTCTTGGCACCTGTCCCCCTCCCCACTCTTGTAAGGCCCCTGCTCCAGGAGAAGCCTCTGCTATCTCACAAACCTGGCCTTCCTTCATCCCTTCGTGCAAGGCAGGCAGCCAGCATCACTGTTCCAGTTTCACAGACAGAGCAACTGAGTCATTTTTCTATTGTTACTAGACCAAAGTTAACCAGTGAGTCATTCTAAAGTCTTAGAACCGGATCCTAATTCTTGTTCCTGGCATCATTCACAGAGCTGAATTACACCGAAGGTTCAAGAGGATGTTGGCCTTTGAACAGCTCAGAAAGGAACACATTTCATGTGACTGAGTCAAAAACAAGGATTAACTCTCTCTTGAAAGCTGCAAGGCTGAAGAATAAAGAGGGAGAAACGTATCTGTGTAACATCACCATCATACCCAAAGGATTCTTAAACCCTTTCTAAGTGTTCCACAGATTGTCTGGGTCATGGCTTCCTTAGTGCTAGGTTTTTAAATAGAAAATATCTGACTTGCAGTTGAGGCAATCAGTTTTCTTCATCTTACCACAGTCACTTATGTGAATTTAGATCTGAGAGGATGCTAAATTTATTTCCTTCTTTTCACAGGAGAATCTTTAAAGTATATGGCAGAAAAGAAATGAGCTCGCTCATGAAATAAAATTAGTGACACAAACCATTCTAAACACACACTGTTCATATTTAGTAGAGAGATGCTTTTTATGTAGCATTTTCTGCATAGCTTAGAGTCTCCAAAATTTTTTTCTTTCTTTGGGTTTTTCTTTGCATCGCATGTCACCTATTTATTCATCTTGTCATGTGCCCCCCATGCCAGCAAAGTTGATGAGAGGCACAAGGTGTGACTGCAGTAGCTCCGGTTTAAAAGTATTAATAGCTGCAGGATCAGTTTGAAGGCAAGTTATAGCTTTTGTACACTGAACTTGGTGATTTTATCCTTTATTCATAGCTATGGGAGAAGGGAAATTTTGGAAAGCAGAAATAGTATTTCTTACTGGGAATACAGGAATCCTGAAAGCTGTCTTTTCAAAAATTATCATCTTCAACAATGTTTCAGACTCTTCCCCAGATGTTTTGAGTCAGGATCCTTGGAGGTGGGTCTTGAGAATGTGCATTTTCACAAGTTTCCTGGGTAGTTCTTATGCCCACTGAAATCTCCAGGGTCCTTGCTTTGAGGGTGTCCATGGCTGGTCTTCAAGGGCTCGTGACGCCCCTCAGTGTGGTGTGTATGCATATGTGCATTTTTCTGAGGGAGATTCTCAAAGGGGTCTGTAACTTTGGAAAAGCTTAAGGACCTAGCTGAACAATAATTGTTAAAAAAAAAAAAACACACCAAAACCCAATCTCACTTATTAGTGAACAGCAAAATGCAAGTTAAAACAAAGATTATCACTTGCACCTACAAATTTTTGACAAATCTGACATTGTAGTTGGCAAAGATAAAGAAAAGTAGAATTCTTATACATTGCTTATGGTTGCAGACATTTTGGGGAGCAATTTGACAATAGCTAGTAAAAGTCAAAATATATTCTCTTTAAAACCCAGCAAATCCACTTTTAAGTAGAAACAAACTCTTGAAAATAATGATTGTGACTTGTTCAAGGATATTCTATAGGATTTCGTTTAGAATTGACAAAAGTGGAAATAAACTAAATATCCACCAATAGGCAAATAGATAAGTAAAATGTAGTATAATTAGTGATAGATAACTAACTATAAAGTAATTGCAAGTCTATATAATAATAATATGAAAATAATAATAGTAGTTACATGATTGTTAGCAGCTTTAGCTTTACAAAAATCTTTGCATATATTGTATTAACAAAAGAGGCTGAATCTCAAAGCATAATATTGAGTGAAAAAAGTACACTGGAAAATGATAAAACATTGTGATACTACTTGTATTTCAAAGTACAAAATAGTATTTATATGGCTTATCATTACATATGTAAATAGTGAAAATGTTAAAACATGGATTTCACAAATATACACAAAATTCTCTAAAATGGTGGTCTAGGGTGGCTAGGGAAGATTTATAAGACCAGGGCAATTTAAGTCTACTTCAGCTTTATCAGATATATGTTATTTTCAAAAGAACCAAAATTAATGAACACTTACATGATACAAGACCAGTTAACAAGATGTGATGGTTAATTTTATGTGTCAGCTTGACTGGGCTAAGGGACACCCAGAGAGATGTTTAAGCACTATTTCTGAGTGTGTCTCTGAGGGTGTTTCTGGAAGAGATTAGCTCTTGAATCAGGAGACTGAGTAAAGATCACCCTTACCAGAGCTGGGTGGATATTGTTCAATTTCTTGAAGGCGTGAGTAAAACAAAAAGGCAGAAGAAGGCCAAATTTGCTCTCTGCCTGAGCTCAGACCTGCATCTTCTCCTGCCCTCAGTCACTGGCACTCTGATTCTTGGGTTTTCATACTCAGACTAAAATGTATACCATTGGTTTCTTGATTTTCAGGGCTTCTCAGAATTCAGGGAATAAAGGGCTTGGTGTTGTCAGGCATGTACCTTAATATTAAGATTGAGAAAACTGGGGAAAACAAAAATATATAATTTTGATCTAGCAAAAGCAAGTCTCCCCTTCCCACCAACTCCTGTGCCCCTTCCATACTAAAAAAGAGTGAAGAAAAAAGGGTTAGAAAAAAAAATTATTTATGGCTACTCAGGGAATTCTCATTTCAACCAGATTTCAAATTTAGAGCTCTTTACCCTCCGCTTTTCTGTCCCTTTTTTCTACAAGATTAAGTGGACCTACAATAACCTCCAGGTTTGGTCCCAGCATCTTCCTTCTTCTCCCTTCCTGGCACCCTCGTGGATTCCTCCCCCTTCATTTTTGATCGGCCAACCTTTGCCCAGGCCCTGATGCTGCCTGCCTGGGAAAGCCCAATCATCCTTCAAGAACCTGCTCAAAGGTCACACTCTCAGTTAAGGCTCTCCTGAAGGAGGAGTGGCACAGTCGCTGTTTATACACTCAGTTATTCACTCCACGTATGCTTACCAAGTGCTGTTAATGTCCTTTAGCCAAAGACCACCAGGACCATCTGACAATGAAGCAAGATAGGCTTGTTACTCACTGTTGGAGGGAGAACATGTTCCTTGGGGAACCATGGTGGGGGGGGGGGTCTCAGTAGCAGAGTAATAGACAAAGGTATGCAGTGGCCTTATTTTGTTTCATTTATTATGGTTTAGAGTAAGCTTGTCTGAGGCTGGTGTTCTGTGAGCTTGTTTATGTCCAACTGGGGAATAGAATTGCCAGGCTATGAGTGTCAGACCAGCTTGCAGTGCTGTCGGGGTCTAGCTGTGGTTGTTTCCAGATGTCAGGGGCTGCTTTCTTTCTTTCTCAGCACCTTTTCTCCATGTACCAATCACTGGACTGTGATATTTTACATTTGTCTTTTATGCCACTCAGCGTGTTGTATTGTGTAGTGGATAGTGTGGCTGTCTCTCAAGATCCGTTCTAACCCTTCCCCAAAGTAGAGCAGCCATGGGATGTCAGTGAGACAGACACCACTGCCAACTTCAATGATCAGTTCTGATTTGTCTAGAACCATCTCAGTGACTGGTTCAAGGATGGGTATTTCAGGTGGGGTTCCCTGGAAATAGACACTGCAGATTTGCATGCAGGAGATTTGATGGGGAGGTGGTCACAGGAATGATGTAATGGAGCAAGGGAAGCCCTCTAGGGCAGAGGGAAATGTGGTTGCCGAAAGTCTCACTCGGTACCCCATGTGAGCTCCGGAACTGGGATCTCCCTCCAGATGTCTGAACTGAGGTGGGGCTTTTGTGCCAACCCATTGATCAGTCCTTCAAGTTCTGAAGATAAGCAAGCAGCTCCTTTTGGTGAGGGCAGTGCCTGGGAAGGAACTTAGCTGTGAATAAACAACAGTAATCCCTTCCAGTAGTAGGGGGAGTAGGGGGTGGAGGAGAGGAAATGAGAACTTCAATCCTAAAAAAACATCTGGTTAGCATAGTCATTACAATGGGCAAATATTATAAACAAGCTATTTTCTCACCTTGGTGATAATTTCACCTTCTAGAGGACAGGTTTTGGGTGCTATTAATAATTCTCTCCAACAAGGAGCACTTGTTAGGTAAAATGAAGAGCCTTATTTAAACACATTGCCCAAGGCTAAGTCAGTGGGGAGTACCATTCCTTGGGTAGAGTGATTATTTCAGAGGCATTTAGAATTTTTTTTTTTTTAATGATTAAGGGAAGAGAAGCTTGTTCATTCACTGGACACTACCAAGAAAACATACAGTCCCTGTTTCTGACTGCATCGTCAAGATAAAATCAGCACACCAAGGATGGAAGAACCATAAGACTTGCAGAGAATTGAGGGTGGCAGTGGTGTGCCTGAGCTAGCCTGTATCAGGCCAGAGGTGGATGTGTACATCTTGTCCCAATTCTGTGTTCAGTAACTTCCTGTTGGTAGCTTGAAAGAAACAGACCATGTGAGGAGTATTTACAGCATGGAAATTGGCAAACACTATGAATCAAAGCTTTGTTCTATAGAGTCAGTTAGTTGTTATATATGCTCCAGCACGTCACTGAAGGAGCCCAAATCAAACCATGCCTGAAGCCTACCCTCCTCTGGGCCTTTAAATTACATGAGTCAACACATTCTCTTTATTACATAAACTATTTCGACTCCTAATTATCACATACAATTTATCTGTTTGCACATTTGTTTTCTCCAATCAGCTGAAAGCTTCTTAAAAGTCATGGAACATACTAATCTTTGAATTATCAGTACCTAGGACATACTTAGTATCTGATGTGGATTGAGTAAACAAAGCAGAATGATCCTTGAACTGAAAACGATTGAGCAAGAACTGATAAAAGAGAAATAAAGCATTTAAGATGAGTGAATGTACAAGTGTTCAAATTGTCCATTCTTCCAACCTAAACAAATTACATTCCACAGTCGAGGGAACTTTGAGAAGTTATGGATATGGGAGAGAAGGTGAAAGGTAGGTTAAGATAGGTGGGCTCATCTGATTTTTCAAAAAGGAAGAATGTGAATTCTGCAAGCCATATAGCTTCTTGATTATCACATATCAGGTTCTCAAAGAGATTATTGAAATGTTGGCTAGTGAAGGAAAGGAACAATGTTCCCCAATGATCAGGCCATGGTCATTAGTAGTGAAAGAAATGTAAAAGCAGAATGGTCGCGGCTTTGCATGATGAACCGTGACCATAGAATTAAATTTAATAGGGATAATTGAAAGACATGTGTATTTGGGTCCAAAACACAAATTGCACACTTTAAGGATGTGACATGGCTTAGCAGCGATGCGTATGACAAAGGCTGAGAGATGTTCTTTGACAATAAATCCAATATGAGTCACCGATATGATGTGGCCACCAGAAAAGCTGCTGCCATCCTGCTCTGCATTAAATGAAGCTTGGTTTGGTCTTGCTGCTTACTGATTGGTGTCTGGGTCTCATCTGATGACTTGAATAGAAACAGATCCTGCTTGAACACCATTTTGAATGATTTGTTCTCCTTCCTTCCTCAAACCCAGCAGTCTTATTGAGAAACCAGTGTGTGTGATTCAGTCAGTGATATTACCTGCTTATGAATCACATTTGTGGTTGCATGGAGAGTCCACCCAAATTCAGGTCATCTGACTAACTAGTCACGTGCCATTACTGTGTAGTAAGAATTACACTTTGTGGTATGTTACTGTCTGATAGAGCTGGTTTCCCGACATAGCTATTCCCTTTCACCGTTTTTGAGATTTTTTGATGATGCTGATGATCTGTACTCTCCTTTTCACTCTGGCACCTGTGTCTCTATTTCACACCAATGGGACCTGAGCATGGACAGGGAAAAAGGAAACGGCAGCTCTAGGCATTCATTTCTCTCTGTCTCTCTCTATTTTCATACACACATGTGCACAGAAACACATACACACACATGCAGGCATGCACACACCTCTCCCTTAAGGAGACACAGTGAACATGGGCTCTAGCGTCTGACAGCCACAGCTCTAACTTCCGTTTTTGGCTCAATTACTCATTAGCTTTGATCCTTGACAGGTTCTCTAAAACCCCTGAGCCTCAGTTTCCTCATCTGTAAAGTGGGAAGAGGATGCCTTCCTCAGACTGAGAGCGAAGGGAAATGATACACGGAAAAAGTACATAGCCCAGGGAAGAGTCTTCATCAGTGGAGTCAGGTCTGCTGTTTTGCTTGTAGCAGACATTGCTTTGTTATTATGTTCAACAGTTCTGTTTTTATTGTACTTATGACTATCTGCAAACCACTTCCCTTTATTTCCTTTGTTCCTGTTCCTGAATTTGAATGTGAAAACACTGCATCTCTACTGTATCAAACCTTTCCCTGAAAACTGGCTTTTCCTTCTAGGAAGAATGCAGGCAACAAGCTGCAGTGATAACGTACGAGCACTGTGACTTTGTCACCATGGAAATCGCAGATCTTTTCACAGCATCTGATGGTTGTCACAGGCATCTCAAAACATTGTTTTATCCCATTGCTTTTTGAAATAGCAATAGTCATTCGACCCTTCATCAGACCTTATTATTTATTTAAAGCCTTGATGAAGGAGTACAAATATCACTATATCATATTATTTAAATATTTGATAACCATAACTGTGTAATTGTTTTCCTCTCCTTTACAGTTTAAAACACTATTCTGAGAAGGGATCTGTAGGCTTTGGAAACCATGGCATGCTAAAAGTTAAGAACCCCTGCCCTGGGGCTGTGTTGCTGCTTCAGGTTGTCATCTTGGTTGACTAAAGGGCAATGAAGGTCATCCAAGTCCCCCTGAAGAGTCAGTTTCCTTCATTTCATTCTGTTCATTGGTCCTATGTCCAGAGCATGTTATGGCCCACATGCCCAGAGATCCAGTAGGGCTGAGTAAGACCCACCCCAGCAAGCCCATATGTTTGACAGGAAGTTTTCCCTGTGGTCATGTATGGATGTGAGAGTTGGACTGTGAAGAAGGCTGAGCGCCAAAGAATTGATGCTTTTGAACTGTGGTGTTGGAGAAGACTCTTGAGAGTCCCTTGGACTGCAAGGAGATCCAACCAGTCCATTCTAAAGGAGATCAGCCCTGGGTGTTCTTTGGAAGGAATGATGCTAAAGCTGAAGCTCCAGTACTTTGGCCACCTCATGCGAAGAGTTGACTCATTGGAAAAGACTCTGATGCTGGGAGGGATTGAGGGCAGGAGGAGAAGGGGATGACAGAGGATGAGATGGCTGGATGGCATCACTGACCTGATGGACGTGAATCTGAGCGAACTCCGGGAGTTGGTGATGGACCGGGAGGCCCGGCATGCTGCTATTCATGGGGTCGCAAAGAGTCGGACACGATTGAGCGACTGAACTGAACTGAACTGAGTGTTCTATAGATGGTGGATTTGTCTTGGTGTTGCTTAATGGACACGGAACTTGTTAGCTGGCCAAACACAATAAAGGCAGAAATGAATCACTTGTTACTGGTGGAGCGGCCCATGGTGTATCAGCAGTTCCTCCTTCTGTCTGTCTCTCCTTCTCAGTCTAGGCTTTGCAGTCTATATCCAGTAAGGCCCCCCAGTTCCTAGTCCTTCTTCTCCATCTCCACTCTTCTATTTCCCTCCATCTTTGTTTCTGCTTCTCTTTTTCTCTCTCATCCCCACCACTTTTTCTTTCTCTCTAATTCCCTTTCCTCCACTTCTTCATGGAGGAAGCAGTAGATAATTCTGAATTTAATCACTGGGCATTCTGTATACCTGGTTTTGCATTCTTGATCAATGCTTGCATTGATCCTTCTTGGTTCTGGGCCTGTTCTTGCCCCCCTCTCTGTCATCTCACACACACACACACACACACACACACACACACACACACACACACTTACTCATTCCATTTCTGTCTCTTCCTGACACACTCACACCTCAGAAAGATTATATTTATAATACCCCAAGGCATATCTAAATACCAGCATTCATTTTGGGAGCACACTTGTTTCTCTTGCTTGGAACAGACTGAATTTTCCCCTGACTCAGAATTTTGAACTTCTGGCTGAGAAGGGAGAGTCTCTAAGGGACCAACCATATGTCAGAGTGCTATCAGCTTTCTGCACCAAGGGGTGCGTGCACTCATGAGTACAAAACATTTGTTGAAGGACTCATGGCCGCATTTGGCCCAAGCAGCTCATGTTGGGTGGAGATAAAGCCTGGGTGGAGAAAGCGCATTTGGATTGGAGAGACCAGGTGTTGAGTAAGAATGAATCTGAATCCTACAGGGCTGATACTTGTAGGCCATCAAAATAGATCTATTTCCTAGAGAAAGAGGAGGATGTTAAAACCAGTCAATCCCTGAAGGACAAATTATAACTTTCATTCAACTTTTGTGAATTCATTTGAGTGGCAGCTGATGGCTCTCATTTCTCAAAACTGGACCCAAAGCTATCTTTCTGCATAGGCAGACTTGGGCAGTTTTTCTCCTTTTCCTTGTATTTAGCTGTTCCATGAAATATCCTTAAAAGGGCTCAGAGGCAGCCATTCTGCAATTAGAGCTATGCCTTTAAATCCTCATTCCTGTGAGAGTTGACTCACTGACTTTAATTCACACTGAAGTGTGAATGACTAACGTAAGTTTCTTTCCTTTCTTGGAAACAAGTTTATTAAATAAGAAATATGAGAGAGTATGGGAGAGAAAGAGGAGGAGGAGAGAAAGAGAGAGACTGAAGTCTGAGAGGGAACTGAGTGGAAGGACGAAGGAGTGGAATTCTAGAGATTTTATAGCTTTATAACAATGCTCAGCTGTGCTGTGCTGTGCTAAGTTGGTCCCAGCTAATTTTCTGGAGGCAATTCCTTTTTAATTCTAGAGGTCTCCCCATAAGTTTCTAGCACTCAGTTTCAACTAGACTTTCTATTGGTTGGTTTCCTTAGCGTCTCATTTCAGAAGCTCTTCTGTGGGTAAGAGAGGGGCAGTGGCAAGAGAGAGGGGGAAGTCTAACATGGACCAAACCCTGTTCAGAGGACGATGTTTTGTCACCTTCCATGTCATTTCATCAGATGTCATCTCAAACCAGAGCTTACACGCTCTTTTCTACCTCACAGCGAACAAATCTTGGGAGAATCTTTCTGGCTGAGCGCTTCTCCAAGGCATCCTTCTTTAAGTGGAGAATGTGTAAAAAATTTGATGTTGATTTTCAGTCCGGCTGCCATTTGGTAACTGTCTGGGTCACCAAGCAAAGAAACATAATGTGTCACCTGTTCCGAATATAAATATCACCTGCTCAGTGAGCTCCAAGGTCAAAGGAGAGGTTAGCACCAGTGGAAAAGAATCACTTTCAACACAGGATGTGCTGTGCATATTAGCAACATGTACCACATTAAGCAATTTGTGCAGGTTTCCATGAACTTGCCATCCTGGTCTATGTAAACTTCACAATGATATCCACTTTGTTGTCAGCCCAACTTTCTAGCTCCCTTTGCAAGGAAGGAAAAGACATAAATGAGAAGGAGAAGGAGATGGGTCCTGTAGCACCTCTGCCACGGATGGAAAGGAAGAGAGTGCTGTGCATGCTTAGTTGCTCAATCTTGCCGACTCTTTGAGACCAAGCACAGGCAAGAATACTAGAGTGAGTAGCCTTGCCCTTCTCCAGGGGATCTTCCCAACCCAGGGATCGAACCCAGGTCTCCTGCATTGCAGGTGGATTCTTTACCGTCTGAGCCACCAGGGAAGCCCAAGAACACTGGAGTGGGCAGCCTATCCCTTCTCTAGGGGTTCTTCCTGACCCAGGAATCCAACTGGGGTCTCCTGCATTGCAGGCAGATTCCTTACCAGCTGAGCTACCAGGGAAACCCGGGGAAGAAGGGTGGTTGAGTTTGAAGTCACTGCTCTCAGACACAGGGAAGTGAAAGGAGAGTTTTCCTTGGGCCCCTCTTCCTTTGGGAGGAGAGTGAGGCTCCAGTGCCAGATTGTGTAGAAACATAGAAAAATGCTTCACTATTGGCAAAAAGTTCTTTTCAGTGTTTGTAAATTGGGAATAATAATACCTTTGGCACAGAGTTAAGAAGTAGTGAGATAAACTATGGAAAGTACCTAATGTAACACTTGGTCTTAGACGTCACTCAATTGTTTCTTTCTGACTGCCCTGGTATGGCTGGAGGCAGCACCCAGTTCATAGCTGATGTTTCTCACCGGTATTCCAGCTATCAGACTAGTGGAATAACATATTGTATCTTTCAGTTTAAATTTTCTCCCTCCCTCCTTCCTGCTCTCCCTCCCTCCCTCCCTTCTTTCCATGAGGTTAATTAAGGGTCTCCTATGTACCAGGCATTTGGTTGGTGCTAGGTACCTGAGGATGAATCAAACACAGGAGCACCCACGTATGGAGAAGGCAAACCTGAGCAGTGTTAAGTACAGGAGCACCTACTGAGCACGATTGGAACCATGGGCAGGGCCAACGAGAAAGACAGGGTTCCTGCCCACACAGAGCTTACTCTTGAAAATAAATGATTATAATAGAGAACAATGGGAGCATCAGAGTTCTTGTGATGAGCCCAAAAGGGAGGGAGTTCAGCCAGGTGTGTTGGGTCATGCTTCCCAGAGACGTGCCTTTTCTCTGGACTCTCGGGAACACGCTGGACGCTGGAACATGCATGCCTGGCAGTAACTGTGGGTTGCCCTACCAGGAATGAGTCATACTGAAGAACAGCAACTGCCAGTGGCTGGGCCCGGGTGCCCAGAGCTCAGAGGGACAGCGGGAGGTTATCCATTAGGGCTGCAGCTAGGAAGTTAGATTTTTTTTTGACGGCTGTTGGAAAATTGAGCAACATAGATAGTAGCATTTAACCATTCATTCATTTAGTTGACAAACGTTTTTCTGAGCACCTACTATGTGCTAGAGACTCTGCTGGCTGCTAGGAATACAGAGGTGAGTCAGGTCCTCAATTTCTGTCCAGTGGGCTCCGAGTTTGGGGGTAAATTTCCCCAGGGCAGCACTTCGAGGGCAGCAGTTCTTCAAGTGTGTTACAGATGTTCCTGGGCCCTCAAGGAGGTGTGAAGTGGTACAGACATGAACACTTCTGATTCTATGAGTTGGCTCTGTTTAGAAAAAAACCTAAATAAAAGTGTGAGTCTCTTTAAAGAAAATATCCAGTAAATGTAGCATAAATGATAGGCAGGCACAGCAAAATTTGTAAAGATAGGATGTTAAGGGCTGAAGTTTTGGACATACTCTATTAGGAAAATCTGAATAATAAGGGACATGATGCCTTTTCCTTTGAGTCCTCCCCAAAGCCTCACTTTCCAGGTTGGTGAATGGGTGTTGGGTGCTCAGGCCGGCCAGGGAATCATGGCGTTGCCCCCCGGTGACAGTGTCTGTGGCCTCAGTTCTGTCCACTCGCCCTTCCTCTTTGCTGCCTGTCTTGGGCTCTCTTTGGCGCTGGCAGCATCTATGAGAGGTAACAGGAGGATGTGGGAACTTGCAGTTGTCGCGGTGGAGCACACATGGGAGAGAGAGTGCAGTGCGATGGAAAGGATCCAGAGACTGAAATCAGGAGATCAAATGTTCAAGTGCTAGTTTGCAACAGATTTTGTGTGAATATCAGTGTATCAGTTTTTTTTTTCATTTCAAATAAGAAGAGAATCATATCTACTCTACTATATAGTTGAACTGAAATAATATATGGGAAAGCTTTGTAAAAATAGATTTTATTTTTGTTTTTTAGAACATTTTTAGGTTTACAGGGAAATTGCTTAGAAAGTGCAGAGAGTTCCCAAATACCACCCACTCCGCAGCCTTGCCTATGGTTTCCTGGGTCAGGAAGATCCCCAGGAGAAGGAAATGGCAACCCACTCCAGTATTCTTGCCTGGGAAATCCCACAGACAGAGGAGACTGGCAGGTTATAGTCCACGGGGTTGCAAACAGTCGGACATGACTTAGCAACCAAACAACATCAAAGTAGTATGGAATGTTTGGTACAATTGATGATCCAATATTGATATATTAGCTAATATATTAGCTAATCCATGCTTTATATTAGGATTCACTCTTTGCATTGGAGTGGATTTTGACAAATGCATAGTGTCGGGTATCTACCATTACTGTATCATGTAGAATAATTTCACTGACCTTAAAATACCCTGAGCTTCACCTATTCATCCCTTCCCCTTCCTCTTCCCCTTGAATTTTTGGCAACCACTGATCTTTTTACTGTCTCTATAGTTTTGCCTTTTCCAGAATCTCATATAATTGGAATTTGTAGCCTATTGAATTCATATATTGTGTAGCCTT
This sequence comes from Capricornis sumatraensis, assembly GCF_032405125.1. Lineage (NCBI taxonomy): Eukaryota > Metazoa > Chordata > Mammalia > Artiodactyla > Bovidae > Capricornis > Capricornis sumatraensis. Next base: position 67,714,909 of record NC_091072.1, on the reverse strand, counting down.
TTCAGACTGGTTTCTTCTACCTTACAATATGCTTTTAAGTGGAAAATTCTGAAAGAGATGGGAATACCAGACCACCTGACCTGCCTCTTGAGAAACCTATATGCAGGTCAGGAAGCAACAGTTAGAACTGGACATGGAACAACAGACTGGCTCCAAATAGGAGAAGGAGTACGTCAAGGTTGTGTATTGTCACCCTGCTTATTTAACTTCTATGCAGAGTACATCATGAGAAATGCTGGGCTGGAAGAAGCACAAGCTGGAATCAAGATTGCCGGGAGAAATATCAATAACCTCAGATATGCAGATGACACCACCCTTATGGCAGAAAGTGAAGAGGAACTAAAAAGCCTCTTGATGAAAGTGAAAGAGGAGAGTGAAAAAGTTGGCTTAAAGCTCAACATTCAGAAAACGAAGATCATGGCATCCGGTCCCATCTCTTCATGGGAAATAGATGGGGAAACAGTGGAAACAGTGTCAGACTTTATTTTAAGGGGCTCCAAAATCACTGCAGGTGGTGATTGCAGCCATGAAATTAAAAGATGATTACTCCTTGGAAGGAAAGTTATGACCAACCTAGACAGCATATTAAAAAGCAAAGATATTACTTTGCCAACAAAGGTCCATCTAGTCAAGGGTATGATTTCTCCAGTGGTCGTGTATGGATGTGAGAGTTGGACTGTGAAGAAAGGTAAGCACCGAAGAATTGATGGTTTTGAACTGTGGTGTTGGAGAAGACTCTTGAGAGTCTGTTGGACTGCAAGGAGATCCAGCCAGTCCATTCTAAAGGAGATCAGCCCTGGGATTTCCTTGGAAGGAATGATGCTGAAGCTGAAACTCCAGTACTTTGGCCACCCTGTAGGAAAAGTTGACTCATTGGAAAAGACTCTGATGCTGGGAGGGATTGGGGGCAGAAGGAGAAGGGGACGACAGAGGATGAGATGGCTGGATGGCATCACCAACTCGATGGACGTGCGTTTGTGTGAACTCCGGGAGTTGGTGATGGACAGGGATGCCTGGCGTGCTGTGATTCATGGGGTCGCAAAGAGTCGGACACGACTTAGCAACTGAACTGAACTGAACTGAACTGACGCTTTTAAGATTTCCCCATGTTTTACTATGGCTTGTAATCTCATTAATTTTTTAAAAAAAATCACTGGTTAATATTCCATTGCCTGAATTTATCACCATGATTACTCATTCACCTGTTAAAAGGATCTATTGGTTGCTTCCAAGTTTTGGTGACTTTGCTACTTTGTCAAAGATCATTTCAGTTGACTCTATTTATTTATGTTGTGCTGTGCGTAGTTGCTCAGTCGTGTCGACTGTTTTCGACCCCGTGGAATGTAGCCCACCAGGCTACTCTGTCCATGGGGATTCTCCGGGAAGGAATACTGGAGTGGGTTGCCATGCCCTCCTCCAGGGGATCTTCCCAACCCAGGGATCGAACCCATGTCTTCTGCATTACAGGCAGTTTGTTTACCATCTGAGTCACCAAGGAAGCTCTGACTATATTTATGTGGGCCTGTATATTTATTTTGGGCTGTCTATTCTGTTCCATTGATCTAGTTGTCTTGATCACTGGAAAGGCTTTTTTTTTTTTTTTTTAATTTATTGACCCATGCCCTGTGTCTTGCGGGATCTTAGTTCCCCAAGCAGGGATTAAACCCATGCCCTCAACAGTGAAAGTGTGAAGTCTTAACCACTGGACCAATAGGGAATTCCCTGGCTTTTTAAAACCATAAAGTCTTAAAGCCACGGATGGCACTATTACTAGAGGCAGTGATCAGACAGGGCCTAGTGGATGTCTCCCTCAGTTCTTATCCTCTCTGCTTTTTGTGAATTAAGGAATGTGATCCCTCATCTGTGAGGAGAGGAAGTCGAGGCTACAAAGCCAAGGGTCATGGTATACTCGGTCTCCTCCTTTCTGTTAAGTTGGAGGACAGAGGTTGTTCACAATGTCTGTTTGAGGGACTTCCCTGATGATCCAGTGGCTAAAACTCCATGCTCCCAATGCAGGGGGGCCGGGTTCCTTAGATCCCACATGCTGCAATTAAGAGATCACACTTTGCAGCAAAGATCAAAGATCCCATGTGCTGCAGTTAAGATTTGACACAGCCAAATAAATAAATAAACATTTAAAACAAACAAACAGAAATGTTTGATTAATCCCTGCCCTTGTTTGACTTTAAAGATCAGATCACAACATTTTGCTTCTGGTAAGTCAGGCATTAGATCTTCTATTATTTGCATATGTTTTATTATTTTCTTCCTTATTCTAGACAAAAATGTTTCTTTTTACTGCTCAATCTGGACATGCTTCATGATTGTCCATTAGAGCTGGCATTCTTCCTATGCTTTCACAGTGGTTCTCAAAGTGGTCCTGGGCCAGCTGACTCAGTATGCCCTGCCTGGGAAGTTGTTCGAAATGCATGTTCTCAGGCCTGACCTTGATCTGATGAATGAAACCTCTGTAGGAGAAGCCAAGTAATCTGTTTTTGAACAAGCTCTCCAGAAGATGCACATTGGAGCTGGAGAACCGCTAACTTTGAGTCGGCTTTTTATTCTGTTGGTAGCCACATTCTTCAATGCATTCTCTTGGATAGACGGTCACATTGCCCACTTCCCCTCTTGAGCTGGAGGAATGGAGGTTTAGACATGCCATGAGGAGGAGGGTCCAGAGCCAGGCTCATCTCGGAGTGACTATAGTTCTCCTTTCCCTTTGGGTATCAGAGCTCATCACAGATGTCCTTGCCTCTTCCTTAAGGAAGTTATCCTAGAATACAACTCAAAGCACTTCCCGCATGGCCTCAGGAAGGAGAGCATCACTGGTCAGGCTGTTGAGTGACAGCTGATAGCCTGCCTCATCTGCTGCTTTGAGTCCTGACTCAGAGGAGCTCCCTCTCCCTTCTCAATATTTCTTTCTCTCTCTGTAGTCACATCTGCCCAGATCAGCTGAGCCACTGCCACTGCCTGTCTTTGGAGGAGAATGTGTGGCCAGAGAACAGTTGGGCGGATGGAATGGCCTCTCCTTAGAAACAGACTCTCTGCAGGTCAAGGTCTCGGAAGATTGCCTGTTAGGGCATGGGGCAAGGGCTTGTCTGTTTATTGAGGGTGTGGACTGGGAGTCAAGGCAGGCTTTTTATGAATAAAGAAGAAGTTTTGTAGACTTTGTGGCCTTGTACTGATTCTTTTGGGAAAGCTGACTGGCATGAATAGAGACATCTATGATGGGGGGATGGGAATCAATTGTAGTGAAGTAAATGTAGGTAGATTCACTTTAATTTGTCAATATCTTTCTTCCATTTGTTGGTATTTCACCCATAAATTGCATGCATATACCCATAGATTCAGAATCCTTTTTATTAACCATCTAGTTTGCTTTTCCTCAAGCTTAGTATCTGCCAGTGTGGTGGTAGATTCTGGCTGCTGTAGACAGGTAGGTGGTGGCCCTTCTGTTAGTTGATAAGCAGCGATGGGCAGCATGTGGCCTTAGTTCTGTGGCATGCAAACATACACACACACATATATACAGGGGCCCATATTCTATGTCTATTTAACTTCCAAGAATCTGTTAGACATTTAACATTTGCCTTAGCCTAAAGTATAAAATTAAAAACTCTGAAATAATGGATGAAATCCATTCAGGCACTTGGTGGTTTAGAGTACAGCTGAATTTCCTGCTATTTGGAAATCTTATTTCCATAAATAAAGCTAAGTGGGCAGAGGAAGACCTACTCCTCCCTACTGAACAGGAAGCAAAACTACACATATTAAAGAGTGTCTCAAAGGTGCTCATGCTGCTTGGGAAAAATGCCCTAGACACCCAGGCTATTTGTGCTAAGATTTAACACATGATCTAAATGTGAATTAAGCAAGACCATGGTAAAGTTGACTGAAAATGAGTCAGCAGAACTTTGGGAGCCATTCATTCCCCTATTAAAACATCTTCCTCCTTAGAAAAATTCCTCTCTTTTTTGAACTTGGGCAGTCTTTAAAAGACAAAATTCTTCATTTGTGGTTATCTAATCTCTTTTAAAAAATGCTTTGCCCTCATCTGTTGCTTGTAGGGATTTAAACTAGTATAGCTGCTGTGAAAATGTTTGATTCCTCAGTAAGTTAAACACAAAAGTTATTATGTATGCTTATGGCCCAGAATATTCCACTCCTACATATATATCCAAGGTAATCAGAATCATAGGTTCATATAAACACTTGTATATGAATGTTCAAGCAACATTACTCATAATAGCCCCAAAGTAGAACCAACATAAAAGTCCATTAAATGAAGATGCGATGAACAAATGCTATAGTCACACAAAGGAATATTATTCAACCATCAGAAGGAATGGAGTGTTGTTGCATGCTACATGGATGAACCTTGGAAACATTATGCTAAGGGGAAGAAGACAGAAACAGAGGCCTGCGTGCTTCTATTTATATGAAAAGTCCAGAACAGGCAAATTCATGGAGACAGGAGGTAGATTAATGGTTTCCAGGGCCTGGTGGGAGAGGAGAAATGAAGAATGACTACAAATGGGTATGAGGTTTCTCTTAGGGATGATAAAGATATTCTGGAGTTAGATAGTAATGATGATTGCAGATCCTAGTGATGATATTAAAAACCACTAAAATGTATACTAAAAGGATGAATTTAGTGGTATGTGAGTTATATCTCAATTAAAAAAATAAAAGGCCTCAACAAGGCTCTACTACTTCTTCATTTTTCTTCTTTTAGATTAAATCAGATAAGTAGAATGCTTTGTTACTTGGGCCCCTGGTCAAGTCTTCACTGAGCTGAGTGCTCTCCTTTGCCTTCTTAATATGCTGTAAGGTATCAAGTCCTAGATCTGAAAGAGCAGATAATAAGAACTAAAAGGAGCTCAGAAAGGAGTAAAGAGTTGGACAGGTTATCTGAGATTCTTAGGGAAGAGTTAAACTCTACATATTTATGTAGTCAAGTATTTATGGAACCCTTTCATGGACTAAATATCATGTGATTACTAACACAAGTGGGACCAAGTCTCTACCTTCGTGAAGCTCAAGTTAAGATGTGTTAAGCAAAAAATTTTAATTCAGAGTGATCCACCTACCACAGGAATGTAAAAGAGATTCTGGATTTCACAGGAGAACTTGCAGAAGAGATGGGGGCAGAAGATAGTGTCCTCCAAGCATTGTCAACAAGAACTAAGGGGCAGAAGTAAGAAATGGTGGTGTATTTAGGGAAGATGGGGAAATAGTCAGAGTTTCATCCACATCCTCAAGGCAAGAATGTGTAATTCTTTGCTTTGTCTTTTGTAAAAATTCTTTCTAAATTTTAGCTGCATTGGCAAAATTTTGAACAGTACAAAAAGAGAATACACTGGATGGTAATCTCCCTGATACCCTTTCTCCTAATTGTCCTCTCCAGATGAAACTATCTCTAGAAAGGCTTCTAATAGACCCTATGATTTCTGCTTTATTGACTATGCCAAAGCCTTTGACTGTGTGGATCACAATAAACTGTGGAAAATTCTGAAAGAGATGGGAATACTAGACCACCTGACCTGCCTCTTGAGAAACCTGTATGCAGGTCAGGAAGCAACCATTAGAACTGGACATGGAACAACAACTGGTTCCAAATAGGAAAAGGAGTACGTCAAGGCTGTATAGTGTCACCCTGCTTATTTAACTTCTATACAGAGTACATCATGAGAAATGCTGGGCTGGAAGAAGCACAAGCTGGAATCAAGATTGCCGGGAGAAATATCAATAACCTCAGATATGCAGATGACACCATACTTATGGCAGAAAGTGAAGAGGAACTAAAAGCCTCTTGATGAAAGGGAAAGAGGAGAGTGAAAAAGTTGGCTTAAAGCTCAACATTCAGAAAACAAAGATCGTGGCATCCGGTCCCATCACTTCATGGGAAATAGATGGGGAAACAGTGGAAACTGTGTCAGACTTTATTTTTGGGGGCTCCAAAATCACTGCAGATGGTGACTGCAGCCATGAAATTAAAAGACGCTTACTCCTTGGAAGAAAAGTTATGACCAACCTAGATAGCATATTGAAAAGCAGAGACATTACTTTGCCAAAAAAGGTCCATCTAGTCAAGAGTATGATTTTTCCAGTGGTCGTGTATGGATGTGAGAGTTGGACTGTAAAGAAAGGTGAGCACTGAAGAATTAATGCTTTTGAACTGTGGTGTTGGAGAAGACTCTTGAGAGTCTCTTGGACTGCAAGGAGATCCAACCAGTCCATCCTAAAAGAGATCAGTCCTGGGTGTTCATTGAAAGGACTGATGCTAAAGCTGAAACTCCAATACTTTGGCCACCTCATGCAAAGAGTTGACTCATTGGAAAAGGCTCTGATGCTGGGAGGGATTGGGGGCAGGAGGAGAAAGGGACGACAGAGGATGAGATGGCTGGATGGTATCACTGACTTGATGGACTTGAGTTTGAGTGAACTCTGAGAGTTGATGATGGACAGGGAGACTTGGCGTGCTGTGATTCATGGGGTCGCAAGGAGTCAGACATGACTGAGCGACTGAGCTGAACTGAACTGATCCCCCTTTGCTTTATTTTTTGAGAAATAGGGCCTTCTTCATCAAGACTAGATCACAGACAGAATAAAATTTTAAAACTGAATTCTATAAATTGATTGTTTTCCATTTGCCTAATACAGTTGAGTTCAGTCTAATCTGCTTCATTCAACCAAGTCTAATTATCTTTACCTTGTGGCAGTCATTTCATGGTAATTAATTGATTATAAAATTTTAAATTAAAAAGGTTTTTCAATTGATATTCATTCATTCAAACATTTGCCATTCAATAAATACTTCCTGCATCTCCTACCAACTGTTGGCTCTGTTCTAAGACTTGGGATACATAGTAAACAAGATAAATGTATCTGTCCTCAGAGAGCTCACTGGGGGATAATAAAGATAAGAAAGTATGTAAGTTAACAAGAAAAGCAGGTGGTAGTAAGTTCTAAGATGGCAATTTTTAAAAGGGTGAAGACATAGAAAATGGGGAACAGGGGGCCTATCTAGATTATCTAGTTTTTGAGGATGTGATATTTAATTTAAGACCTCAAACCAAGAAGGACCAGCCATGCAAAGATCCGGTGACAGGCACAGCTAGTGCCAAGAACCTACGGTGGGAACCAGTCAGGCAATTTAAAGAAACAGGTAGAAGGCAAGGACGGCTGAATCTCAGAGTGAGTGGACTTGTATTAGTATATTAGGGCTTCTGTAGCAAAGAACCACAGCCTGGGTGGCTTAAACAACTGAAATTTGTTTTCTCGTGTTTCTGGAAGTTAGAAGTCCAAGATCAATGTGTCAGCATTGTTGATTTCTTCCCAGGCCCCTCTCAGTGCTTTTTAGATGACCAACTTTCCCTCTCTCTTCACATGGTCTTTCCTTTGTGCATATCTGTATTTTAATTGCTTCTTATTTTATAGACAACTATCACATTGGATTAAGGCCCACTCATATCATCCCCATTTTACCTTAATTACTTCTTTCAATACCCTATCTCCAAATATAGTCACATTTTGAGGTATTTAAGTTAGGATGTCAACATGTAAATTTTGGAGGGACATAATTCTGCCCCTAAGAGGACTGGTAAGGTCTGAGCAGAAGCCAGACCATATAGGGTTTTCTTGGCCAAGGTAAGGAGTTTTATTTAATAATAAGAGCCACTGGAGGGTGTTAAGCAGGTGGGCCTGCAGATCTGACCAATATTTGGGAGTTAGAACTTCTCTGCAGATTCTTATAAGGAGAACCAAAGCACTCCTGGCCCTAGCCCAGAGATGATTTTCCCTATCAACCCAGGGCCCGGATTAAACTTTTTTCATCCTGTTCACAGTCCCTGTTTTTCATTAGAGTTTCATCAGAGTACAAAAACAAACCAATACACTCAAGATAGCATTCCTCAATACTCCAAACAAATTCTGAAAAATGTAAAGGGTCAAAGATAAATACACATTTTGCAAAACTCTCTGATCTATTTATGTCACAAAAACCTCCTAGGTAGAGGAATTGTATTGACTGCAAATAGCCATGGTTGACTCTCTATGAGTACATGATTATCATGTGGGTTGTATGCCACAAGATTGTTGAAAAGAGAGATTTCTGCATGGTGGTAAATTTCCGTACTCATCAGTAGATTTTGTTTTTTTCACTTGGATCAAGATTTCCAACCATAAACAAAGGGGAAATTTTGGCTTGAGAAATATCTACTTTGTTAATAAGCAAATCTGAAACTGGAAAAAAATAATTTTGTTTTGTAAACACAGACTCGTTATTCAGTTAGTGCAAAACATAGCTCTTATAAAACGCTACAGGGACATGGTCCCATGAGGCTAGTAGTTAAAATGGAGGGATAGAAACAGCAGGTCTGTTTATTGTGCAAATTCAGGGAATGTCAAAGCCAGATAAAAATTATTTTAAACAACTGAATGCTACTTACCAGCTGTGAGCTACCTGCCTCAACCAGCCTTTCAAGCTTAAAAGGAGAAAAATCTGTCTTTTCTCTCCATGCATTTGAAGACAGCATCAGAATTAACATCTGACTCATAAATAGTCCATGAAACAGATGACTCTTCACATCCTATGACTTGATGTTTTCAGATAAAATCTCTTTCTCTTTTGCATTTTTAAAAGCTAGTTTCCTTCTCTGCTTGGTCCTCTGGTTAATGTGTGGAGGAAGGCTCTTGGCAGCCAGATGGGATATAATCTATATTTAGGCTTCCATTAGCTCTTATGTTTGAATGTGTTACCATTTCCTAATTTTAATACAAATATTTTATGAGAGTGGATTGCCATTTATGTTATTGCTGCATAAAACAGTCATTATGCTAATACATGTTGTTTTTCACGGAGATTAATTAAAAAACATGTGTGCCCCCTTTTCATTGGTCACATGTTGACAAATGGGATCACATTTGATATCCAACTGGTCAGCCTCAATTATCGTTTTTCTCCGTGTCCCTTCCAGGACATGGTCTGGACTCTATTAGTGCTTTCTTTTTAGTTTGTGGGAGTTTAGTAACCCAATTAGCCTTGAGAATGGAGGAATGAGAAATGGAACCAGTTCATCTTAAGCTATAAGGTTCATGTTGCCAGAGTAACTTTTTTCCTAGAGTAAGAGATTATTGTGTCATTCCAAATGCACAGGCAACTACTGTACGAAAGTGCTACAGCAAGCTTAGCGCTAAACTTTGCTCAAATTAGTATTAATGCAAGTTTAGGGGTAGTCAAATTCAAGAGAGAAGTATGCTGCTTTTATTACCACTCCCCAAACCTGTGTAGTAGAAGGCTCTGATGATGATTATAAGAATAACAGCTCCTCCTTGCTTGTACTAGACAGAATATAAAGCAGTTTCACAACATTTTTGCTTTGAATCACAGTAATCCTCCCTGTGTCCTCTAGCAAAGACTTCCCTTGGGCCAGCAGAATGCTGGCATTGCCATCAGAATCCTGGGGGTCAAGTCTTGGGTGGGTCTTGGGGTTCTAATAAATACAGCACATGGAACAACCTTCTTGAGTCATACTCTTTAACAGAAAAGAGAAATCTGAGATCACAATTACTCAAAAGGTTTTTTGGACCTTAGAAAAGAGATGAGGAACCTACAAATGGCCTTCTATACAAAAGAAGGTAGATAATCAGACTCATGTAAGTTCTCAGTTATAGCAGCTGTTTGAATTCCAGAAGTAATACCCACTATCTAGTTTGTCACATGATGGAAAAGATCAGAAGTTGGATATGGGGAGGGAGGTGGGAGGGGGGTTCAGGATTGGGAACTCATGTACACCCGTGGTGGATTCATGTCAATGTATGGCAAAACCAACACAGTATTGTAAAGTAAAAACAAAACAAAACAAAAACACACACACAAAAAAAAGATCAGAAATGGGGCTTGATCATTTCCAGTCACCAAGGTGAGTTCCAGGTGCTTCTGGATCAGCACAGAAGATCAGACATGGATTCTGATGTTTGCTCTTTTACACGTCAACTCAGACAAGCTTCTTGCTGCCATATCACAAGGCCCCTGGCTGGAGAGGATGATGAGGGGAGAGCTGAAGTCACGTCAATAACTCTCAGTCCAGCTCCTGCTATTCTTACAGTCTTTGTTCTCCCCTCACAGCAAGCCACTGCAGGCTCTCTTCTGACTTTCCTGACCACTTTTCTCTGCTTTCTTCCTTAGCCTCTCTTCCAGGAACTGGCGACTTAAATGTTGACATCCCTGGGTTTACCGTATCTTTTATCTGTTCTCAGTTTACCTCCAGTCTTTGGACAGCCTCGTCCATTCTCATGGCTCCAGGTGTCATCTTGTGATGGCTCTAGAATTAAACAAACGTCTCTAGCCCAGGCCTCTTTCTCTGCTTCCTTAGATGTCTCAGACTCAACATGTTTGATCTGAATTCACAGTGCTCCCACCCCACCTGTGTTTTCCTCCAAGATCCTCGTCTCTGGGACAAGGTTGACTCTGCTCACCGTATTCCAGGCTTGGTTGGTTCCAAGCATTTAATGCACTTGGCCTCATTTCACCTTGGAAGAGCCCGATAGAGAAGGTACAGCTATTGTTGCCATTTCACATATGAGAAGTAAGTAGTCTAGTGCTTTGCCTCAGGTTCGAGAGTTCATCATGAGTAGAGCTGGGGTTTGAATGTAGACTGGGTAGACAGGGCCCACACTTTTTGTTTGCTTTGTGTTGGCTGAGTGGTGTGCAGGATCTTAGTTCATCAACCAGGGATTTAACCCATGCCCCCTGCAGTGGCAACACAGAATCTTGATTGCTCGACTACCAGGGAAGTCCCCAGAGCCTACACTTTTAATAACTCTGCCTTCTGCTTGCTGTGGAACATTTACCCAGGTCAGAAACACGTGCAGCATTTTTTTTTCTATATTAAAAAAAAATTCCTTATTGAATTTGTTATAATATTGGTTGTTTTATGTTTTGTCTTTCTGGTCCCCAGGTCTGTGGGATTTTAGCAACCTCATCAGGGATCAAACCCACACACACTTCACTGGAAGGCGAAGTCTCAACCACTGGACTACCAGGGAAGTCCCCCAGACAATCATTTCTGAAGCCTCATTCTTGTTTGCCTCCCATATGTAGTCCAGTGCCACGCCTATCATTTTTGCCTCCAGAATAAATTTCTGTTTCTCTCTGTCCTTACTGTCACCACCTTAGTGCAAGATATTGCTGCTTTTCTGGACATATGCACTGGCCTAATGGCTCTTTCTGCCTTTCTTTCTTTTCTCCTTCCCACCCCATATACTTCCCATATTGCAGCAAAAGAAATCTCTGAATCATAAATTCAGCGTTGCCACTCTGCTAAATAAAATGCTCAAATTGTATCCTACTGTCCTCAGGCCTAAACTCCTGTTAAAGGATAAAGTGAGGCATATTAAAGAGTTTTAGAGTTTATTTGAGAAAAAAATCAATTTGAATTGGGCTGCTCCAAACCAGAAGTGGTTAGGAGTGCTCTGCGGGTGGGAGCCAGGGGAAACACCTATTGTGAAAGTGTGGAAGCAAAAAAGGAGATTCTGTCATTGACCACAGCTTGAAGTCTTATTGGGTGTTTGTGAGTGGTCCTCCTTATGTTTGGATTTCTTAACCTTGAGAAATTTTCAAAGTTAGATTTTTGGTTTGCTTGTGTAGATCAACCAACTTTAGAGCTACCTCAGTCTAATGGACTCTTGAGTTTAACTAATTTAACACTCTTCAACATGTCTTATGGAGAAAGAAATGGCACCCCACTCCAGTACTCTTGCCTGGAAAATCCCATGGATGGAGGAGCCTGGTAGGCTGCAGTCCATGGGGTCACTAAGAGTCGGACATGACTGAGCGACTTCACTTTCACTTCTCACTTTCATGCATTGGAGAAGGCAATGGCAGCCCACTCCAGTGTTCTTGCCTGGAGAATCCCAGGGACGGGGGGAGCCTGGTGGGCTGCCGTCTATGGGGTCGCACAGAGTCGGATACGACTGAAGTGACTTAGTGGCAGCAACATGTCTTAGGGTTTCCCTGATGGCTCAGCAGGTAAAGAATCTGCCTGCATTACAGGGGATGCAGATTTGACCCTTGGTCAGGAAGATCCTCTGGAGAAGGAAATGACAACAGACTCCTGTAATCTTACTTGAAAATTGCATGTAAAGAGGAGGCTGGTGGGCTATAGTCCATGGGGTCACAAAGGATTGGACATGACATAATCATGATGGTGTGATCATTCACCTAGAGCCAGATATCCTGGAATGTGAAGTCAAGTGGGTCTTAGAAAGCATCACTACAAACAAAGCTAGTGGAGGTGACAGAATTCCAGTGGAGCTATTTCAAATCCTGAAAGATGATGCTGTGAAAGTGCCACACTCAATATGCCAGCAAATTTGGAAAACTCAGCAGTGGCCACAGGACTGAAAAAGGTCAGTTTTCATTCCAATCCCAAAGAAAGGCAATGCCAAAGAATGCTCAAACTACCACACAATTGCACTCATCTCACACGCTAGTAAAGTAATGCTCAAAATTCTCCAAGCCAGGCTTCAGCAATACGTGAACCGTGAACTTCCTGATGTTCAAGTTGGTTTTAGAAAAGGCAGAGGAACTAGAGATCAAATTGCCAACATCTGCTGGATCATCGAAAAAGCAAGAGAATTCCAGAAAAACATCTATTTCTGCTTTATTGACTATGCAAAGCCTTTGACTGTGTGGATCACAATAAACTGTGGAAAATTCTGAAAGAGATGGGAATACCAGACCACCTGACCTGCCTCCTGAGACACCTGTAAGCAGGCCAGGAAGCAACAGTTAGAACTGGACATGGAACAACAGACTGGTTCCAAATAAGAAAAGGAGTACGTCAAGGCTGTGTATTGTCACCCTGCTTATTTAACTTGTTTGCAGAGTACATCATGAGAAATGCTGGGCTGGAAGAAACACAAGCTGGAATCAAGATTGCTGGGAGAAATATCAATAAGCTCAGATATGCAGATGACACCACCCTTATGGCAGAAAGTGAAGAGGAACTAAAAGCCTCTTGATGAAAGTGAAAGAGGAGAGTGAAAAAGCTGGCTTAAAGCTTAACATTCAGAAAACTAAGATCATGGCATCCAGTCCCATCACTTCATGGGAAATAGATGGGGAAGCAGTGGAAACAGTGTCAGACTTTATTTTTGGGGGGCTCCAAAATCACTGCAGATGGTGATTGCAGCCATGAAATTAAAAGACGCTTACTCCTTGGAAGGAAAGTTATGACCAACCTAGATAGCATATTGAAAAGCAGAGACATTACTTTTCCAACAAAGGTCTGTCTAGTCAAGGCTATGGTTTTTCCAGTAGTCATGTATGGATGTGAGAGTTGGAATGTGAAGAAAGCTGAGCACTGAAGAATTGATGCTTTTGAACTGTGGTGTTGGAGAAGACTCTTGAGAGTCCCTTGGACTGCAAGAAGATCCAACCAGTCCATTCTAAAGGAGATCAGCCCTGGGATTTCTTTGGAAGGAAGGATGCTAGAGCTGAAACTCCAGTACTTTGGCCACCTCCTGCAAAGAATTGACTCATTGGAAAAGACTCTAATGCTGGGAGGGATTGGGGGCAGGTGGAGAAGGGGATGACAGAGGATGAGATGGCTTGATGGCATCACCAATTCTATGGACATGAGTTTGAGTGAACTCTGGGAGTTGGTGATGGACAGGGAAGCCTGGTGTGCTGTGATTCATGGGGTCACAAAGAGTCGGACATGACTGAGCAACTGAACTGAACTGACTGAGCGACTAAGCTCACACACATCATGTCTTTAAAGGCCCACCCTGGGCTCTGTTCTCTCTAGCCTCATCCTTCTTCCCACACTCCCTCCTCTCCCCTTGTATTGTCCACACGATCCAGTCTTTCTGAACTCTTCCCTTTTCTGGCTTTTAGAAAGACATCTGCTCTCTTTCACCTCTCAGCCTCTGAGCTGCCTGATCCCTTTGCCTGGAGCATTCTCCCCCTTCTCTAGCTGGTTTACACCAGCTCATCCTTTAAAGCCTCAAGGTCTCCTCCCTGAGATCTTCAAAAGGGAGTTTGGCACCTTGATTGTGTGTTCTAGAGCAGCTGACACTTACCATCTGCCAGGCTCTGTTCTGAGCATTTTAAATACATTCACTCATTTAGTTTCACAACAACCCCCTGAGGTGCAATTTTAATTTCCTTCTAGCAGACCAAGAAGTTGAAGCACAAAGTGTATCAGTCACAGTCCAGTCAAACAGTTTAGCTGTATTAATTCATTTAATTTCACAATTATAATTTCCATATAGCACGCGAGGAAGTACGCCGAGTGACCCAAGCTGAGTCAGGGTGGGGAAGACCGCAGCGGGAAGATGTAAGAGAAAATGAACAGCGTAAAAGCTCACCACTGGAAACTCTTGAGGCCATTTAGAGAAAATGAACAGGGTAAAAGTCCACCATTAGGAAATTCTTGAGGCCATTTACAGATCAAAATCTGAGGACTGCCCATCTGAAGGTAAGGTGGGACTGAGAGTTCCATCTCTCTAGGACAGATTATTTCTGTTTTTAATTCAGTAATTGAGTTGGTATGCACCGGGAACAAATTGCTCTGCCTGTTTCCCTACATAGAGAAGATGGCAACGATAATTCACACTAAGTGTTGGGCTTCCCTGGTGGCTCAGATGGTAAAGAATCCACCTGCAATGCAGGAGACCTGGCTTCAATCCCTGGGTTGGGAAGATCCCCTGGAGGAGGGCATGGCAACCCACTCCAGTATTCTTGCCTGGAGAATCCCCATGGATAGAGGATCCAGGCTACAGTCCATGGGGACACAAAGAGTCAGACACTACTAAGTGCTAGAAAGGCTGTGACAAATTAATTACTGATGAGTTTTGGCCCGAGGACATGGACTAAAACTAATTTTTTTATTTGTTTGCAACAAGTATGCTTTGGGGATGCTGCCCTTTCTTGAAGCTGGTCATCTCACCAGTTGAAAGAGTTGGGCTTCTTGTGAGAAGCCGTTGTGTTTTTATCAAGCAAATAATATAAATTATGTGCTTACTGATGTTTCCCTTTTTCCTTTGGCTGCTTACAAAGGGCAGAGCCTGGATTGGCCTTTAAGCTCTTGGAGGCCTGTAGGATTTCACAGCCCACCTTTCACGTCCTAACCTCACCACTGCAACTCATTTTCTATCCCATTTTCTTTGTCTTCTTTTCTTCAACTTATGTTTGATCGCTTGTATATTGCTGAATGTATATTTCATCTTTGTAATTGCATAATTGCATCTTTGTAAGCCACCCCTAGTCCTTCCAGGAACAACATAAATAGTCACCAACTCAAATGTTTTTTTATCATAGATTTGATTCCTCTCTTGGTTTTTAGCTGAGAACTTTAAATTACTGACATGTATCAGTGTACCATTAATTTCTAGAATGAATGAATTTAGCAGAAGCCTGGGCTTCCCTTGTGGATCAGATGGGAAAGAATCTGACCGGAATGCGGGAGACCTGGGTTTGATCCCTGGGTTGGAAAGATCCCCTGGAGAAGGGAAAGGCTACCCACTCTAGTAAAGAGTTGGACACAACTGAGCGACTTTCACTTTTACTTTTTTAAGGCAAAAAGCTAAATATTAAAATGTGTGGCTTCTAGCTGAGAGATATGTAATTTTAGAATTAACTGATTAAGGAATATATGTTGAGTGGTTACCTGAGGCCAGGGATGGGAGCTGAGTAAAATGGGTGAAAAGGGTCAAAAGGTAAAAAACTTCGAGTTGTATGATAAATAATTCCTAGGGATGTGATGTATACCATGGTGACTATGGTTAACAATCAACCCATATGGTTAACTTTCAAATTGTATATGTGAAAGTTGCTGCTGGTGCTAAGTCGTTTCAGTCGTGTCCAACTCTGTGCGAGAGTACTGGAGAGGGGTGCCATTGCCTTCTCAGTGAAAGTTGCTAAGAGAGAGTAAATCTTAAAAGTCTCATTGCTAGAAAAAATATTTGTAATGATGTGGGGTGATGGCTGTTAACTAGATTTATTGTGGTAATCATTTTGCAATATATACAAATATCATTATGTTGTACACCTAAAATGAACATAATGTTATATGTCAGTTATGTCTCAAAATACATACAAATAAAATCAGATACTCATTTAAAAAATAATTGAGTCATCAGGAATGATATAGTAAGTGACTGAAGAAATAGTGTTTGCCAGAGTGAGAGGTACCAGAGGCAAGGCAGTCTGGATGTCTTAATATTGGCTTGTTAAACTCATTCCTAGCTATTACATTTGTTGTATTTTGGCTTTTGCTCTTGTAAAATATAGGCAGCGTATAGAAAAGAGAGGGGCTTCCCTGGTAGCTCAGCTGGTAAAAAAGCCATCCTCAATTCAGGAGACCCAGTTCAGTTCCTGGGTCAGGAAGATCCCCTGGAGAAGGGATAGGCTACCCCCTCCAGTATTCTTGGGCTTCCCTGGTGGCTCAGACGGTAAAGAATCTGCCTGCAATGTGAGAGACCTGGGTTTGATCCCTGGATTGGGCAGATCCCCTGGCAGAGGGCATGGCAACCCACTCCAATATTCTTGCCTGGAGAATTGCATGGACAGAGGAGCCTGGAAGTCCACAGTTCATGGGGTCGCTAAGAGTCAGACATTATTGAATGACAAAGCATAGCACAGCACAGCATACAGTAGAGATTAAGGAAAAGGGACTAATTCGAGCAAGTAGATTAATACAAATAACTCTGAGGTGGTCAGTGCTAAAAAAAAAAGACAAAGAAAGAATTATATATTAAAATCAGATTGATTTTGAATTTGTTTAAAAATGAATTTACGTGTTATTAATGCATATATGAAAATAAAATTAATAAATTTGGCCACCTGATGTGAAGAACTGACTCATTGGAAAAGACCCTGATGCTGGGAAAGAGTGAAGGCAAGAGGAGAAGGGGATGACAGAGTATGAGATGGTTGGATGGCATCACTGACTCGATGGACATGAGATTGAGCAAGCTCTGAGAGTTGGTGATGGATAGGGAAGCCTGATGTGCTGCAGTCCATGGGGTGGCGAGGAGTCAGACACGACTGAGCGACTGAACTGAACAGAATTGTATTTGACTAATCGCAACCAATCTATATATTTTGAAGAATAGGTGCATAGACATCCAGTGAAAATAGTCTTTGTTGGTTCTTAGACCAGTCTTGAGCACATGGAGAGAAGACCCTTCCAAGAGCCTGTAGTGCCCTAGAGGCTGAGGATCCTGGCCTTGCCCTGTTTTCAAGGCATGCATGGTTACTGCTAGCACCCCAGGTATGCTGTTGCACTAGAGCGCTTTCCTTTTGTGAAAAATGGACAATGGCTCAAACGCCACCTTCACTGATAAAATTTCCCTTCTAACAGACATACATCAAGATCACTTCATTAAATTTGAACAATATTTGCATAAGGGTATCTTTGTACTGGGATTTTTAGACTTGTTAAATTTTCTGATATAATATTTTTCATTTTTTAATTTTTTCTTTTGGTTTTATTGAGATATAATTGACATATAGAATTGTATAAATTTAAGATATTGGGAGTGAAATGACTTAACTTATGCACATCATAAAATGATTACCGTAGTAAATTTAGTGAACATTCATCATCTCATGCAGATTCAAAATAAAAGAAAGAAAAAAAATTTTTTTCCCTTGTGATGAGAACTCTTAGGATTTACTAATAACTTTCATATTTAACATACAGCAGTGTTAATTATATTAATCATGTTGCACATTACATCCTTAGTACATATTTTATTCATATCAATTACAGGTAATTTAACAGTTGTATGTTTCTATTAAAGAATAGATCTAAGAAGGCGGGGATCTCATTTTGTGAAAAGGAAGTTGCAGAGAGGCTTTTGAGGCAACCCTTCAGGTTGGAGACTGAGCTGAGACTAACATTATTTCCTAAAATGAATTCTGTTGCTTTTCTCATGACTGTGGGCTGTCTTTTTTTTTCCACCTAAATCTTTTTTAGGTAAACAAGGTTGCAGTGATCCTTTCGTCTCTCAGCCTCCCCTCCCCAGTGACAGTACAGTACCCAGACCTGTGTCTCTGTGTTCTCCAACACTTTTGCCCCCGAGTCGGGTCTTGAAATCTGTCTACCATCTACAGGCAGTAAGAAATCCGGATTGTTCATTCTGGATAGCCGCTTTTCTGCTGTATAGATTAGGTCTTTTATGGGCGGGGGGGAGGGAAAAAAACTGGCACATCTGATCTATAGGATTTCTGTGGTTGTTAAATGGAATTTATTGAAACCAACTCAGGAAAGCAGTGTTTACATGGATAACCATGCCTCAGGAAAAGTCTGTGCTAAAACTCCAATATTAAACAGTGTTCAGTGTAGGGCCCTCTTGTCTAAATGACCCACCAACGACACCCTTGCCCTGTAGACACTTGCCAGGCTTAGGGGAGAGTTGGCAGGACTCCATTTTGCTAATTTGTGTGTGGAGTTTCTCCTCAGCCCCTCACATGGTTAATTCTGAATTATAATCCAGTGTACTTTCTGGGGGGCAGATTGTTCCTGAGGAAATTTGGAGAGAGAATGAGCTTTGTTTTGTTGAACTGAAAATCAAGTAGCCCATGTTTGGCTAAGAATTGGGGGTGGGGGGAAGTGAAAAAGAAAAACTCATGAGAAGAAACAAAATGAAACACAAGCTCTGTCTTTCCTACAGGGCAGTGCAGGGTACGGGAGGACAGTGGGAGGAGGGGGGAGTGTAGAGGAGGCAGCTGAGTTTATTTTTAACACCAAGTTAAAGGCATACTCTGTGTTCTTTCCTTTTAAAAATAGACTTTTAACCTCTTGAAGCATTTTGACTCTATTCTGCCTATGGGGTAATACCCCTTTTGTGGCTGGCAACTCCCACTGGATTTTTTCCCATTGCTGGCTTACTGGTCAAGTAGTTAGAAGGATGGAAAAACCCCAGACTTTTTCTTCTGAGAGCTCCTGATCAGCATATACACATAGCTCCTGTGTGCAGAGAGGCTTATATACTCTGATTGCTAACCTGGACCCTGAGCTTTATGGCATTTTTTAAAACTTGATGGTTTGAGAAAATGTCATTTTTTAAAAATAGTTTAATGAAATTGTGAATATAGTCTTTCTGAAGTCCATTGAAACAATTTATTCATTGAGTTTATGAATGACACAATACACATATCTATACACGTTTACACCCATGAAATTAGAATAAGTACGAATAACGTGATAGTAGCTGCTCTTTAATACTTATTGAGGGCGTGCTATGTGCCAGACACTGTTCCACATTCATTTAATGCTTTGAACAATGCTCTCAATATAATCATCCCATTTTACAGATGAAGAAACTTGGGCTCAGGGCTATTCAGTAACTTGTGAAGATTATAAAGTCAGTGAGTGGTTTGTGGGGGAGGAATTCAAAGTCAGGAAGTCAAGCAGTTCAAGTCCACTGCTAGCCCATACAGTGAGTCCACAATTAGAAAAGATGTACCTGCTGTAAGATAATTTTGTTTCTGTCTGTTGGAAATTTGGGGCTGTTATCAAATGTGCTGATTTTGTTAGAAAATTTTATTACCATCTGCAAGATAGTTGTCATAATAAAAATATAAACCCACAATGTTGACGATGTGAAGGGTGTCCCCTTAAATGTGATACTCTCATGCAGTGCCCAACCCACACAAAGGCACGTGGCAGCCCAAGGTACTCACAAAGTACGCACACATGTAGTTCTGGAGGCATGGCAGTTTAGGAAGAAAAAACACAGCACTCGTCCTCTGCGAAGGCCCACCTCTATCTGTTGAGTGTGCTTCTCCCTAAATCTGAATAATTCCACATCTTACCTGAAAAAAAAAAAGAAAGAAAAGAGAAAACACCAGACTTCTGTAGTTCAGAAGAAGAGGAAACTAGCCTTTTAGAGGTAACCAGGCTGATCTGATGTAGCAACAGCTCTTCTACATACCTCAGTCTACAACTAGGAAAAGTCCTACGTGAAACACTGGAGCTTGTGTTTGTGCCCAGTACAAAAGTGCCCTATGCCTGCTTCCCTTTTCTTCTGTTCTGGGGAGTAAACACTGAATTCACATTAGAGCAGGGTGGCCCATTATGTATGTGTGTTAAGCTGTGTGTGAGAAGAAATAGAACAGCTCACAAACCTAGGAGATTACATTTTTATTATGGAAAATTTCAAAAAGCATAGTGAACCTCCTTTATCCTCATGAAAATGAGCAGTTAATTATGAATTAATGACCAGTCCTGCTTCATCTGTGTTTCTACTCACTCCTCCCTTATTTGAAGCAAATTCTAGAGAATATATTATTTTATCTTTACAACGTAAAGTATTTTTTTAAAGCAACCACAATATTATCAAGAGAAAGAGATCATATATTATATATCCAATCATATATCCAATCAGTGTTCAAAAATTCAATTGTCTTTCATATGGCCCAAATTTTCTTTTGTTTTTTGTTTGTTGATTTTACCTTGGGTTCATTTGAAATGGGAATCAGCTAAGTTCAAACATCACATTGGTAGCAGTATCTCTTATTTTCTTTCAATGTACAAGTTCTCCCTTCGTCTCTTTTTAAGTTTGGATTTTGCTGAAATGCTGACATGGCATCCTCATCGTGTAGTTTAAACACATTTCTGTATAGCAGAATCCTTTCTGGGAGGAGTCCAAGCATATGTATATTCTTTTAAGGTGCTTGGCTGGTGAATTTGAGCCACACGCGGGTTTGGAAGGCCCTGGAAAAGCTCAAAGTCTGCTCCCAGATTTCTTAATGTCTTGGTTGCAGGGATAAATTCTCAGGATCTTACTTGAGTGCCATGGTGAAAGTATATGTTCACCACTTGTCGACAGGTGAAGAATGATGGCTTGCTTGTTGAGGGCATATAGACTCCCCACGGTCATTTTCTATTCTCCAGGAGAAAGTTTCTCAGTCAGGCTTGAAAGAGAGCAATAGACCTGCATTGCTGGCATCACAAAAAAGAGAATTTCCCTTATGAGGTGATTTGCTTTCAGTTCGGTCCATATGTGAACCAGTAATCAGCCCGCAAATTGCCAACTAACAGGAAAAGCCTTTATTTTGCAGACCTGAATAAGCTGGTGCTTGACTTAAGTGAAGTTTAAATAACTTTTTTTCCTACAAACTGGAATTCAGATTGCAGGGGATAATATCAATAACCTCAGATATGCAGATGACACCACCCTTATGGCAGAAAGTGAAGAGGAACCAAAAAGCTTCTTCATGAAAGTGAAAGAGGAGAATGGAAAAAGTTGGGTTAAAGCTCAACATTCAGAAAATGAAGATCATGGCATCTGGTCCCATCACTTCATGGCAAATAGATGGGGAAACAATGGTAACAGTGACAGACTATTTTCTTGGGCTCCAAAATCACTGCATTGGTGACTACAGCCAAGAAATTAAAAAGATACTTGCTCCTTAGAAGAAAAGTTAAGACAAACCTAGACAGCATACTAAAAAGCAGAGACATTACTCTACCAACAAAGGTCTGTCTAGTCAAAGCTATGGTTTTTCCAGTAGTCATGTATGGATGTGAGAGTTGGACCATAAAAAAAGTTGAGTGCCAAAGAATTGATGTTTTCAAACTGGTGTTGGAAAAGACTCTTGAGAGTCCCTTGGACTGCAAGGAGATCAAACCTGTCAATCCTAAAGGAAATCAGTCCTGAATATTCCTTGGAAGGACTGATTCTGCAAGCTGAAGCTCCAGTACTTTGGCCACCTGATGTGAAGAGCTGACTCATTTGAAAAATAAGACCCTGATGGTGGGAAAGATTGAAGGCAGGAGAAGGGGATGACAGAGGATAAGATGGTTGGATGGCATCACCAACTCAACGGACATCAGTCTGAACAAGCTCTGGGAGTTGGTGATGGACAGGGAGGCCCGGCATGCTGCAGTCCATGGGGTCACAAAAGGTCAGACGTGACTAAGTGAAAAAACTGGTAAATCAAATGTTCTATGGATATCTGACTGATGTTAAGTCTACCTGTCTTCAATGGATTAGGACATGAACACATTTGATTCATTTTCAATATTTTTCTTTTTTGAAAGATTCTGACTTTACTGAAGAAATCGAAGGCCAATATGTTCACTGGGCTCTGGCTTTTCAGCTTCCTTCTCCACAAGAATCTACCACACCAGTGTCATTGATGGCAAATGGCAGCCTCACCCTCGCATGGAAGAAACTGTGAAGTTATCTATCCTAGGCTGTTCTGCTTCTTGGTCAGAGAAAGAAAGGTCACTTGACCTTTCTTTCATCTGTGTCTCTTGAAGCCTCAAGATAATTAAAAAATAATAACAGAGCATAGTAGTTTCTTGGTAAGGTCAGAGTTTGAGCTTTCCCCATCCCCACTTCCACACTGGTCATCAGCACTTGCCCCATTCCCTGATGCCCTCCTTCCCCATGCCAGCTGCCCAGAGAGGTGTGTGCACTGTGCTTGTTGTCAGAGAGCCTGGGGTCAAGGTCTGCTCTGCAACCTCGTAGTCAAGCTGGGTGACCTTGGGTAGGCCACTTGATTCTCTGAGCACTTATATTTTTACCTGTGAAATAAAGATTGTATCACATGCTCTGCCTATCACATGAAGATGTTATGAAGATCAAGTCGAGTTAATGTAGGTGAAAATCCTTTGTTAAACATTGCACAAGTGCCCTTGCTCCCCCCACTGCGTCTGTTCACAATGTAGAAGAAATTACATGAATTTTCAAGTCAAATAAGGTCCTATTGCCTTTTGGCTGTGTCATTTTGGGCAAATCATGCTCCTAGCATTGGTTTCCTCATAAATAAAGTGGGGATCATTTTATCTGGCATTTGCTTACTTGAATCTTTATTTACTCACGCTACACCTTGATCTGCTGTTGTTTCGTGGACTAAAGCTTTCTATGTGAGACAACAGGTACGAAGCACCTAACATAGGTTTGATACTCTAGTTTCTCAATAGTCATGCTTTTTCTTGTCCTGTTCTTGACAATTGGACTGTGGTATGACCCAGCTGACATGTCTTCCGTTATAGACAAAGAGCTCTTCCTCTAGATTGCTGAGTGCAGAACTGCCCGCTTGCTCCTCTGTCCTCACCTA
Organism: Capricornis sumatraensis; assembly: GCF_032405125.1. Classification (NCBI taxonomy): domain Eukaryota; kingdom Metazoa; phylum Chordata; class Mammalia; order Artiodactyla; family Bovidae; genus Capricornis; species Capricornis sumatraensis. The sequence goes on along the minus strand of NC_091072.1, from coordinate 67,691,823 downwards.
TGAGGATGCTTGATTACAGCCCAGACATGTTTCAAATTCTCTCTGTAAGTCTACAGACTAGGGACTTACATAATGAAGAAGTCCTTCTCTTATATGCTGGGGAATAAAGAGCCCTCAATAGCATATGCAAAAAAGACCCAAGTGTTTGGTTGACTGCAAGATTGATGTGAGTCAGTAATGTGATGGAGCAAGCAGAAGTCAATGAATTTTAGGGGTTTTAGGAAACACTCATGGAAGGGTCCAATCTACTGGACTCATCCTACTTGGCTAAGATGCTGGAGCACTGGGCTTGGATCACTAGGAAAGAGCTGGTGAAGAGCTTGGGATCCAGGGTATTTGAGTAACTATTAGAAAACCTGAGGATACTGAAACTGCAGAAGACATATTTTATTGTCTTCTGTTTTTGCCTTATTGTCTTCTGTTTTTTGAATGGGCTGAGGGCAATTAGAGAAAATAGAACACCACCACTTTGCATTTCCTTAAAAGAACAAATTTCTAAGAACAGGCATGCAGGTTATGTGACTGAAATGGGAGGAGTTAGAGACAGAAGTTATAAGGGAGCAGTTCTAGTGGCATTCCTATTTCTATTCCAACTTCAAACCCTGGACTATAGTAAGCATTGGCTATAACAACACATTTGAAACCGGGCTTCCGTATGGCCAGTCTCGGTGTGGCTTTACATACAAAAGATATACAAAACAATATTGAAATTAGAAATTGGAAAGCAACAGAATCACAAATATACCAGAAATTAAGACAGGTAACAAGGAAAAATCATGTACAAATTTATGTCGATTAACTGGAATATGCAAAATAGTCAATTTTCTAGAAAAACTATAATCAGTTAAAACTGATTCAAGAAGAAATAAATGACCTAAATCCTATGACTTTGAAAGACATTAAATCCCTGATTAAATCTGCACAAATTGCTTATTAAGATATGAGTAGTTTCTTACAGGTGAGTCTTAGCAAATTTCTAAGGAATATAGAGTTCCAATCTCTATAAACTGTTCCACAGATATAGAGTATGAAAAGAACCCCAAAACTCATTTTATTAGATTGGCAAAAACTTGAATCCAAAATAAGACAAAAATAATTGGGAAAATTTTAAACCAACTTCATTTCTAAATATAAAGGTATAAATAAAATTTGGGAAAAGACAAACCAAAACAAACAAAAAACACAAAACCAGGGACTTCCCTGGCATTCCAGCGGTTATCATTCTGTACTTCCAATTCGGAGGGTGTGGGTTCAATTCCCTGGTCGGAGAACTAAGATCCTACATGCCACGATGGGGCCACCAAAAATTGCTTTAAAAAATTAACAGAACAGAACAAAACCCCACAAAGCTAATAATACAGTATGACCAAGTTGGGTCTAACCCCCAAAAACAAGGATGGTCTAATGTTAGGAAAATCTATTAGTAAGATTTACCACATTAACAAATTGTAAGAGAAAAAGCACATAATTATCTTAAAAGAGGCAACAAAAATCATTTGTTAAAATTTAATACTGTTTCACATTTTTTAAGAAAACAAGAAATACAAGTAAGTGGGAATGGACTTTATTTTGTACACATTTATTTTATAAAACATAAATTATTCAGAATGTTGAATACTATTTTGTCTAATTAATGTAGATTGTCTGTTTCACGGAGTAATTGGGAATGGGAATCTTTCCAAAATTCTCCTTGGTAAAGGCAAAAACATACTTCCTCCCTGTTACCTGAGCTTGATATTTCTTTTGTTTATTTACTTTTACAACTGTATTGAGGTATAATTGATATACCAAAAGGCCACACATTAATGTATACAATTTGATAAAATTGGACATATGCATGTTCAAAGATGGAGACGCTCTATACAGTCAACAAAAACAAGACTGGGAGCTGACTGTGACTCAGATCATGAACTGCTTATTGCCAAATTTAGACTTAAATTGAAGAAAGTAGGGAAAACGACTAGACCATTCAGGTATGACCTAAATCAAATCCCTTATGATTATACAGTGGAAGTGACAAATAGATTCAAGGGATTAGACCTGATAGAGTGTCTGAAGAACTATGGATGTTCATGACATTGTACAGAAGGCAAGGATCAAGATCATCCCCAAGGAAAAGAAATGGAAAAAGGCAAAATGGCTGTCTGAGGAGGGCTTACAAATAGCTGTGAATAGAAGAGAAGCAAAAGCCAAAGGAGAAAAGGAAAGATATACCCATTTGAATGCAGAGTTCCAAACAATAGCAAGGAGAGATAAGAAAGCCTTCCTAAGCAATCAATGAAAAGAAATAGAGGAAAACAATAGAATGGGAAAGACTAGAGATCTCTTCAGGAAAACTAGATATACCAAGGGAACGGTTTATGCCAAGATAGGCTCAATAAAGGGCAGAAATGGTATGGACCTAACAGAAGCAGAAGATATTAAGAAGAGGTGGCAAGAATACACAGAAGAACTATACAAAAAAGATCTTCACGACCCAGATAATCATGATGGTATGGTCACTCACCTAGAGCCAGACATCCTGGAATGTGAAGTCAAGTGGGCCTTAGGAAGCATGATTATGAACAAAGCTAGTGGAGGTGATGGAATTCCCACTGAGCTATTTCAAATCCTAAAAGATGATACTGTGAAAGTGCTGCACTCAATATGCCAGCAGATTTGGAAAACTCAGCGGTGGCCACAGGACTGGAAAAGGTCAGTTTTCATTTCAATCCCAAAGAAAGGCAATGCCAAAGAATGATCAAACTACCACACTATTGCACTCATCTCACATGTTAGTAAAGTAATGCTCAAAATTCTCCAAGCCAGGCTTGAACAGTATGTGAACCGTGAACTTCCAGAATGTCAAGCTGGATTTAGAAAAGGCAGAGGAACCAGAGATCAAATTTCCAGCATCTTTTGGGTCATCAAAAGAGCACGGGAGTTCCAGAAAAACATATACTTTTGCTTTATTGACTCTGCCAAAGCCTTTGACTGTGTGGACCACAATAAACTGTGGAAAATTCTGAAAGAGATGGGAATACCAGACCACCTGACCTGCCTCTGAGAAATCTGTATGCAGGTCAGGAAGCAACAGTTAGAACTAGACATGGAACAACAGGCTGATTCCAAATAGGAAAAGGAGTACATCAAAGCTGTATATTGTCACCCTGCTTATTTAACTTCTATGCAGAGTACATCATGAGAAACACTGGGCTGGAAGAAGCACAAGCTGGAATCAAGATTGCCGGGAGAAATATCAATAACCTCAGATATGCAGATGACACCACCCTTATGGCAGACAGTGAAGAAGAACTGAAACGCCTCTTGATGAAAGTGAAAGAGGAGAGTGAAAAAGTTGGCTTAAAGCTCAACATTCAGAAAACGAAGATCATGGCATCTGGTCCCATCACTTCATGGGAAGTAGATGGGGAAACAGTGTCAGACTTTATTTTTGGGGGCTCCAAAATCACTGCAGATGGTGACTGCAGCCATGAAATTAAAAGACGCTTACTCCTTGGAAGAAAAGTTATGACCAAACTAGACAGCATAGCAAAAAACAGAGACATTACTTTACTAACAAAGGTCCATCTATTCAAAGCTATGGTTTTTCTACTAATCATGTATGGATGTGAGAGTTGGACCACAAAGAAAGCTGAGCACCAAAGAACTGATGCTTAAACTGTGGTGTTGGAGAAGACTCTTGAGAGTCCCTTGAAATACAAGGAGATCCAACCAGTCCATCGTAAAGGAAATCAGTCCTGAATATTCATTGGAAGGACTGATGCTGAAGCTGACTCCAATACTTTGGCCACCTGGTGGGAAGAACTGACTCATTTGAAAAGACCATTATGCTGGGAAAGCTTGAGGGCAGGAGGAGAAGGGGACAACAGAGGATGAGATGGTTGGATGGCATCACTGACTCAATGGACATGAGTTTGAATAAACTCTGGGAGTTGGCAATGGACAGGGAGGCCTGGCGTGCTGCAGTCCATGGGGTCGCAGAGAGTCAGACACGACCGAGCGACTGAACTGGACTGTTGATACCACCATCACAATCAAGGTTATAAATAACTCCAAAAGTTTCCTTAGGTTCCTTTGCTTTTGTTGTGAGAACACTTAACTAGATCTTCACTCTTAGCAAATTTTTAAGTGCACAATTCCATAGTGCTACCTATAGGCTGTGTGTTGTACAGCCAGATCTCTAGAACTTATTCATTTTTATAACTGTAACTTTATATCTGTTGAACTTCCCCCCAATTCCCCTGCTGTCTTCCCCTGGCAACTTCCACTTTTTTTTTTTTCTGCTTATATAAGTTTAACAATGTAAGTAGGATCATGGGGGTATTTGTCCTACTATGATTGACTTATTCTCTTGGCATAATGTCTTCCAGGTCTATCCATATTGTTGCAAATAATAAGATTTCCTTCTTTTTTAAAACTGAATATTATTCTGCCATATGTATACAGCACATTTTATTTATCCATTCATCTCTCAGTAGACAGACTATTTTCTATGTCTTTTTTTCTCCTCTATTCAAGCTCTGAGTGTTTTCAGAGTTGTAACCTACCTCATGTTCTAATTTCTACCTGGGCCTGGCAACTTGAAATGGGTTCTTGAATCTGTTGTGAATCATACCCAGGATTAACCCAGCTATTCAACTTTGCAGGAAGGGCCGAGCCTTCAGTTCCTGCCAGGGAATTGGGATTTGATTCCATTTCATGGTTTATCAAATCTAGACTTGTTTGTTATCATGAAATCACTTTAAAGCCTTTAGGGTGACCTATTTTAAATGCTAATGTATGTGCATAGGAAATAGTGGAAACAGATAGAGATTGACAGAGGAAGGGCATTTGTTGGGTCAGTGACAGGGACAGAGGAGGAGAGAAAGAAAAAGGTGCTCTTCAATTCCCACCTTTCCTTTTTGAATTTTTTTAGTGTAAGCATGTATCATGTTTATGATAAAAATTAAAATATGCAATGAAACACTGTGTTCTAACTGGTATAATAAGCTTAGCATTTGATCCTGAGATTCTCTTTTACAGAGGCAGCTGTAGGACAGATATGTTATTAAAGGATAACTTCAGTTTCTAGGAGAAACCATTATACAGAGATGCAACTTCAAGTCCAGTAGGAAAGTGGAGAGGGCAGGGCATGACCAAGACCCCTTTACCTGATTTGAAGAGGACATTTGTGAGGAAGTCGCTGTGTAGATGCAGAGATGAGTTGTGGGGCTGCTGTTCTTGTCCTGCAGCTGCTCTGTCTCTGACAGCAGTTTAAGGGAGAGCCCAGAGGACCAGAGCCCTGCCCCTTTAATTAGCTCCAGGAGCCAGGCAAGGTAAATATTTGTGGCTGAAACTGTATGAATCCATGGAAGCTGGGATTTTAGCCTAGAAGCACTGTGCTGCCAAGCTGCCATGAGGCCCAGAAAGCTGGAGCTGTGATCTGCCTCAGAAAATGCTTCTGAGTTTAAGAGAAATGAAAAGAATAATGAAAAGGATGGTGGTATTGAGGTCTAAGTGTTAGGTGATGATGATGAGGGTTTATCTATGTGGAGTTGGTGATGGACAGGGAGGCCTGGCATGCTGCAATTCATGGGGTCACAAAGAGTCGGACATGACTGAGCGACTGAACTGAACTATGCTCGATCACAAATTTTACCTATTTTTATTTCAATATTGATTTCTTTTACTAAAGAAAAAAAAAGTCAATGCTCCAAACGTAGACATATTCAACTTATTGCATTGATTAACTCATTATCTGGTTTCCAGTTTTCGTACAATCCAGTCTGATTGTACGAAATACAATCAGACCAAAGAATTGCCCTACTTAAAGCTTTTCGATGTCTTTCCATTTCTCTTAGAAATAAATCCTGACTTTTGCAGCCCATATGTAGAGTGACTGTGCAATTCACAGTCCAAACTGGGATTCTCTGAATACTTATAGTGAGAAAACAGGTGTGACAGAGACGCTCCTAGGATAAGAAAGATGTATCCACGAGGCTCTATTGGATTTAGCTTCTAGGTTCGTTTCTTACTACCCTTGTCTGCTCACTTCGCACCAGATATTCTGGCCTCCCATCTGTTGGTTGCTTCAGGAGGTCATATGGAGTCTTTCCTGTCCCCTGGGTCATGCTTATGTGTGCACTATTTAACTTTGGGGCTTCAGATATCAACTCCTCAGATAAACCTTCCCTACCACCAGTCTAGAGTGGTCTCTGGAGTTACTGTTTCATTTCTCTTCTCCTTTCCATCATCATACCTGTTACGATCTCTAAGGATCTTTTCTGCTGCTGCTAGGTCGCTTCAGTCGTGTCTGACTCTGAGTTACCCCATAGACAGCAGCCCATCAGGCTCCCTGGCCCCTGGGATTTTCCAGGCAAGAACACTGGAGTGGGTTGCCATTTCCTTCCCAATGCATGAAAGTGAAAAGTGAAAGTGAAGTCGCTCAGTCGTGTCCAACTCCTTACGACCCCATGGATTGCACCCTACCAGGCTCCTCCATCCATGGGATTTTCCAGGTAAGAGTACTGGAGTGGGGTGCCATCGCCTTCTCTGAAGGATTTGTCTGGGTGTTTGTTTATTATTGGTATCAGCTACCAGAGTGAGATTAGGGACTTGTCTGTCTTGTTAATGCGCCTGGCACATGGCAGGGGCTCAATAAATACTTGATTAATGAATGAATGACCAACTGAAAGTCTCTAAGTTACGCCGAATGACCTAGAGATGATCACTGCCTTGACCTCAGCTTATGAATAAGGTCCATCTTAAGTAAAAGAGAATGAATGGGAACAGAGGAAAGCAGAGGGAGGAGAGGGTGGGGAGGGTGGTGGCTGATGCCAGACACAACCCTGGTTACAGGCCCTATGGATATACAAGTTATCCTTTACTTCTTCCTTAATGGACTGAGTCATTCAAATATATTGTAAACAAATCTGTTTTCCTCTTACCTAACCTTAAATTAGCTAAAAATGAGATTGAAGTTCCATTTTTGAAACCAAAAATGTATAGTAAAGCATAATTAACCTATATCCTTTGGGATGTATATTTCCATTTTTAAAAAGAAAGACATCATGGCAGAATATGCTAATTGTGTGCCCCATTATCCATTTTTATCTGCTTCATTGTAACTTAAGGTATTAGTTTCCCATTGCTGCTGTAACACATTGTCATAAAATTAGTGGCTTGAAGAAACATGAATTGTTTATCTTATAATTCTGGAGTCAAGCTATGTTTCTTGTAGAGTCTCTAGGAAAAGAATCTGTTTCTATGCCTTTTCCGGATTCTACAGGCTACATGCATTTCTTGGCTAAGGGCCACTTCCTCATATCACACTGACCTCTGCTTTCCCTGACACATCTTCTCTGACTCTGACCCTTTTGTCAGACTTCTATAACTGCCCAGCTGGATAATCTAGAACAATCTCCCTATCTCAAGAGCCTTAACTAAATCACAACTGTAAAGTCCCTTTTCCATATTAAGTAAGATATTTATGGGTTTTAGGGACTGGCACAGGGGTATCTTTAGCAGACCATACCCTTCTTTACCTGTTTCTTCTTCTGATGGCTGAGATGTAAGCATAGTAGCTGAAGCTCAAGCAGCCACCTTGGGCCATGCTTTGGAAGACGCACTAAGGACAAGAGAGCAGCAATGTAGAAGGACGATCTAATGTAATCAGGTGGGAGAAGCTCACCCTGATTAAATGAACAGCATTTACAAGAAAATCTTCAACCTCACATGTTTTACAACTGAAAACCCCAAATCAGTACCCTGATGGGAACATAACAAAGGAAACATTTTAAAAGTTATCAAGGTTGCAGTAACATTGTTCAGGTAATTTAAAAAATAACAGTTTTACATTCCTTTAGTACAATCTAACTTCATTAAATATTTTTATGTTGAGTTTTTCAGCAAAGAAATGTGTGCTGGTGGGAAATGAGCCCTTTGTATTCTCATTCCCCAGTGGAGCATTAATGAATTATTCTCTCAACATCTCACAAACAGCGCATGAAGCAGTCTTTAGTGCTCTGTATTAGTGCCCTCAATAGCAGTCATAAAAGAAGTTCAAAGGAACATAAATAGAGGTCAATGAGAAGAGCACGTGGGTGTGTGTAATTATACTGAAGATCAGGTCTGCAGCGTGTTTCTCTGTGGAATGACTATCCCTTGTGGGTAAAATTTAAGATGTTCTTTATACCTATTTATTTAGCTTACCACTCTCAATTTCCTTCCCCTTTACTTTTCTTCACTGTACTCTCCATTACTAACTATTGTATATTTATTTGGCTTTGTTTTGTTGTTGTTGTTTGGCTTCCTTGCTAAGATGTAGGCTCTATAAGGCAGGATTCTATCTGCCTACTCACTGGAGCCTCCACAGTATCCAATCAAGAATGCCAGCCGCAAGGTGGGGAGTGACTGGAGGTGATACCAAAGGGGTGTGGGGTGACTGGATCACAAGGGAGCTGAAGGGGCTTTGACAGGACCCTGAGTAGTGGGGAGCTGCAGAAGGGTATAAAGCTGGCATTTGGGGGTGAGTGACATGATCAGACTTGGATTTTAAATAATAATTCCATGTTTGGTGTGGACAAAGGATATGAGTAGATGGAACAGTCTGGAGGCAGGGACATCTGTGAGGAGACTATTGTTATTTCAGAAGAGCAGAGATGAAAGCCAAGCAAGAAAATTGGTAATAATGAGTGATAATAATAATAATTAATTTAACAAGGTTTGCTGCACAGTGACTGACATCCATTTCCTGACCACCTTTACCAGGTTCCTTTGCAGTTGGGTGTAGCCATGTGATTATGTTCCAGCCAATAGAATGTGAGTAGAAATAATGAGCTCTAATTCCAGGTCTAATCCCTGGGATTCTTCCATACAGACTCCTCTCTGTTTCTTCCCTTCTTCTGGTTAATAGGAATGGAGAAGCCATTTACTGAAGGTTACTTAGAATCCATTAATGTAGACCCTTGAAAAGCCATGTAGAGAAAAGTTACCCAATTGACCAGGAAAACCTTGGAATGTTATATAAATGTGAAAAAACTATCTACCACGTTTAAGCCATTGGATAATTTTAGCTCTTTGTTATAGCAGCTAATGTAACCCTAATGAATTTAAGCACTCATTTTCGGCTAGGCATCATTCTTAATGGTTTCTATATGACAACTCATTTAATCTTCACAACAATCCAGTAAGTAACATATTATTAGTATTATTATTATTATCCCCAATTTACAGATGAGGAAATTGTGATCAAAAGGGACTGTGAATTTAAGCACTCATTTTTGGCTAGGCATCATTCTTAATGGTTTCTATATGACAGCTCATTTAATCTTCACAACAATCCAGTAAGTAACATATTATTATTATTATTATTATTATCCCCAATTTACAGATGAGGAAATTGCGATCTAAAGGGACTGTGTAACCTTCTCCTTTTACATAGCTGGGAAATGATAGAGCCAGATTTCAGAGTTCCAGCTCCAGTGTTTTAAGCAATACCTTGTAGTGGTGGTAGATAGAAATTAATAGACTTTTTAAATAAGGAAAGATAGATGTTCTTTCTTTTCAATTAAACATTCTGAAGAAAAAAAAAACAGAACCTTTAAAATGTTTAACAGTCCAGCATGAACATTAATTACAATTGAAGTCACTGTTTACAAAATAGTAATATTTCCAAAAAAAATCTTTAAAGAGATAAATTGCTTTGGGTTGGGTTTTTTGGAAACAAACTCTGAAACTGAGATTTCCAAGCAGATTTATTGAGAAGTGCTCCCTGGAAGTAAGGGAAGCAGGCTTGAGCAGAGAGAGATGAACTAATGTAATCACAACAGAGAACTCAGCCTATCCCACAGGAAGCTCTGGAGCTGGGTGACCCTTCAGAGTTACTCCCCACCAAGGCAGGAGGCCAGGGGTTTTTGTCCTGCTTCCACCAGTAATCAAATGTGGGCTGCTGGCAGGGAGGGCATGTTAACTTGGGTGAGGCAGTGCCTTTGGAGAAGGATTCAGCTATGAACCTGTGCTCCCAGCAGCTGGAGGAATGAGCATTGTTGTCTGGGAAGGTGGTTGTGGCAAGGAATCTGATTGTTGCATCACAGTATTCACTATGGAAACAATTCAGAATAAATAAGTACCATATTTATAAATGTTTGATGGTTCTACTGAGCTGCAGACTCACATAGCCCACTATTTCCTGCTTGTGCCTAAAGCATAAGGTGGTGTCTTGTGAGGGGACTAATGAGAGATGAGACTTCAGAGATGAGCTGAGCTCACAGGAGAGAGGAAACGGTACACCAAGGGGTTCAGGGAAGCCTGGTGGGAGCATGGAGATGGTGTAGCAAAGGGATGGACCCCCAGGTGTACCATTCGGAGCAGTCATCACAATCCATTGCCCCATGAGGACTAAAGCATGAACCGGTATCAATGGGATGGAGAAGGGCTGAACCTGCACGACATTTTAAGAATAGGTTTCAGTGGCTTTAGACTGGAAGCAAACTCTGTAGTTGTAGCTTCAGAGACTCTGAAAGGTGATGCTCAAGGGAGAGTATGATCATTTTCACTCTATAGAAGCCAGCACGAAATCTTGACTATCTTTTTTTTTTTTAAGTTTTATTTATTTACTTAACTATTTATTTTTGCACTGAGTCTTCATTGCTGCATACAGGCTTTCTCTAGTTGCGAAGAGCAGGGCTACTTTTCATTGCAGTGCCTGGGGTTCTTATTGTGGTGGTTTCTATTATTGTGCATCACAGGCTCCAGAGCTTGGGCTCAGCAGTTGTGGTCCAGAGATTTAGTTGCCCTGTATCATATGAAGTCTTCCCAGGCCAAGGATCAAACTCGTGTCTCTTACATTGGCAGGAGGATTCTGGACCACCAGGAGAGTCCTGGACTATTTTTTAAATTAACAAAAAAAATTCTTATTCTATTTTCTTTCCTCCTTTCATTCCTTCCTTTAAATTTTCTTTTATTTGAAGAAACTTTCTATTGCTTCCTCCTGTCCCTTAAAATGAGTTGTTCTTTCCATCTATAATTTTTTTTTCATTTATCTATTTTAACAAAAATTTCTTTCATCACGTCTCCCCTTTTTCAGTTATAAAGCTAAGTGTACCCAAACAAAACATACACGTCAGTAAAACCAAGCAAAGTTTTAAGGCACAGGTAGAGAAATCCATTAAAAAAAAAATATTTTCAAATTTTAGTAGTTCTGTCACAGTTCCACATTGGAAGTTCTAATAACAACTTGCACTGTAGGTGCAATTAGAGGTAACATGAAGTGTGCTGGACTTGGGGACAATGTTACCTTCTGAGTGGCTGGTTGCTGTCAGGTATATAGATATATAGATCGTTTACTAAGGCCGGGTCTGAGTGACCATCTTAAATCCCTTGGTTTACTCAGTGAGTAGGTGTTATGCAGCTCTGATCTTTGTACTACACCCCTTTTATTTTCTGGAGCAAAGATTAGAATCTAGCCTTCTGCAGGCTGCATTTTTGCCAAGCAACTGGAAAACTTCTAACAGTGTAGAAATTTGTTTTTAAAAGGAAAAAAAGTAATGAAGTGACAGCACCTCAGTGTAGAAGACATTGAGGTTATGTACACTCAGGGCAGGTGGCTCAGAGGTTAAAGCATCTGCCTGCAATGCGAGAGACCTGGGTTCAATCCCTGGGTCAGGAAGACCCCCTGGAGAAGGAAATGGCAACCCTCTCCAGTATTCTTGCCTGGAGAATCCCATGGACGGAGGAGCCTGGTGGGCTACAGTCCACGGGGTTGCAAAGAGTTGGACACGACTGAGCGACTTCATTTTCTTTCTTTCACACTCAGGGCAGCCAGATCAAATCATCATTCATTGAATAACATTTATCATGTGGATTCCCTGTGTGCCAGGCATTGTCCTAGCTGTGCCAAAAATACAAAGGGGAAGAGATAGAGGAGGTCTGTCTCTCATAGAATGTACCTCCTAATTAAGGGAAACAGAAAAGAAGAAATAATAAGATAGCTTCTGATGTTTGCAAGTGCTTGGAAGAAAATAAAAGTTGGAATTCATTTGTTTATCCAGTCCTTTCTTCCTATTTCAAGAGGCTGCCTTGGTGAGAAACTGGGTCTTTTAGGGACCTAGAAATGAGATAATGTGCACCCAAACTTACTGCCTGAATAGGTAAATTAACAGACTTTATTTATTAGGTAGGGAGGATGGGATTTTAAAACTATGAGTATAAATAGGATAGATTAAATTTAAACTCCTTCCTAAGACTGATACCAGGCATTGTCTATGAAGGCATTGCTTAGTATTAACAATTAGCTAGTAAAAATTGTGGTGGGCACTCTTTCAGCCAGTTGCCACTTAAGCGACTCATGGGAAGAACAAGGGCTCTCTATTCCCTGTGTGAGGATCCAGCTGGTGCTCAGAGCATGCTCAACAGTCTGCCCACACCAGTGCATCTCTCCCTCAAGAGTTGAGTTTCCCACTGTCTGAGAGTCAAAACTGTTTATTCTTTTATTCGCTAATATATTTGTGCCAGTTTTACTTGTTGTTAAAGTTGTGCAATTTACTTTAATATGACACAACTAATGGAACATGTGCCTAGAAAACAAGAGAAAAGTATTGCAATGAAATTTAAATGGAATGCCATGGAAAGGCTCAATGTCAAATGAGTTAATTAGCAAAAATTGGAAAAAATAATAAAATCTATGATATGTTGCTCATGAGTGTATTTAAGTTTTCACTACAGAGAGAGAAAAAAGTGAAAGTGAAAAATGAAATCTTATGGTTGTGTCTTTGGGTAAAAAATGTAGCTTTGGAACCTTTCCAGTGAATTCAATGTGAGGGAAAGTGCCATGACAGTTGAGCAAACTGACATTTATTTAAGGTAAAATGCTTGCAACATAAATGTATCCTTTCCCCTACACCCCTCCCATCTCTGACTAGCCCATTAGTTAGCAGTTCTGATTGTGCTGCAGAAGATTTTTACTGTATTGTAAAGTGTGTGTTCAGTGCAGTGGGGACTCACAATCCTTCCATTCAGAGAGCTCCAGAGCATAGCCTTGACATTATTAAATAAGAATTTATGTCTTCCAATCATTCCTTAACCTAAGCCACTCTCCTTTTCACTATTTGCACAGCAGAAGCAAAGAAAATATTTTCACCTTTCAGTAGCACCTATCCTTTGAGAATATCAGAGCTCTTTAAAGGACAAATTTCTGATTGAGCAATAATGCTCATCTCCCCAGAGAGAGGTGGACAGGGAGGATTTATTATCCCCTCGCTGAGGATGTTAGACTCATGTTAAGTAGCTAACAGATGTCTCCGTGCTGTCTCTCAGGAGAATTATGTTTCTGCTAATCTCCTGGCCACACTGTGTTCTGTTCCCTATTCTTCATAATTCCCAGTATTACAGAGAACTATTCAAGTGTGAAAAGGGCACTGGTCCGAGGCCAGGACACATGGGCTCAGACCCGGGCTGTGCCACTAAACTTGTGTGACCTTGGGCATTTTGGTTAGCCTTTCTGTGCCTCAGATCCTGTAAGATGAGGATGATGGAACTTATTTACCAGCCAGCCAGGTTGGGAAAAAAATGTTTGTCAAACAAATACGGACATTGTAACTGCGGATAGTGAAACTACAGTGGCCTTATGTTTCATTTCTTCTACCTTATTTCCATTTCAAAACACAGGCCCACTTTTGTGTTACGATGTTTTTGATCATGTGCTGATTCATAGGTTCCAGTTTGAAGTTTCTTTCTTGAGAGCAGAAGTGAAAGTCCTTCTTCAAATGCTTTTATCCCAATCTTGCCCCTTACCCATCTTTACCATCGTCTAGTGACGGTCCCAGACTCATTGCAAGAGTATGGAAGGAAACAGTGAGACTAGTAAGAGATCAGTCTAATTGAACTCTGAACTGTAAGGCACCGGCAAGTGGTGGCTGCTTCCTAAAGGTTTTGAATGACTCACTGTATCTCTTCCCTTCTTCACAGAAATATTGCTGATATGGCCAAAAAAGAAGAAAAAAGTGAAATATACTTAATTTCTAACAATAGAGAAGTACTCAAATAAATGATGGTATTTCCATGCAATGTTAGGCCATTGTTGTGAGTGAATATTTATAAAAAGATGTTGCACATGAGTATTTGTTGGCATAAACTGACAGGCATGATTAAGTGAAAAAGCAATCCCAAATGGGTAATGACAACACAATCTCATCATTATTTAATAAAACAGGCATTGGAATAAAATGTATTTAGAAGGATATACAGTGGCTATCTCTGGGTGCTGGGATTACAGAAATAAATTTTCTTTCTTTATATTCAATACTTCTCTGCTTTTTCTAAATTTCTATGATGGACATATGTTACTTTCGGCAAAAGAAAAAAACTGATTTAAATTAAAATTGTATTAATGCAAAAGCTGCTTGTGGGAATGAATCATAATATTTTGAAAAAATTAAATGCCAACTCTAAGGATGGAAAACTACTTTAAAATAGGAAGGATAAATTTCATTCATTTTTAAAAGGATGGAACATGTGAATGTATTGCTGAGTCCCTTTGCTCTTCACCTGAAGGTATCACAACATTGTTAACTGACTATCAGTTCAGTTCAGTCGCTCAGTCGTGTCTGACTCTTTGAAATCCCATGAATTGCAGCACGCCATGCCTCCCTGTCCATCACCAACTCCCGGAGTTCACTCAGACTCATGTCCATCAAGTCAGTGATGCCATCCAGCCATCTCATCCTCTGTCATCTCTTTCTCCTCCTGCCCTCAATCCCTCCCAGCATCAGAGTATTTTCCAATGAGTCAACCCTTCACATGAGGTGGCCACAGTACTGGAGTTTCAGCTTTAGCATCATTCCTTCCAAAGAAATCCCAGGGCTGATCTCCTTCAGAGTGGACTGGTTGGATCTCCTTGCAGTCCAAGGGACTCTCAAGAGTCTTCTCCAACACCACAGTTCAAAAGCATCAGTTCTTTGGCGCTCAGCTTTCTTCACAGTCCAACTCTCACATCCATACATGACCACAGGAAAAACCATAGCCTTGACTAGATGGACCTTAGTCGGCAAAGTAATGTCTCTGCTTTTGAATATGCTGTCTAGGTTGGTCATAACTTTTCTTCCAAGGACAAAGTGTCTTTTAATTTCATGGCTGCAGTCACCATCTGCAGTGATTTTGGAGCCCCCAAAAATAAAGTCTGACACTGTTTCCACTGTTTCCCCATCTATTTCCCATGAAGTGATGGGACCAGATGCCATGATCTTCGTTTTCTGAATGTTGAGCTTTAAGCCAACTTTTTCACTCTCTTCTTTCACTTTCATCAAGTGGCTCTTTAGTTCCTCTTCACTTTCTGCCATAAGGGTGGTGTCATCTGCATATCTGAGGTTATTGATATTTCTCCCGGCAATCTTGATTCCAGCTTGTGCTTCTTCCAGCCCAGTGTTTCTCATGATGTACTCTGCATAGAAGTTAAACAAGCAGGGTGACAATATACAGCCTTGACATACTCCTTTTCCTATTTGGAACCAGTCTGTTGTTCCATGTCCAGTTCTAACTGTTGCTTCCTGACCTTCATATAGGTTTCTCAAGAGGCAGGTCAGGTGGTCTGCTATTCCCATCTCTTTCAGAATTTTCCACAGTTTATTGTGATCCACATAGTCAAAGGCTTTGGCGTAGTCAATAAAGCAGAAATACATGTTTTTCTGGGAGTATATTCCAGTACAAATAAAAAGTTTGTTTTTTTTAAAAAGAATAGAGTCAGCTAATGACAACTGCTTGAAATAAAGTATCAATTGCAAACCTATTTCTTCTTAGCTGAATTCTACCTTAAATTGCCTCTAAAAATGGGCTTTCATCATGATAAATAAGCATGATATTTTGAAATATCTAAATTAAACAATAATAAATAATAGTACAACATAATTTTTTTCTTTTCTGCCAAAATATCACTATAAAACAAATCACCTTCTAAGAGAGCAGATATATTTATTTTTCTTATCATAATTAAAGCCATAGATTACCAAGTGCCTTCTATGTGCCCATGTGTTGGATGCTTGGAATGTTAAATTCACTGGTTAATTTATTTAATTACTAACTCCTCAGGAGAAAGGTATTATTGTTTTCATTTTATAGTAGCTCAAAACTAAAACCTCCGAAATTGTTTCTTACCCAACCATAAGTAGCAGAGCCACACACCTTTTAAAAATTACTTGATGAATGTTTGTTGAATCCTCTCTGTGCTCAAGCAAACTCAGGGAGATAGTGAAGGACAGGGAAGCCTGTCCAGGGAAGCTGCAGTTCATAGGGTCGCAAAGAGTCAGACACGACTTAATGAGTGAACAGTAACAACAGGAACAACAACTCTGTGCTAGCCATCATGTGCTGGGTGCTGGAAATGTACCAGTGAGCAAGGTACTGTGGTCCCATCATTCAGAGAAGATTGCATTCTAGCCAGAGGACATGGAGCAAATAACTATAAGTTTGATGAATCTTACAAAACGAGAGACACAGGATGTGAGGGAGAAGTTAATATGGTTTGCAACATCTGTCATATGTACTAAACATTTAAACTGAGATATTAGTAGGAGTTAACTGGGGGGAAGAGAGTAGGCATGAAAGAGTATTCCTGGTAGTGGTAATGGTACATGCTAGTGCACAGAGATGATATTTTGCCACAATAATTTGGCATAGATCTCTTCAAGAAAGTTGGAAACATCAAAGGAACATTTCACGCAAAGATGGGCACAATAAAGGACGGAAATGGTAAAGACCTAACAGAAGCAGAAGAGATTAAGAAAAGGTGGCAAAAATACGCTGAAAAGACCTATATAAAAAAAGGTCTTAACGACCTGTATAACTATGAAGTGTGGTTGCCACCTAGAGCCAGACATTCTGGAGTATGAAGTCCAGTGGGCCTTAGGAAGCATCACTATGAACAAAGCTAGTAGAGGTGATGGAATTCCAGCTGAGCTATTTCAAATCCTAAAAGATGAAGACATTAAAGTGCTGCATTCAACATGCCAGCAAATATGGAAAACTCACCAGTGGCCACAGGAATAGAAAAGGTCAGTTTTCATTCCAATCTCAAAGAAGAACAACCAAAAAATATTCAAACTACCACACAATTGCTCTCATTAAATGGCAACCCACTCCAGTATTCTTGCCTGGAGAATCCCAGGGGCAGAGGAACCTGGTGGGCAGCATGCCGTCTATGGGGTCACACAGAGTCAGACACAACTGACGTGACTTAGCAGCATGCTAATAAGGTTAAAATCCTTCCAGCTAGGCTTCAGCAGTATGTGAACCGAGAACTTCCAGATGTTCAAACTGGATTTAGAAAAGGCAGAGGAACCAGAGATCAAATTGCCAACTTCTGTTGGATCATAGAAAAAGCAAGGGAATTCCAGAAAAACATCTACTTCTGCTTCATTGCCTATGCTAAAACCTTGACTGTGTGGATCACAACAAACTGAGGCAAACTCTTAAAGAGATGGGAATACCAGACCACCTTACCTATCTCCTGAGAAACCTGTGTGCGGGTCAAAAAGCAACAGTTAAAACCCAACATGGAACAATGGACTGGTTCCAAATTGGGAAAGGAGTACGTCAAGGTTGTATATTGTCACTCTGAGTATTTAACTTATATGCAAAGCACATCATGTGAAGTGCCAGGCTGGATGAATCACAAGCTGGAATCAAGATTTCCAGGAGAAATATCAATAACCTCAGATATGCAGATGATACCACCCTAATGGCAGAAAGTTAAGAGGAACTAAGGAGTTTCTTGATGAGGGTGAAAGAGGAGAGTGAAAAAGATGGCTTAAAACTCAGCATTCAAAAAATGAAGATCAAGGCATCCAATCCCATGACTTCATGGCAAATAGAAAGGGAAAAAGTGGAAGCAGTGACAGATTTTATTTTGGGGGGCTCCAGAATCACTGTGGATGGTGGCTGTAGTCATGAAATTCAAGGACACTTCTTCCCTGGAAGGAAAGCCATGACAAACCATAGACAGTGTATTCAAAAGCAGAGACATCACTTGGCCAACAAAGGTCCATATAGTCAAAGCTATGATTTTCCCAGTAGTCATGTACAGTTGTGAGAGCTGGACCATAAAGACGGCTGAGTGCTGAAGAATCGATACTTTCAAACTGTGGTGTTGGAGAAGACTCTTGAGAGTTCCTTGAACTGCAAGGATATCAAATTAGTCAATCCTGAAGGAAATCAAATATTCATTGAAGGACTGATGCTGAAGCTGAAGCTCCAATACTTTGACCACCTGATGCGAAGAGCCAACTCCTTGGAAAAGACCTGATGCTGGGAAACATTGAACACAAAAGGGAAAGGCGGTGTCAAAGGATGAGATAGTTAGATAGCATCACTGGCTCAATGGACATAAATTTGAGCAAACTCCAGGAGATAGTGGAGGATAGAGGAGCCTGGCACGCTGCAGTTCATAGGGCTGCAAAGAATTGGACACAACTTAGTGACTGACAACAAGTACAATCTGGCATAACCAACATCTTCACTCTGGCTTAAAACTGTAGGCAGTTTTACTATTTCTTTTTTTTTTTATTTCTTATTATTTTATTATTTATTTCATATGGATCTGCCAATCAGCCACAGCCCAAATGCAATCACACAAGCCCATTTAAGACATCGTGTCATGTTCAGGAGAACATTTCATTGGCTAAAGCAAGATGTATAGCCACGCCCCAAGTCCGTGAGATATGGAAAATATTTTGCCCACATAATACTTATAACTCACATAATAGAAGATATAGATCAAGAATTTAATACAGTAAAAATAAATTATGAACAGTGATTCAAATAATTTTCCAAGGAGTCTGTTGCTAGGGTGGTTAAAGCATAATGACATGGGGAGAGATACTGCTGGCTGCTCTTATAACTTTTTTACCCTAGGAACTTCTTATTCTAGAGATTATATATGTCTGTGTACATGTAAGCTCACTCTAAAAGATAATGGCTTATCCAACTTCTACAGGAACTTTATTTTCAAAGAGTGGACCTACCCTGAAGTAACATGGTTATCCCACAGGACAAATATAGCATTGATTGAATTAAGTGTTCCTCTGTAACTCACAATGTTGGGTCTCGGTGTAACCACAGCACATTCAGAAGCTATGCCTCAAAGGCGTTGAAACCAGTGTTTGGGTCCCTGAGCAAACAGCATTAAATTTGGTTGCTACTCACTCTCCTGGAATGGAGGTCAGCTATTTTATACACAGTGAATAAGATGAACTAGTCATAAAACGTGAGGAAACATCTAATTTGACCCCTTGTCTCAGGAAACACAATCTTTTATTTGGTCACATCGTTTTGATAATGTTACAAGAATAGTTCGGTTTATTTTTACCCATCACTGTACAGATGCTTTCATCTGCTTTACAAGCGCTAATGCCTGAATGAACAGGTGTGGAGACACGAGTTGGCCAAATATAAACTTGTCCAGTTCATGTGTTTAACAAATGTGGGCTTTTTAAAAAAAGAAGATTCATTCAACACAGCCAGCCACTGCATGATTAGCTGTAATGGTATATTCTGCCATAGAAAATGGTATTAGTTTCAGTTGAGGCTAATTGCTTTTTTTCCCCTTTTTGCTGATAAGAAGAGATTAAATGAAATCACTTGAATAATCCTGTTCAAGAGCCAAATTTCCCCCCTCATTTGTAAAAGCTCAGTTTTACAATCTTGAGGATTTAAAATAGAGTCTTCTAGTCTTTCCGACAATACTTACTTCCCACAAAAACAAGATTTCTGTTAGTTAGCCTCCAGTAAATTTCATTGTAAACCACATGTTATTTCAAGAGAAATCAGTGGTTTAAATAAATATAACAGATCTGGAGTAATTCTTTCCTCCTCATTTCTTTTAAAGTTATGAAAGCCTTCTGCTTGGCTACATTACTGTATCTTATTACTCAGTTTGCAAAGCTACATTTAAGAAAGAATGCGGTTTTCTGGTTTCTTGTTCTGATATACTTTGATTCTTCTTATCTGAGCACCTTTTCATTTTTATGGGTGCTTTCTTCCTCTTTTTACTGTGTTTTGTTGTTGGTTAGCCGCTAAGTCATGTCTGACTCTTCTGCAACCACATAAACTGTGGCTTGCTAGGCTCCTCTGTCCATGGGATTTCCCAGGCAAGAATACTGGAGTGGGTTGCCATTTCCTTCTCCAGGGGAATCTTCCTGATCCAGGAATTGAACCCATGTCTCCTGCATTGGCAGGTGGATTCTTTACCACTGAGCCACCAAGGAAGCCCCATCTAAAACTTACAAGAGATTAATATCTAGAAGATAATCAAGAAGTCTGTTTACAATTTTTAAAATGAGATTGCTGTACTCCTGAAACCAACACAACATTGTAAATCAACTATACTCCAAAAACCTTTAAAATAGAGTAAAATGGAGATAATAGAAAGTAAAGCGCTCAATGAAGACCCTGGCATACAGTTAATGATTTCCATTTGCTATTATTAGTTTATCTGTTCTTATCCTCTCTGACAAAACATGCTCTGTGATGAGCCTGAATTTCCAGTTTCTGTGTGGTTTTATACTACTAGTTTGTACAGTTACAGAGAAATGTATGTGCAAATATCTAGTTAGTCTCGCTATCCTCAACCCTGTTTGGTAAATATCCCTGGATGCACCATTGGTTAAAATGAAAGTGGGGAGAATATTGTTCACAGCTCCCAGGACACAGAGGGGAGCAAAATGCTACGTGCACTGCTGCAGCTGTGGAACCAGCTGCCAAGGGCACCTGCCAGGTGATGTTGCAAGAAGAGTATGCTTCCTAGCTTAAGGTGTGGATCTTGTGACTGTCATGTTCCATCCTGCCTGAGACTGGGACCCAGGAGTGCTGTACCCAGAGGATGGAGAGTCTGGGAGGAGCAGTTCTCCACTCCTTGGCTCTTTGTCCAGATGACTTGTATGACTGTGGTTGACAGGAGGACCATTTGGGCCAGCCCTGTCCTGCTGGGTTTTCTGGCAACTCCTTTACCCAAGGGGCAGACTGGCCACAGAGAGATGGCTTTGCTCACAGCCAACCAAACTTGCTGTCTGAAAGCAGAGCTTTGTCTTTTTCTGCTTCGTGACCTCAGCCTTGGGGAAGGTTTTGGCTCTCCAAGTGTGGCCCAAAAGCGTGGATGATGAGACACAGGGCAGAAGGCAGTGAGCTGTGCCTGGGCTCAGTGACCTGAGCTGGGTCTACTCCTTGGGCTTGGGGAGAGATAAAGTTGTCCTTCTGATAGGGGAGGAAGGGAAACCAATGATGAACTCCAGGCTGGGCGCTTTCCACACAGTGTCTCCTTCAATTCCCTACAAACCTGTATGATGAGCTTTCTTATCCCCATTTTACAGATGTGAAAACTGCAGCTTACAGAGGGAAAATTACCCAGCTTGTAAGCAGCCAAGTGGGATTTGAACCCTAGGTCTGTTTGACTCCAAGACCCATGGGTGATTGGTTTTCTTTCTTACTGCACTACTCTTTACATCTGTGAACTCAGACTGGAGCGGGTGGGACTGGGCGGATCAATGGCTTGGTGGAGTCCAGGTAAGGATGCATGGCCAGCTCCATCTGTGTCTGAACTTGGTGGGCAGTTCAGTTAGTTAGAGAAAGCTAATTACGTTTAACGCTGCATCTGAACATGCGTTCTTCTGGTTAGCTGGTTTTAGCTGTGGCTTTGATTTCTCAGCAGAAATTATATTCCTGTGAAATAATGGCATCCTCTAAGTGTTGCGCTTTGCTTGTCATTTAGACAAGTCCACACTTCCAGGAGACACACTATATGCCAAGGATGGATTCCTGGTCCAAGAAGGAAACCATATAGGCCCTCCAAGATAGAAAGCACTTGCTCCCAGGTGGAATTTCATTTCTCTGTGCCTTGGGGATCTGACAGGTGCTTTGAAAAACTGGCTTCACTAGCCGTTAACAGAGATATCTCTTGTTCACACATCTGCAACTGACTTTTCTTTGTGCTTGAGAAATCACATGTTCTTTTGTACTGTGCTGTTCAGAGGTCAGCAGGATAGCCAGAGCCACATGTTCTTGGCCATGTCTCTAAAACCCAAGTCAATGACTAATAACAATAACAATCATGACAGGGATCATTGCAAACCATTCACTCTGTATTTGCTATGTGCTGGGCCATGTAGCAAATTCATTTTCTATTCACAACAACCCACTGAAGTACAGGTATACCTCAGAGGTATTTTGGATTTGGTTCCAAATAAAGTGAAACAAATAAAGTAAATATTGCAATAAAATGAGTCGCATGAGTTTTGGGATTTTCTAGTATGTTGAAATATTATGTTTATACTATACTACCATAGTATTATATCTACAAAAAAGTACACACTTCAATCAAGATTTACATTTTTAAAAAAACATTCTATTACTAAAATTGCTAACCTTCATGTGAGCCTTCAGCAAGTCATATTAGTAACATCTAAGATCACTGATCACAGATCACCATAGCAAATATAATAATAACAAGAAAGTTTGAAATATTGTGAGGATTAGTAAAATGTGACACAGAGTTATGAAATGAGCCAATGCTATTGGGGAAATGACAACAATAGACTTGTTCAACGAAGGGTTGCCTCAAACCTTCAATGAGTAAGAAATGCAATATCTGCAAAGCACAGTAATGTGAAACCCAATAAAACAAGGTATGCCTGTGTGTATTATTTAGGATGGGCTTGACTGCAAGTAGCAGAAATCCAGCTTCAATGGCTTAACCAGATGAGAGATTTGTTTTTCTCATAGGCTAAGAAGTCTAGCACTAAGTACTTCAGGGGAAGTATGCAGGCTCCATCAAGAACCCGGGGTCCTTCTCTGAGGGAGCCTCATATTTGCAACCTGGCTGCTCTGCTTTGTGTATTACAACTGATTTTTAGACAGAAAGAAGGAAAAAGGATAAAGACTAAGTGGGGCAAACTAAAACAATATGTAAGCTGAATATTTCACTTCTAACAAGCTTTCTCAGAAACCCTAGCTGGCACTTTGAGTTGCGCCTCACTGTCCAGAACTGTGTTGCATGTCCATGGCCAACTGCAGGGGAGTCTGACAGCAGAAGAGTGTATACGTGAGCACCTTGGTTAGCAAGGAAGGAGTAGTGGGTACTGGCTTGGTGACGAGCAGGGCCTGGCTTAGGTGGTTAGTATTTGTTCAAAACTTATAGACAAAAAGTGAAATTAGAGAAGTAATTCTGTTACTCCTAGTTAAGGAGTGACAGGGCCCAGACCTAAATCCAGGTCTGTCTGATTCTAAAGCCACATTCCAAAAGCTCTGCTAGAATTTCTTCCTGATGCTTGTGGGTATTTAGGATGGAGAACAGAGAACTTTAGGGGCCTCTCCTAGGGAACAAAAAAGAGGAGTGATTTGTCAGCTTCTTGAGAATTGGGTGAAGGTCAACACTTGGAAGATATGAAAAGGCAGATTATGGCACAAGGTGAGGGAATGATTCTAACAGTAATTAACTGTTCCATGGGCTGGGTAGCAAACTCTCATTTGTATAGAGATGAGATTACCTATCAGAGAAGATCACTTAACTGATCGCGAGTTAGGATCTATTGTGAGTTCCAGATCCTGGGTCTAGGGAACTAAAGTGCTGATATAGAACAATGGTGATACAGGAAGGCTTCTGGATCTAGTGTAAAAGCCTCCTGATTTGCTAGAGCTAGAATGATTATACAATTTATGGTCCAACCTGAGGCATTTTTTAGAGTAAAAAGGGAATTATTGCTAATTACTCTGGGACTTGTCTTGTGGCTCAGATGGTAAAGAATCTGTCTACAATGAAGGAGACCTGGGTTTGCTCCTGGATCGGGATGATCCCTTGGAGAAGGGAATAGCTACCCACTCCAGTATTCTTGCCTGGAGAATTCTATGGACCGAGGAGCCTGGCGGGCTACAGTCCCTAGGGTTGCAAAGAGTCAGACAGGACTGAGCGACCAACACTGCTGCTGCTACTACCCTGGGACAAAAGGCATACACAAGGATCATCACAGACTTGTGGGTACCCTAAGAATAGACTTCTGAGGGATAAAGTAATGGAGAGGCCTGGACTTGAATGGGGGAAGCAGCTAGGGGATCTGTCAGAAAGGACAGACACCCCCAAGCCAGATCCCACTTCCATAGACTGGACCTTCCAAGAGGCCTTCTTTGTCTGTGACACAGTTCAGTGGTCGGTGTTGAAATGTGATGGGCAGGGACAATATGTAACATTATAACATTCACTTGACAGAGACCCTTAAGCCTGAGTCCCTGTAACATGACTTTTTTTAAGAGATGCTGAGCATGGATCATGCTGTGTTCCTTCCTGAGTCATGAACCAGAACCATTCTGGGCTGGAAAGGAAACTGGATTTCATATACCCCCAAATCCTTCTCAGCCTTTAAAAACTGCCTTTCTGCTTAGCTCAGTGACCTTGGGCGAGTCACAACCTCTCTCTATGCTTTGGTTTTTCCTTTAGTGGAAGTAGAATGGAAATAATTGTTACCTAAGAGAAAAAAAAATGATTCAAGATTTTCCAGTGAAGGATGCCACATGGAGCCAAGTGATATTATTATTTTTATGACAGTTATTAGCAGAGCTGCTTCTTGTCCCATCCCCTCTCATTAGGCCACTGAGCATGAATAAACACAGGTTCAGCCAGTGGCTGGTATTTGATGATGTTGGCACTGGAGATGAAAGGAAGGAATTTCTCTCTGGTTTGTGTTTCACTATTAACCTCCTCATGCCTGGATCTCAGTGTTTACATGTGTGGTAACTGGGCACCAGTGGGAGTCTCAGCCAGTGGCTTCATAACAGAGGCGCCCTATTCAGGAAGCCTGTTAATAATGATGCTATTAAAATATTGTCTTCACTCTTTCCCTAATTCCTTTATTTAATAGACATTGATTGTCTCTGTATGCCAGGTTCTCTGTCCCAAGCATATGACAAGATGCATAATGGCACACATTAAGCTCTCTGATGTTTGTGGAATCAAGGAATATGTCAGAGGAGAGCTAGTTTTCTGCTGCAATTTTACATCTCTCTTACCTATCTTTTTTTTTTCCTTTTTAAAAGAGCGTTTATTGAGTCTCTTACCTATCTTGATCCCTGAGAAACACTTATAAATGCAAAAGTGCTTTTGCTACCTATTTCTGGAAAAGTCAAGACTAAATTTCTTTTCTTAAAAATATTGAGGTATAGTTGATTTACCGTATTATGTTAGTTTCAGGTGTACAACATAGTGATTCAAAATTTGTATAGCTTATACTCCCCTTATAGCTGCTATAAAATATTGGCTATTTACCCCGTGTGATACATCCTTGTGGCTTATTTACTTTATGCATAGTCTTTTGTACTTCTTAATCCTCTATCCCTATCTTACCCCCCCCTCTTCTTACAGGTATCAGTTATTTTAATATAGCATAAAAGAATCTTCAGGATTTGCTCCCTTTTCTATCTCATCTCTCATCAAACCTCTTTTAGGACCACCAAGGTCCAGCAACGGGGCCTATCTGGCAGGCTCTTGAATATTTAATAAATATATTAAGTTTTGTAGATCTTGTGGTCCCTGTTGCAATTAATCAGTGCTGCTGCTGTAACATGAAAGCAGTCTTGGTGGGCATGACTGTGTCCAAATAAAACTTTATTTACAAAAACAGGTGGCAGGTTGCATTTGGTGCACGGGCTCTGGTTTGCTGATCTCTGCTTTAGATCTTAGCTCATGCTAGGTTCTTTCACTTCCTACACTAAAAATCTCTTCTTCCCCCATTTATCTGTCCATTTATTGGTCACCTCAAGCCTGAGACCTTTCTCTACCACCCTGGCTAGAACTGACCACTCACACCACCGTATTCTACACCTGCCACCTGCTTATCTGTGTTTTCTCCCCTTACTTGACTGTAAGCTTTATTCCTTCATTCATGCATCCTTTGATCCACTCATTCAACGTTATTTAATGAGTGCATGCTGTGGGGCAGAGTTGATGACTTTCTAGTCTTTGTGCAGCACTGAGGTGGAAGGCTAGCCCTTCATATGTGACTAATATGTGCTTGTTGAATAAAAGGAGTTAGAATATAGAGAAGTCCACTGCTAAGAGATATCTGTGTCTTGAGTATAAGTGCCTAGAAGTGGGGAATTACTTTGATTTTGAAATCTCTCCATTGTGCTGAAGGCTTTAAGGCTTTTGTAATGTTCCTTTCGAGGTTTCCGTAGCCTGGTCTGTCTGGCATAATTCAGTGGCTCCCACCTACTGTCCATCTTCGTCCTCTTTCCTAAGTCCTTGGGGTCCTACTTCTGGGGACCCTATGTGGCAGGATCGAGAGCAGCAGCACCAACTCCTAGACCCCTTCATGGGCAGGGCTCGTGTGGGATTGAAGTTTACCAACAAAGTGTCACCATAGTACAGTGGTTTCTTGCTTTCATTTTAAATAGAAGATCTGGTCTTTCCATTGCTTCCTGAGCAAGCCCTTACTGTTGTTTAGTCACTAAGTCGTGTCCTGTTCTTTTGTGACCCCATGGACTGTAGGCCTCTAGGCTCCTCTGTTCATCGGATTTTCCAGGCAAGAATACTGGAGTGGGTTGCCATTTCCTTCTCCAGGGGAACTTCCCAACCCAGGCCTTGAACCCGTGTCTCCTGCGTTGCAGGCAGATTCTTTACCACTGAGCCACTAGGGAATTAGTCCAGGGCTATCTGGACTAAGAAGCTTAAACAGCCCACAGCATGAGAATATTGACATTGCCTCCTTGCAGAGTTCTAAATCTATTTTCTTTTTTTAACCTACAGTTTCTGGCTCTTTGAGAGTGATTATAAGATAAATGGAAAAATGAAGCTCCTTGGTTACTCATATTATGGCAATTACTTTATGGCTCCTTGGAGGCCCAAAATATTCGAAGCCGGACATAATCTGTTTTCTTAAATTTGCAACCTATTCTATATGTAAGCAGAACATTTATTTAATTGGTTGCTACCAATGAAACCAAAATTACTTTATTCCATTCAACCCAGTCAGATGTAAATTTTGAGTGGTTACCAGAAGGTTATGAGTTTGTGGTCAGAGGCAGGGAAAAGAAAATGGTTACAGCTGGTGACAAAACAAACCCCAAACCTCCACATGTTTCTCATGTTACAGGACCAAATAGGAAAGGAGCCCTGACGAGATGCCGGCACAGAGTGTGTGTTGGGTAAATTCTAGAGAGACTGTTCTGGATCTCTTCACCAGTATTTCTGTTTGTTTGTTTGTTTTGTTTTTTAATACAGGAAGCCAGTGAGGAAAGTGGCAGCTGAGCAGAGTACAAGATTGTCATTCATCAACTCACTCCCACAGGTAATAGAAAATTAAATAAATCAAGTTCATTGTGACAGAGCCCTTTTCACGGATGCATCCATCCGTAATCTGCCTGGCCTGACATTTTAAGACTGGTTACTTTTGTGAGGGAACACTGGCAAGAAGAAATCGTGTCCCTGGTAATTCGGAGGAGGAAGGGAGGGGGGTGGGTGATAAATTGACCTTTGGTTACAAAAAAGAAAAATAAAGCAGTGTTGCTAAATGACCAAGGCCACAAAGATAGTAAACACAGCAAGGGCACAGTGGAGAACGTGTGGTATTCGTGAGCTAACCCCATTGCAACACTCACGCAATGTGGTGGTAAGAAACTTCTGGCAAGTTCCTCCTTTAGCGAGTCGCTGTCAAGTGTATTTTGAATGGATTCATACTAGGTGGGTAAGACATTGGCAAATGAATTTCATTAAAAAAACGAGATGCCTGACAGGTATTACGGTTTAAAATAAAACATAATCTTCGCTTTTGTTTCTAGCGTGAATGAATACTTTACTTTTGGCAATTCTCACCAAAACTTGAGTGTCACTGTTTGAGAATGTTTATCAGAATTAAAATTCACATACCCTTTGATTTTGAAAGTCCATCTTGAGGCACTGATTCATTCTATTCAGATGCGTGCAAAAATATGTTTGTGGGAGCAAAGGATTGAAAGCTACGCATTTGTCCATTAGGGGTTGGGTAAAACTGGGGACATCCACACAGTGGAATATTGTGCAGCTGTTGAAATAAAAAAGGTAAATCTAAGTGTATAGATTTGCAATAAACTCCACAATTTCATAAGTTTCACTGAGGAACAGAGGAGTATGTATAAGACAGGGAGGGGCACATATGCTTGTATATACATAGACTATTTCTGGAAGGATGCCCAAGAAATATAATACTGGATGCCTCTATGGAAAAGACTGTGAGACTGGGTTCCACAGGTTGATAGAAATTTACTTTCTTCTCCTTATGCTTTGCACTGCTTGAAATTTTTATTGGCCTGGCACACAAATCATTTTAAAAACAGAATTCCAAAGGAAATGTCATTCTTCCCAATTAATTGGGTTTTGTTGGTGTTGGTATCAGTGCCCAGTGAAATAGGTTGAACTATATGGTTTGATTCATGGACTGAATGCTTTAAAACCCTACAGGAGAAGGCATTTTGCAGTTAAGTGTGTATTTGGGAAGAGTATTTCAGTAACTAATGAATAATAAAAAACATTGATTTGGGGCTGCTATTTTTGTGTTGACAATTTGGAATCCCAGAGAGGTGTGTAGAAGTTCATGGCATGGCAAAGTTCCTGGCAAGTGGAAGGGTCGCCCTGACCTGCAAAATCATTCATTAATGACTTCTAACTTCTCATGCATTCTAATTTCATAGCTGTCATCATTGCCATTTCTTTCTTTGCCAGTGGATGACTGAAGAATGATTGAGAGGATAAACAGCCATTGATTTATTTACATTAAATAATACCCTGCTTGCTCCCAGGAGCTGATAAACTCAGTGGCCCTTGGAAACCAGTCACATGACAACAACTTAGCAACCTCCCTCTGAAGTCCGGCTCACCAGCGATGGCAGGAGGGGAATGATAAGGACAGGAGAGTAGGGGCTAACACACAGTCTTTTCTGAGACTCGCTGCTGAATCAAGACACTGTGTTTTGGGATAGGGTGTATAGCAGGGTGCCCTTCATTTAACCTTTAATAGCCTTTGTTATCTCATGTAATGTTAGGCTTACTGTTAATTAACACTGTCTTTGTGTATGCCGTCTCGCTTCTCAAACAGAGACGAGCTTTCTCTGCGAGCTCTTTCAGTGCTAGACTGGTGTCTTCATCTATTCATTAGTTCATTTATGGAGCAAATATTTAATGCATTGCTGCCACACACGGCTGCTTTGCTAAGCCCTAGGGGATGTAAGATGAGTATTACTCGCTTTCAAGTCACTCACAATCTATTAGTCTCTTCAAAGTCTAATAGTCTCATTCAGATTTATATCTCCCAAGGTTATTGACACAGAAATGTTTAACAAACATCAAAAAATTGAGAAATTTCTCATTCTATGAGAACTGTGTCATGATACTGTAGGTGCACATTTTTACCAATGAGATTTGAGTAAATCTGTTTCTTAAGGTCACTTCAATAATAGCACTTAGAAACACAATTCCTTCTTTAGGTCAGATATTTCTAGACCTGGGAATGAACACTTTTAGGGCTGGCATTGAGGACAACAATTATTATAACCCAACAATAGCCAGGGCTGTAAACTCCTGAGGAAGCAGGCTCATTTTCACATGGACAAACAGCTCCACTAACAAAGAACACAGGAAGAGAGAAGGCTGTCTGGGAAGCTGGCGTTTCCTGAGTGCCCACTTAGGGCCCAGAGTCCCACATGCTTCACTTCGTTCAGGGAACAGCTACCCAGCAAACACAGTGATATGGATGTGGAGAGAAAGAAAGGAATGTTTTCAGTACTGGCCTGGTTGTTAGTGGGCCACAGACATATTTGTAGGTATGCATGCATGTACTTCTAACTTAAAATTAAATATTTACCAAGCCCTCTTCCAGGTGCTTGGTGCCTAAAGAGGTATAAGCCATAGTCTGTGCCCTGAATGAGGCAAGTGGTATAAAGAAACACAAAGCTAAATAGCCACATGGAAATTATATAGCATTTCCCAAGAGGGTTTTAGGGCTGACTGGATCCACAGTGAACATTTAACCTAGAGTTTGCTAAAATGGTGTATGCCCCTCATTGGTGGAATGCATGAAGATGTTATAAAAAATATTTTTAAATTTCATTAAAAATTTATTTTAATGTGCATTAGAAAAACCTATAATTATGACATCCAACCCTTGAGCATATGGATATTCCCTCTGTGAGGCTGCATATGAAAGTGAATTGATTTGAAGATTATCTGAAGGAAAATATCAAGTAAATAACCAGGATGGGATTTAGTGTGTGCTGTGTGTGCTAAGTTGCTTCATTTGTGTCTCACTCTGTGTGACTCTATGGACTATAGCCTGCCTGGCTCCTGTGTCCACGGGATTCTTCAGACAATAACACTAGAGTGGGTTGCCATTCCCTTCTCCAGGGGATCTTCCTGAGCCAGGGATCAAACCCGTGTCTCTCCTGCATTGGCAGGCAGGTTCTTTACTACTAGCACTATCTAGGAAGCTGTGATTCACGGATATGGTAATGATTCTACAAGTGTTACTTGAATAACCTGAGTTTGGAAAACGCAGATCAAGTCCAATTTCTGGACTGCAGGGAGGTTACATGAGTTCTCCCAGGTCAGAAAGCCAGCAAAGAACACAGACCAGAATCTGGTCACCTGACTGGCCCTCTGACCCCACATCCTCATTCAATCACTACTTCCTATTTTGCAGATGAGGAAACTACAGCCCTGAATCACACATCCTCTCTTGGTACAACTTACTTGAGAATCTGTAATGTAGAAAGAATAGAATTGCCTTCATGAAGAATCAGTTAACATAATTATAGTGTACTTAACTAAGCATGGCAGTATTATAAAAATATCATACTTATTAATTTTTGGTCATCCCCAAACCAGCCTGTGAGATATCCTTAGCTATTTCTACCATCCCTCTTTTCATAGGAGAAAATTAAGGAGCAAAGATCCAAGATCTTCCCTAAGATTGTAACATAACAAAGCTGGGATTTGAACCCAGATTGTTCAGCTCTGGAATTTATTCTTTTAACCACCCCACACAGAGTTCACTGTACAGAGGGGAAGGAAGCAAACTCTCTCCCTGCTGAAACCAGACAGAGTCTACTCAGACAATATATTGATATTACTCCCTGTTTCAAATTCCCAATAGACCCGCGTTCATCTCATAAAAGGTTTTGTTTCTTCAAACCATCATTTTTTCATATGTGGAAGCTCCTGAGAGGAACCAGTGATTACCAAAAGCAACCTTTGTACAAGAATAATTTGTTAGATCACTATGATAAGTACTATAAAGAAATGAAGGGGGGAGCTGGAGAGAGTCGGGGAAGGTGACTGGAGAGAGGGATGGTCTGGGGACACCGTGGGGCTGAGAGTGACCCGGGAAATGGGGCTCCTGCAGGGCTCCTCCCTGCGCCACAGGGGGCCACCAGGTGCTGTGAAAGCCCTGCACCAGCCCTGCCTGGTGCCCAGGGCTTGGCACAGCACTTGGCACACAGCAGGTGCTCAAAAGCTCTGTGGAGTGAGTGGAAGCCTGGATGGAAATCAAAGGCAAGCCAGGAGGCAGGCATGGGTACAGTGACTGGAGGTGAGAGGGCATAAAACCCACACTTGACCTACTTTATCACTGCTCCAGGTGGGCCCGAGGACGAGAGCACTGGGTGAATCTGAGTCAGATAAAGGGTGCTAACCACTTAACATGTCCCGATGTGTCCAGGAAGTTTTGCTTTGGGGAAATCCATTTATTAGAGCAGCCCCAGTTCAACCTTCAGGCCTAGGCTTCCTAAGATGAAAAGTCCTCATTCCCCCTCAGGACAGGGTGCTTCAGGGTGAGACCAAGGCCGCCTGGGGACCAGAGCCAGCCTGCTCTGTGAGGCTGCCAGAGAGGGATCAGCCTCCAGCAGCCGCCTCCACACCAGCAGGTGCCGACAGCTAAGCCATTTGACGCACCTTTGGGGCAAAGAACTGCCAAAACCAAGGCCGAGCTTGGAGCCTGAAAATTCCTCAGCAGTCTGCGAGGAGAAGCCCAAGGGTGTGCTGACACATTACATAGGGGGGTTCGAGGCGGCCCGCTGGTGTGCGGAGCCCTGGGCCTCAGAATTGCGCAACTGTTACGCAGGAGCGCTTGTTAAGTGTTGCAGCATGACTCCACATCTTTATCAAAAATGTGAAGCATCCACCCGGCACACACTTGGAAAACACCAAAGCTTTTCTCCACCAGGTGGTTGAGGCTCTTGATCTGGCTGACAGGAGAAGAAGCAGTCTGGGGGGACATGACTTACTGTAGCTCTTGGCCCAGGAAGCTGAACACGCAGTACCTTGTACCCCGCTAGCCTTGGGCAGCGCAGGCTTCTGATAAATGTACTTTTTTGTGTGTTTGTTTTTCCTGGCAGTCTCATTTTGGGTTATAAATGGCTCATTATTTCCATCCCATAGATCCATTCTTGCCTCTGTTGTGTTCTTGCTTCCGAAATAACTGAAAGGTTGGTAAAATCATCACTGAGGAACCCTGCCTGTCCCGACCTTGAGCGGAGGCCGGATTGCCACATCGCTCATGCCCTCTACACTTGCTCCCTTGTGGGAGCGGTTGGCTGGAAAGCCGCCATCCTCCACCCCCACCCCACCCCACCCCCACCCCCGCCCCAAAGCAGGGGATATCATTCTATTTACACTAAAGCACTTGATGCCCTCCAATGCCAGGAAGCAGTGTGGACTTTCGCTCACTCCGGGCCTGCAGCCTTTTCAGAGGACTATTGAGCAATCGTCAGAGGTTATGAAGTTGGAATAGCATTCCCCCTAGATAGGTCATTTTCCTTGCAGGGCAGCCTGGAGGCAAATTTCATTAAGTATCAAGTAGCTGACCCCAAGCAGTATAAATAGCGAGAGAGCATATGACAAACCCAGAACTGAATGTGGTTAAACCCTAGGCTGAATACGCGTAATGCGTTTACTGTCATCAGCACCCGCATGGAGATGTTTGCCCAGCAACCATTCAGGAAAGGTGTTGAACCGTAGGGTGATATTAGGTTTCCACCTTAGAAAAATAATTTTATCCCTATGTTTGAAAGCTTGCCGACCACACAGTTAGCCCAAGGAAGGGACCTGAAGATAGGCGGGATGTGCTTTCTTATAGGTAAAGATTGACCTTATAAAACATCCCAGGTTCATCCAGCCAAGAGCCAGAGAAAGGATGGAAACCTGATTTGTAGCAGGTGAGAACTGTAGGGAAGATCCCCTGGAGGAGGGCCTGGCAACCCACTCCAGTATTCTCATCTGGAGAATCCTATGGACAGAGGAGCCTGGCGGACTGCAGTCCATGGGGTCGCAGAGTCAATGACTGAGTGACTAAGCACGGCACAGCACAGCAGGCAGTCCTATCAGGCAAAAGGGATGCCACAGTGAAAATTTTCAAGGGAAACAAGGGGGGAATTTTAATTCCCTGTTTTTCCCCACTGTTCCCTATCTTTATTTTAGGAAGCAACACAGTGTAAACCATGCTTTAATGAGACCAATCAGATCGCAGAAGATTGAGTTATGAGAGGCCACTGAGCTTGCCAGGGCCAGTTTCCTAAACAGGCTGCTTTGTTCAGTTCTGCCCCCACTGGCTGGAGCTGTTGACATTCCAGAAGATAATCTTGTGGTCTTATAATGATGGAAGGAGGCTCTGGGAAGGCCCAGTGTAAGACTGATGGACAGTGGAATTTGTTGAACGCTTCTATTCAGAGACAACAAATTTCCAAGTACTCCCTGGTCTTGCCTGCAATGGCAGCTTCCTATTTCCCTCATAAGGAAAGATTTCTGCTTCATCAGATCGAAACTCCAAAACTATTTTGAAGGGTGGCAGCATCATTAGAGTCTAACTCCTTTGAAGAGGACATTAGCCTCCTGAGCATGTCAATTTGTGTGTTTATTAAAAATCAGTTCCTTAACTTTGTATCTAGAACCAAGGCAAAAAAGCCATAGGCGGTCAGAGTCCAGAGTGACCACGAGGGGCTGATGTAGTCAAGAAATGCTGCACGGGAGTGGTGGGGCCTGGATGAGGACCTTTTTCCAGGCTTGCCCTCAGTTTCTTGCAAAGACTGTCAGTTCCTTATTCACTCTCCATTTCTTCCTTAACAAAACAACTCCTATATGGCAACAACTCCTGGCTGAAGACTGTATTTCCTGGTGTCCCTTACAGTTCAGTTCAGTTCAATCGCTCAGTCGTGTAAAACTCTTTGCGACCCCATGAACTGCAGCACGCCAGGCCTCCCTGTCCATCACCAACTCCCGGAGTTCACACAAACTCATGTCTATCGAGTTGGTGATGCCATCCAGCCATTTCATCCTCTGTTGTCCCCTTCTCCTCCTGCCCCCAATCCCTCCCAGCATCAGAGTCTTTTCCAATGAGTCAACTCTTTGCATGAGGTAGCCAAAATATTGGAGTTTCAGCTTTAGCATCAGTCCTTCCAATGAACACCCAGGATTGATCTCCTTTAGGATGGACTGGTTGCATCTCCTTGCAGTCCAAGGGACTCTCAAGAGTCTTCTCCAACACCACAGTTCAAAAGCATCAATTCGGTGCTCACCTTTCTTCACAGTCCAACTCTCACATCCATACATGACCACTGGAAAAACCGTAGCCTTGACTAGATGGACCTTTGTTGGCAAAGTAATATCTCTGCTTTTTAATATGCTATCTAGATTGGTCATAACTTTCCTTCCAAAGAGTAAGCATCTTTTAATTTCATGACTGCACTCACCATCTGCAGTGATTTTGGAGCCCCCCGAAAATAAAGTCAGTCACTGTTTCCACTGATTCCACATCTATTTGCCATGAAGTGATGGGATCAGATGCCATGATCTTAGTTTTCTGAATGTTGAGCTTTAAGCCAACTTTTTCACTCTCTACTTTCACTTTCATCAAGAGGCTTTTCAGTTCCTCTTCACTTTCTGCCATAAGGGTGGTGTCATCCGCATACCCGAGGTTATTGATATTTCTCCTGGCAATCTTGATTCCAGCTTGTGTTCTCCCAGCCCAGCGTTTCTCATGATGTACTCTGCTTAGAAGTTAAATAAGCAAGGTGACAATATACAACCTTGACGTACTCCTTTTCCTATTTGGAACCAGTCTGTTGTTCCATGTCCAGTTCTAACTGTTGCTTCCTGACCTGCATACAGATTTCTCAAGAGGCAGGTTAGGTGGTCTGGTATTCCCTTCTCTTTCAGAATTTTCCACAGTTTATTGTGATCCACACAGTCAAAGGCTTTGGCATAGTCAATAAAGCAGAAGTAGATGTTTTTCTGGAACTCTCTTGCTTTTTTGATGATCCAGCGGATGTTGGCAATTTGATCTCTGGTTCCTCTGCCTTTTCTAAAACCAGCTTGAACATCTGGAAGTTCATAGTTCACATATTGCTGAAGCCTGGCTTGGAGAATTTTGAGCATTACTAGCGTGTGAGATGAGTGCAATTACACTCATCCCTTATAGTAGGGGGTGGCTAATGAGGTTTAAGAGTTGTTGGGAGGGCAGCATTGTCAGATAGAATGTGATTTTCCCAGTTAAATTTGAATTTCAGATAAACAATGAATAATTTTCAATTTACCTAATATGTGACTCAAGAGTAAAGAATCTGTCTCCAATGCAGGAGACTCAGGTTTGATCCCTGAGTCAGGAAGATCCCCTGGAGAAGGAAATGGCAACCCACTCCAGTATTCTTGCCTGGGAAATCCCAAGGACAGAGGAGCCTGGAGGGCCACAGTCCATGGGGTCACAAGAGTCAGACCCGACTTAGCAACTAAACCACCACCACCATATAATATATTATTGTTTTCATTTACCAAATTGGCAACTCTACAGGTGAGGCTTCTGGGAAGCAAGCTAGAATACTTCTTTGGCCCTTTTCCCCCTTTCTCCTCTTTCCTGGGTTATGGATGGGAAAGCTGAGACTTCAGCAGCCATGTTGGATCATAAGGTTGAGAGAAAGAGGAAGGACTTGGGGTCCCTGATAATTGAACACCTTCCAACTTTTTAAGTGAGAATAAACTACTGACTTGCTTTAGCCACTAACAGTACTTCTGTTATTTGCATCCAGCTGCTACTCCTAACTGATACAGTCATAATAACAAGCGCACTGTTAACTTAGCTATTCAGTCTGTTTACTCTGTGTCATCTGCCTCTTATGTAACACAAGCTACTTCACTTTCACTTAATTTTTTTAAGACCTAAAGAGGGACGGATGGTGCTCTTTCTACCCTCTGAAATGACAGCCCCTCAGCATGAATTTCTACATGGCACTATTGCCTTTTTTACAAATAACATATATGTATTTTGAGCACTTGCTTCAGGTGATTAATAATAATAATGATAATATTACTAAAGCAGAACAGTTCTTCTCTCCGCACAAATATTTGATCTGAAACCTCAAGTCCCATCAAATGATACTCTGAAACCCCAGAATTATTATTTCAAATCAGTAAATCACATTTAAATTTTGATCTTTTGCTTAGAGAAAAAAAAATTTATATAGTGTAGGTCTTCGTTAGCCCTTATATTGACAAACGTTCTTCTCTGTGGTAAAGATTAGCTGAGCATAGTCATGTGCACAGGTAAAGTTGATTTGCAAAGCTCCATCGATAATTCAGGAATGATATAAGCCCTAACTCCTCCAGGCTTGTTAGCAAGTTGACTTCTTTGAATGTTCCCTGTGAGTCATGTGGGGAAATTCAGGGGGTCATAGGATTGGCCTCGTTATGTATGAGGTCAAGCTAAATAGCTTAGCTCTGCTGGGTGTGCAGAGGAAAAGAGGTTCCTGGGCTGTGAACTGTATAAATCCCTGCCCTTCCTTTTGCAGTGGAATCTTTCGAAGGTTAAGTCATAGTAAATAATCAACTAAGATTTCTCAGATTGGCCGCATTTACCTTTCTCTGAAAAAAAAAATTTTCCCCATGAAGACAAAGCAACTTTGGCATGAGAGCAATATTTCCTTTTAGGCCTTCCTGCTTCAGACATTCAGAAAACAAGATCAGGCCTGGCCTAACTGGCAGAGGCTGCCTGGGGCAGACAGCTAGACTTGCCATGTGGGTGAGTGGAGGTGAATTAGAATTTAAGAGAAGGGAAGGGAAATTCCCATTTCATGTTTTAAGATTCTGCACAAGCCTTTCAGAGGTGAGCAGAGTCTTGCCCTTCACTTATCATTGGGGGTAAATGATTAACTCCTGAAATCTGAGGAGTATATGTATATATATTATAATATATACATTGTTAACAAGTAATGCACAAATGAAATAAAATTGACCTAGAAGGTCTAACTTTGGTATTTGGTGACAGGTCATGATACCATGATTGTTAGCTCAGGAAAATTGACAGATGAGCATATTTGTACATGTCCATATTACAGATGCAAATAAAAGTTGACTGATGTGAATTGTGGGGAAAAAAACATATCTGCTGAGTAGTATTATCTATGCAATGTTAAGGGGGAAAAATTGTAATTTTTTTTGTTCAGAGTGCATTAATTTCTATTTTGACCACAGCATATTCATTATATTTATATTGAATACCCATCCAGCAAGCATTCACTGAGTGCCTACTATGTCCCAGGCTAAGTTCTATGTGCTGGGAATGCACCCAGTAGTATAGGGCTGATAGCTGAAAGCATAATAATGCCTTTGAACTTCACAAGTAGGTTAGAATTTTACAAGACCCCTCTATTCTCTTCCCTCAACAAGAACACAGCCTGAGCCAGCCACCTGCCTTGGACTATGATCTCTTAAGATAATGACAATTGCTGTTTAAAACAAAAGTGCACATGGGCTTATTTGTAAGTTTTTCCTTTCTTTTAATAACCTTATTAGAAGCCCCGTAGTAAAAATTAAAAGACCTTTTTTTGTTAGAAATCTTTTCTCTGCTAGTGAATAATAACAACTTTGGTCAAGTTTTTAAATTTTTCTGAGACTAGATTTAAATATTTATAAAATGAGATGGTAGAAAGTAGGGCTAGGCTGAGTTAATGATTCAGTTTTAGAATAAGCAATAAGAGAAGTTTACTAGCCGCTAACAAACTGTATGATCTCAGGGTAGTTACTCAAACCGCTTAAAGACTCAGTTTCCTTATCTGAGAAACGGGGATAATGTGCTTATTGTTAGAATGAAGTGGGTTAATGGGTATCACACCTGGTTCAATGCAAGGCATAGCAGAAATACCCCGTGAATGTAACTATGTTCATCCTACTAAAAAATTATCTGTCTTGGTCTATTGTATGTATATATGTGTGTATGTATGTATCTCTCTCGTTCTCTATCATCTCTCTATCATCACTGATATCTTAGTAAGTGGTTAACTGAGGTATGTCAGCATCTTAGGGCACAAAAATGTAAAGGATTTTTTTTTTTTACCCTGCCAATCAGTGTCTAGCCCCTCTTTCTATCCCTCAACAACATCTAGGGCAGACTGTAGAAATTTTCAGTTTTTAAAAGCTAGGTCCATGCAGTTTGAATCTTACTCTAGTTCACAGCTTCTCTCCCCCCTCCGCCCTTCCCTAGGCTCGGGTGCATTGGCAGAGAGGAGGGAAAGAGGAGGGGACACACCTCTTAACCGGCCATCCGCCTCTGCGGCCCTCTCACCACTGTGGGTCCTCTGCCTCAGGCTGCCCCTGCTGGCACGCTGATGCCTGAGGCTGGCAGCACACCGTGGATCTGGGGGCACCCTGTGGGGCTCCTGACTGTACAGATCAGTGACCTGGAGGGCCTGGCCCTGGATGGACTTCCTGTCCTCTTGAGTCCTGCTGCGGCTCTTCCCCTCCCAGGCTGCTACACTACGGCACTATTGCTTTAGCACCTAGCAAGGCGTCTCCATGCTCAAGTGTGATCTCACTGGTATTTGAACTGTGCTCCAAGAATGCAATTTTTGCCCTTTAGATGCTTCAGGCTCCCATGGGTATCTACTTCTGGCTGAGACAGTTAATTGAATAATGGCATGAGAGGTTACATTATAGTCTTGATTTAATCCCAGTGATTTACTTGTCTTTCATTAGTTCAGATTCAAAGTCCTTTATTAGAAACAAGGGAGTTAGTATAATAAGCACTTTGTATGTATATTTAAAATGTATAATTATATGTTATTTATATAATATATTAAATATAGTATTTTATATTAAATGTATAGGATATTTATTTTAGATTATTATATATTATTACATATACTTCTGTCAGAGAAGGAATTCTTTCCTTTAACATTTTAAATGAAAATGCTCTTAATGACTATGTATAATGTAATACAGTATATATCATATAATATATATTATTTTATATGTATACTATGACCTATAATATACTTATATAGTGGGATTCCCAGATGACTCAATGGTAAAGAATCCAGCTGCCAGGGCAGGATCTGCAGAAGATGAGGTTTCCATCAATCCCTGGGTTGGGAAGCTCTCCTGGAGAAGGAAATGGCAACCCACTCCATTATGCTTGCTGGAGAGTCCTGTGGGCAGAGGAGCCTGGTGGGCTATAGTCCATGGGGTGACAAAGATTTGGACACGACTGAGCGCACACAAGTGAAAATACTATATATTATTATATACATTATATATTAATTATATAAATATATTCTATATATACTAAATATATATTTAATAAAAGTGTATGTTGATGTATCAGTAAGGGTGTTTTCATTTAAAATTGTTAAAGGAGAGAGTTCCTGCTCTGACAGCAGTAAGAACCTAGCTGTTAATCTCATTTTATCTCTATTTTAAATGTATGTTCTCAAACAATGATATATTTCTCCCTTTTAGAGAGTATTTAATACAGGCATAAATTTTCTGGCACTTTTTAAAAATTATAATTTTTATAAAGTAATAAATTTAAAGATTTAGTTTAGTGGAATTTTGCATTCGTATCCATCTATTTGATGTGGAGTATGTACATTTGAAGTACACAAAACTATACTTTTATTATGTCTATTTCCATTTCTACCCCACAACCTTCTACGAAGACAACAACAACAACAAAAACAAACAAGCCAAGGCCAGGGAGAGCAAGGGGTGAAAATACAGAGGAGGAAAGAATGAACACAGGGTTGAGCGGTGCCCTGTGCCAGGGTTGCGGTTAGCTCCTCACAGACTCTCCAGTGCAGTGCTTAGACAAGCATGATGGGGTAGTCATGTTTCCCTTATTATACAGCAAGGACATTGGGGTTCAGAGTGGCTAAGTAATTTGTCCACGGCCATCCTGTTAGTTAGATAGAATTTGAAAGTAGGCTTCTTGGGTCCCAGAGCTTTATTCTTCCTCATAAAGAACTATCAAGGAGCCATCATATTCTCTCAACCTGAGTTTCCCAGAAAGCAGACCCTGAGATATTTTATTTAAAATAAAAGAAGAGAAGTGGGAAAAAAGGAAGGGGCAGGGAAAGTGGGAAACCCAACACAAGGATGAATTCTTGGTTTGACCACTACTGCAGACAACCTCTGTTCTATCTCACTGGAACATTCTGAGGAGCCTTATGAACTGCATCTCAAAAATGCCTACCTGGTAGCCATAAAAGGGAACTATGTATTCATTAGTTTCTGTCATCTATTGGTCAAGGGATGGCCTGAGGCGTTACTGGCCCTCTCGCTTCTGGGTTGCAATGTGGTAGTGTATATTGTGTACACACTATTGTGTCTGGCATAAGAGAAGACCTGGAGCGGGACGCGAGAGGTCTGTGACGAGGGCACAGGTGAGACACTATCAGATTTACACCCAGGGGAAGCTGCACGAAGGCCCCATGGAACTTGATGCCTCAGCAGTGGGCTGCAGTAGGAGTCAGGTGAGCGGACGTGAAGTGGTGCGTGGCAGGTATCCAACACACACACACCAAGAATGCTTTGGTAGTGTAGACCAGATTGGAAGCCATTGCCAGGAACATGCCTCTTCCTGTAGCAGAGATTTCAACCTGAACCCAGGCCTCTTCTTTTGCTGGAGTTCATGTCCAGGCATGTTTGGCAAACTAATGGGACACAGCTGAGAGAATCTATTTATATGTTTCAGTATGGAAGAGCCTAGAAAGAGATATTAAGAGATGGAGGGAATCAGATGGTCCTGTTCCATGACAAGCTCTGAACTCCATGGAAAAAGGGGCTCAGGCAGAAAGGGCAGGATCTGTTTCAACACCTTGATATGCAGCTACACAAGCTCTGTAAAGGCCCTGGTGACAGTGTGATAAAATTAGGGAAGCTGAGCATTCTCCCCACTTCTGCTTCTGGTCCCACAGTAGGAAGATCAAATGTTTATAATGCAATAAACCCAGTTTGAGTGCTTCCAAGAATGCTGTTCCATGTGCCCTGTATATTTAGAGACTGAGAAAGTTTCTTGAGATGTTAGTAGCTGTCATTACTGGGGATTGGTCAGCGAGGGATGGAACTCAGAGTCTAAACCAGTCTCCAGAGATAGCACAGGAGTGGTCCAACCAGTAGGCAATAGAAAGAAGACTTGGCAAGTGAGCTGAGTTCAGTATTCAGTTGCAGATAGATAGCTTTAGTACAGGTGGCTATTTAAGAAAGAGAGGAGATCCAGTCATGGAAACTTGGTAAGGAGGTTACACCAGGGTTATTCCAGGCCCAGAGGAAGTAGCATTCAGAGTAGGAATCCAAAATGAAGCTCAGGAAAACATGAGGAGAGTCAAAATCCTAAAGGGACTGAAGCCAGTCACCAGAAATAATGAGCCTTGAAACTGACTAACTCACAGCCCCCTTTAGTTCATCTGCCTAGGGTAGGT
This sequence comes from Capricornis sumatraensis, assembly GCF_032405125.1. NCBI lineage: Eukaryota > Metazoa > Chordata > Mammalia > Artiodactyla > Bovidae > Capricornis > Capricornis sumatraensis. Next base: position 67,650,108 of record NC_091072.1, on the reverse strand, counting down.
CCGAATGCCCAGAGGGAGGTAAAGAGGCTGTTTACTTGCTGAACAGGCAAGCCAGCAGCAGGGGCGGTGAGTCAAGCTGCTCTTCACAGTTGAATTATCAGTAAACTCTGTGTGTCTGAATCCACTAGGATTCACGAAGCAGGGCCCAATTGGTGAAAGCCTGTCTCCAACAGGCCTTATAAGAGAAGACTTGTAGTCTGTGTCTGTGAAGAATCCCTTCTCTTCCTCTTCTGGTAGAACTACTTTCTTTTTTTTCCTTTATCCTTCCAGTTTTGTTGAGATATAGTTGGCACATAGCATTGTATAAGGTTGGGCTTCCCTGGTGGCTCAGCTGTAAAGAATCCACTTGCCAGTGCAGGAGAGACGGATTCATTCCCTAGGTTGGGAGGATCTCCTGCAGAAGGAAAGGGAAACCCACTCCAGTAGGCTTGCCTGGGAAATCCCATGGACAGAGGAGCCTGGTTCACCACAGTGCATGGGGTCACAAAACAATCAGATGTGACTCAATGACTAAACAACAACTGTATAAGGTTAAGGTGGACAACATAATGATTTCACTCGTACGTAAGGAAATGATTATCACAATGAGGTAGATTTAAGATTAAGGTTAGGTTTAGGGTTAGGATATCTCACTGTGGTTTTGATTTTCATTTCCCTGGTGACTAGTGATATTGAGCTTCAAGTGTGTGATGGCCATCTGCAAGTCATCTTTGGGAAAATGTCTATTCAGATCCTCTGCCCATTTTTCAGTTAGTTTGTTGGTTTTTCTGATGTTGAGTTGTATGACCTCTTTGTACATTTTGGATAGTTGCCACTTATCAGATATGTTTGCAAATATTTTCTCTCATTCAGTAGGTGGCCTTTCCATTTTGCTGATAATTTCTTTTGCTATGCAAAAGCTTTTTAGTTTGATGTAATCCCATTTATTTTTGCTTTTGTTTCCCTTGCCTGAGGAGAGATATCCAAAAATAAAAAATCATGAAGTCTGATGTCAAAGAGAGTACTGCCTATATTTTCTTGTAGATATTTTATGATTTCAGGTCTTACATTTGGGTCTTTAATTGATTTTTAATTTATTTGCATACATTTGCATGCATAGTAGGACAGAGTAGTCCAGATTGACCCTTTTGCATGTAGCTGACATGTGACCTAAGCCCAATCAGAGTGCTTTGTTCCCCTGGTTTGGGGAAATGCAGGAAACCTCAAAAGACCGATCAGATTCTTCTTTGAGATTTGCCATTTAGGTGCCTAATTAGAGAGCAGTGCTCTCCCAGTCTAGAGATCACAAACTATAAAGCTGAGATCAATGGGAATGTTTTCTGGTCACCTTTCCTGGATGCATGAGGAAAACCATCTACAGTTACAATGAGTTCAAAGTCCAGAGAAAATAAGAAATAAAGAGAGATGAGAATGAGGTAGAGAGAGAGAGAGGGTCCTAAGGACATTACTTAGGCCCTGAATCCAGCCATGCCTGAAGCAAAAGACATCTCTGCTCTTTCATCAACCAATAAGTTGTCTTTTCCTTAAGCCAGTTTCCAGACTATTTCAACTGAGGTTCTGTCATTTGCCGCCTAAGGGAATCAGACCAATTTATTTATTTATTTAGTGCTTCATGGTGATACATATCTATTATCCTCATTTGTAGATAACCTGAAATTTAAAGTTTGGACAGAAAATACTTGCTCAAGTCTGGGCTTCATGCTCTTCACAAGGACACACTGACCACTTGGGTAAACACAGAGCTAACGTTTCCGATCCGGCAAATCTCAGTGATATTGTATCTGTGTCATTGCTCAGCCCTGCTTTTGACATATGCTTGTTCTTGGAGTTCACTGCTCCCTTTTTCCCCTTGGCCTTCTCAAACTATGGGTGAGATCCTCAGCTCTTTCTATTTTGAATCTTCCTTATTGCCCATCAGTTTAAACCTACAACTCAAATCCTGACCTTTCTCCTGAAACCAGGTACCTGTATTTAATTTCCATTTGTGGCTTCAGTGATCAGTTTACACTCAACAAGTCTGAGACAGAGCTCCTAGTAATGTGGATGTTGGCATCACCATTGCACCCATCATCAACCCCTGACAATTCTGGAGTTATCCCAGTGGTCCTTTCTCTCATCCTCCTGAGTGTTAAGTCAAGGAGACATCCTTCGTGATGCCTGCATGTGCCAGGAGCTGTGTGAGGTGCTGGAGGGAGATGAACAATCCGACATGGTTCCTGACCTGAAGAGTTTGCATTCTAATAGAGGAGTAATCCAAGGCAGAAAGTGCTGAGTGCCGCAAGAGCGGCAGCCAGGAAAGGCAGCCTGGCTGAGGGCAGCATTCACGTCTCCCGCTGGGGAAGAATTTCACAGACTGTGAAGGGACAAGGACATCATGAGCAAAGGGAGCCAGGAGAGCAATTGACTGAAGTGATCTTGGAATGATGTCTCTGCTGGTTCATGCCGATGGCTGGGGGAAGCACTGGGAAACATGGTTGAGGTCAACAGTGTGGGTGGAGCACAGAAGAGCCAATCACAGTCCCTTCTTCCTTGTCTTCCCATATTATGGAGCTAGAAAACTGAAATACCAGCTTCCCTTGCAATTATGCATGAGCGGCTAGGGCCAAAGAGAGTCAAGAAGAGTGTAAGTTGATGAAAGTCGTGGGAAAGCATTTAAAAAGTAGACAGCTTGTACTGCCATGCTCATCTTGAGCTTCCTCTCCCCACTTCTTCCTACTTCAGAGCACAGGCCATTACTTGTGGAAACAGCAGCCATCCTGGCACTGTGAGACCCTCCAAGAATGAGGATATGTTTGTGGGATGGCAGAGGAGAAAGCCAGCAATCTCCTGCTTCCTCAGTGACATCATCTGGCTACTGTTTCCTCCACCTCCCCACATGCCTTGTGCATGGAAAAAAAAAAAAAAATTCCTATTTGAGTAAAGTCACGGTTAGTCAGATTTTCTTTAGCTCACAGCTAAATAAAATGCCAACATATAAGCCATATGTTAGAAATATTGCATGCCATTCTAGAGAAATTAAAGTTTATTTAATAAGGAAGAAAGAGGCAGAAAGCACTTTGCACGGAAATTAGGGAGATGCCAGTATCAGAAAGCCCTCTCGTTTTGCTGCTCACTGTCCATAACCTTTCCATAGCTCAGTTCACTCTCCCCCATTCATGAAAGCTTCTGTCCCTTGTCTTAGCCACGGTTATCCTCACTGCCTTCTGGGAAATTATCAAGTGTAGCTTAGTGACATGTATTGTTATTGATTTTTCATGGATATATTATATATATATATATAAAATGTATGCTCAGTAGGACTGTAAGTGCCTTGCAGGTAGTGGCCATGTTTCATCCTTTCATTCTTGAAGTGCCCAGGCCGGAGAAAAATCACACATTGTTTTGGTGCTTAGGCACAGAGGTCTTGAGTTTGACCCTGACTCCATTTTGTAGATCTTAGGCAAAATTTTTAACCTCTTTAGGCTTCAATTTCCTCATCAGGGGAACAAAGATTGATAGTAGAACTTGACTCACAGGGTTGTGAGGCTCAAATGAAGTATCTTCATGAGTTCTTAGCATCATTTTAGTCATTGTTAAATATGTAGTCTAAGGATTGCTTTAATAACCTCCTTGAGTCCGGTGTGCATTCCAATGTGACTTTGCTGCTTTTCCCATCATAAGGTGGACTCCACTTTCCTGCCCTTGAATCTGGACATCCTTTGGCCAGTAGAATGTGGCAGAAGTGAGGCTGTGCTAGTTCCCAGCCTAGGTCTCAGGAGGCCTGGCACATCTGCATGCTTCTCTCAGTGCCCCCAACTTTACCATAAGAACGAGTCCAAGGGGGTGGCTGACGTGGCCACCTCATGAAGTAGAGGTGAGTCTCCCCAGAGAAGGCCCCCTTAGATCAGCCAATCTGCTAGCTAGCTACATACACAAGAGAGAGTCCAGCCAAGATCAGAAAATCCACTCTGGAAACCCATACACTTATGAGCAGTAATGAATGCTAATTCTTGAAAGTCAGTAAGTAAGGGGGAGATTTTTTATACAGCAATAGCCAACTGATTTAAGTTATCCAAGAGAGAGGCAGGACTTCGCTGTTTCATTCACTGCTGTATCCCCAATACCCAGGACAGTGTATCACACGATCAGGTGCCCAATATATGTGTTGCATAGATTCTTGACTGTAATTGTGATTACTATTATCTTAAAGGGTCATAGTGACAAGGAAATGAGGTGATGTGGGAAGAGCATTTAGTATTGCTCCTGGCACACAGTGACTTCTCAATAAATATTAGCTATTAATCAATGACTGACCAATTGCTTAACACATTTTTTATTAACATAAGACCAGCTGGTGAGTAATGTGGTCCTGAGCTCAGTGAATGAAGCAATCCTCTCTATCCATCAGAAAACCTAACATTAACCACAGTTGGGTGTTTAGCTTATAATTTTAAATACATGGGCTTCCCTGATAACTCAGTTGGTAAAGAAACCACATGCAATGCAGGAGATCCCAGTTCGATTCCTGGGAAGGGAAGATCCTCCAGAGAAGCGATAGGCTACCCACTCCAGAATTCTTAGGCTTCCTCTGTGGCTCAGCTGGTAAAGAATCTGCTTACAATGTGGGAGACCTGGGTTCAATCCCTGGGTTGGGAAGATCCCCTGGAGAAGGGAAAGGCTACCCACTCCAGTATTTTGGCCTGGAGAATTCCATGGGGTTGCAAAGAGTCAGACATGACTGAGTGACTTTAACTTTAACTTTCTTTAAATAGATAGATGATAAATAGGTAGGTAGATGGATAGACACGGGGTGGCTCCTCTTGGCTGTCGCCCCTGACCTCGGACGCGGGGTGGCTCCTCCCGGCCACTGTCCCTGGCCTCGAACGTGGGGTATCTCCTCCTGGCCATCGCCCCTGACCTTGGATGTGGGGTAGCTCCTCTCAGCAGCCGCCCCTGACATCGGACGCTTGGGCTCCAAAATCACTGAAGATGGTGATTGCAGCCATGAAATTAAAAGACGCTTACTCCTTGGAAGAAAAGTTATGACCAACCTAGTTAGTATATTCAAAAACAGAGACATTACTTTGCCGACTAAGGTCCGTCTAGTCAAGGCTATGGTTTTTCCAGTAGTCATGTATGGATGTGAGAGTTGGACTATGAAGAAGGCTGAGCACCGAAGAATTGATGCTTTTGAACTGTGGTGTTGGAGAAGACTCTTGAGAGTCCCTTGGACTGCAAGGAGATCCAATCAGTCCATTCTGAAGGAGATCAGCCCTGGGATTTCTTTGGAGGGAATGATGCTGAAGCTGAAACTCCAATACTTTGGCCACCTCATGCGAAGAGTTGACTCATTGGAAAAGACTCTGATGCTGGGAGGGATTGGGGGCAGGAGGAGAAGGGGACGACAGAGGATGAGATGACTGGATGGCATCCCTGACTCGATGGATGTGAGTCTGAGTGAACTCCAGGAGTTGGTGATGGACAGGGAGGCTTGGTGTGCTGCAATTCATGGGGTCGCAAAGAGTTGGACACAACTGAGCGACTGAACTGAACTGAGATGGATAGATAAGCAATAAATTAACTGTCCCAGGCCACTGTGTGTTGAGTTCCAAATGACTCTCAGTGTGTTGCTTCTTCCCCCCTAGATGCTGGGGAGACCTCTCATCTGGGGCGCTGCTGGTCACCTTGGGGGTCAGTGGTGTGGGGGTGGGGGGGAGTTGGGGGAGTCAGGGCATGAAGCCTGGGGTAATTCCTCTGTAACCGCACTTAGGGGCTGGTCCAGCTTGCTAGCTCTGCTCTGCTATTGAGAAAAGAGGCCTTTTCTTCCTCACCAAGCAAAGATTCACACTTTGTAATCTCTCAGTGAGCTGGTTAGTTCCCAAATTACATTTGGCCGCAGGAGGATGAACACATTGTACCCTCTCCGTGGGACTCATTATTTCCATTCTGGAGACTGTCATTTATGAAATTCCAACTTTCTTTCATTTTGTATTTACACTAAGCAAGGCTAGGAATATTGTAATTGTCTGTGATGTTTTGAAAACACTTGTCACAAACCGAAGCCAAATGCTGATTAATGTCAAGTGTTTTGAAGAACCAAGCTTTTGGCTCATTAACTGGACTTGAATGGCATTACCCATCAGCTTCAAGTTCTGATAATTGCTCATCACAGATTGGTGCTAATTTAGTAATAGTGGCGCTGACACATCTGTATGTTTTCCCCACACTGAACATTATGTATACATATGAAGGCTAGTGCAAATGCCAGAGCCGGAGTGGGAAGGCCTACTCCAGGTCTGCCACAGTGTCAACATGAGCAAGTCAGCTGACCTCGTCTATCTCTATTTCCTTACGTAAAACAAGGGGCTTAGAGGAGATGATCTTCAATATCCTTCTTACCAAGATCCAGTGGGGTCACTATTATGTGCTTTGGTCTTGAGTCCCATAATAAGCATGGATTCATGTTAGGAAAGGCACAAACATGGGGCTAAACTGATATCCATGGAATATGGGCAAGGATGGCAGCTTACTCCCTTTCTCCTCTGCACTTTTCTATATTAAGAGGGAAAGAAATGTTCCCTGTGGGGCTTGCAGGATAAGCCCTTAATCAAATGTTACATACCATCTGTTTGAGACAGTATTTGGTAAGTCAACTTAAGTAGCTATAATCACTGTGGAATCTGAAACTGCTTCCTGTTATCCTGTCTATTTTCTGAAGCAGAGGAAGGTAGTTGAGTTTCTTAAACCAGCACGAAACAGTAATATTCCAAGGAAGAAAGACACTTATTTTGAAGCTCATACTTTGGGACTGTTTATTGCGTTTGCCTCTCCTTTTCTCCTATAATCCCACTTATTTACACTGCTTCCTCCCCTTGGCCTTTTATATGAAAATTACCAGCCCCCTCAATGTGGCTGACTGACTTCCTCTCTGTTCCCATTCCTTGGCATAGTCCTTGGGGATTTCAACATACTTGTTGATAATTCTTACCCTGGCATTAGAAGAGGACCAGGCCCAGAGATGTTAATGACTGGTCAAGACGGCATCTCTGGTTCATGGCAGAGGATGATAGATTATCATGAGGCTTAATTCAAGCAGTATACATTGAATGCTTCATAGGGTGTGGGCTCATGAGATGCTCCCCAACAGGTTTTGGAATATAGAGTTTAGGCTGCCTAGCCTGCTCTCAGGAACTCTCTGCTCTGGTAATTTGTTTCTCCAGTTTGAAGACTAGGAAAGTAGCTTCAAAAGCTGCCTTAGTTTTCCTTCCAACAACAGACACATTTTCTTAAAGGCCCTCTTTCTCTTCTACTGGCTGAATAACATATAACATACCATGCTTTTCTATTTAAAAGGCTGGGGTCATCTTCTGGAGTTATCCATGCCAGCTGGAAAGGGGGTAACAGCCAAGTAAATGGTGGAGATCATCTTGAGTTCATCAGTGGTCCAAGTCCTCGGGGTTGGTTTACCCAGCAATAGGCATCTCCGTAAGTCCTAGGCCTCCCAGGATATTAAGTGTCACATAAACAGCGCTCCACCAGAGCTGCCTGTTGAGTGGCTGTTGTCATCTGTCAGAAGGCAAGGCCATGGGCTGTTTACTTGTTGCAGAGACAGGACGACACCTCTTCCTGGAGCTTTTCAAGTGCTTAAGTTCTGATCTTGGACAGCAGTGGTGCTGCGGTGTCTGGGACTACCGAAGGACACTGATGAGAGAATGCGGGGTTGCTGGGGACATGACCTCATAAGGCTTACCTTGTACATTTGGGTATGACAGGGATGGGTAAAGATTGGGGGTGTGGAGGTACAGATTGCCTTTCCCTGGTCAGAGGGAGGTCCTGGGGCGGAGAGGACTTGATGATCTGGTCTTTTGCACTATGTTATATCGTGTGTACGGGGAGAGCTACCCGTGTGCTATTGGCTGCCCCAAGGGCTGCGTCAACTTTACTCTGAAAACCACCTTAAAATGGTGGGTACTAGGTAGACTTTGGGCTTCTCTGGTGGCTCAGAAGGTAAAGAATCTGCTTACAATGCAGGTGACCCAGGTTTGATCCCTGGCTTGGGAAGATCCCCTGGAGAAGGAAATGGCAACCCACTCCAGTAGTCTTGCCTGGAGAATCCCATGGACATGGGAGCCTGGCAGCCTACAGTCCACGGGATCGCAAAGAGTCAGACACAACTGAGTGACTAAACAGCAGCAGCCGGCTGACATTGGTACCTGCGCTCCAAAGATGAGGACGCCGAAGTAGAGTCCGGACCAAGGTCACCCTGCAAGGTCTTCTTGGAGGCAGAAATAGAATCTGAGTCCTGACTCCTGACCCAGCTCTAAATGTTATTCCAACACGCCATGGCCAAAGGTGACAGGACGAGGCATTTAAATGTGAGCGCCAACTTCTGGGTTCACTCATGTCTTTCTGTTCTTTAACTTGGCCTCTTGCTGCTGGTTCAGGGCAGCTCTAACTTGTTGTTGTTTTCTTTAGGCTGGAGAGCGTTACCACACTTCCTGGTTCTGACCTCCAGTGGGGGAGTATGGAACCTAGCGCCAGCGTTTAGGTCATATTTGATCTAAGTGGAAGCTCCAAACTAGAAGAGCTGGAAGCTTTGAGTCTTCGTCTTTTAACCCTATCAAATAGAACTGGTCTTCCGTGCATGATTTTCAGTAATGGAGATTCAGACAACCAGCACCTGTCATAGATCCCTGCAGGGGAAGCACTAAGAGGGTGCTAGAACCCAAATTTGAAGGGCAAAGTATGCTGGGTTCAAATCCCAGCTGTGCTGTTTCCAGGCTGTGTAATACTGGGCAAGTCTCTTTAACCTCTCTGTAGCTCAATACCCTGTTCTGTAAAATGGGTATAAAGAATCCATAGGATGAGATCATCTTTGCAAAGTCCCTGTCACATAAAAAACTTCAGGAACTGTGGGTTTCTTCACCTCTCCTCACCCCACATATATGTTGAATATAGTAACCATATTTTGAACCTCACATTAAAAGAATAAATATTGTGCCTAGAGAAGCTAAATGATGCAAGAGCTAGCAAAAATCAGGTCTTTACGGTTAGCTATGCCACATGCCAAGTATAGATTTCCTGTTAATGAACTCTAAATATATTAATGAGAGAATGCTTTAACTCCTTGGATGGAAACACAGTATTTTGTGCTGCTGGTATCCATGAAGAAGTACTGACACAGGCAGATCCCTGTAAGCTGTGCAGTGTGAGTGAACTGAATCTTTTTTCTTCTAATATCACCAAGGGACTTGATCCCAAAGGGGGAAAATATACCAATGTATGCCATATCCTGCCATTGTAATTACTGATGATTTAAACTGAAGCACAGCCTTTCACATAGGAGGTTTATGATCAAGAATTAAGAAATCTAAAAATGTTAAACCACAGGATAGACTTTCACCTTTAAATCTAATCCATTTGAAACGACGTCAATACTTTAAAAAATTGGGGAAGGCAGGAGGCGTTACATTCTGCTGTAATTCTCTCTTTTTCTTCCCTGAATCAAAAGGCAAGTCTGTCTTACCTACTTTATGGCCCACAATATGCATTTAATTAAACCCCCTCTATTTATAACACATTTAGACCAGCAGTGGGCAAGTGGGTAGATGCAAAGCTAAGTGACACAATCTTCGCCTCAAAGAGCTTACACTCTGGTCAGCCCTTTGGGTAACAGTCCAAATTAACCTGGCCAGAGCAATTGCAGCAAAGTAGGCTATTCTGTTTTTGTATCCATCTCTTGGTTTCTCTCTCTCCCTCTCTGTAAAATAAGACATTAAGAAGTGAATGGAGAGGTCAGCTAATGTTCACCCTCAAATTGAATCCTAGATTATTGAGAATAAGCAGTTTTTTCTCCCAAAAGTCAGAAAAATAAATAAAAGTGTTAATAACTATTTTAAAGTTGTATATTAGGAAAAATTAACTTAAATTCTAAATAATCATTATATAGAACTCTTAGGTAGAAAACAGATTTTCAATTCTGTATCTACTGGAGAAGCGGGGCTGCCATTCAAGGCTATGACATTCCAAGCTCTCATTTGTATATGGGCAGGTACAGCGAATGCCCCTCTAGTTCGAGGCATGGCAGGTGATGGTGGTAGTAGATCTATGTCAACAGGTCTCTGCTAAACAATCATCTGGGCATGTATAAGTAACCAGCGCTCCTTCCAGTCATACCACCCAGCTCATATTCACACAAAGAGGAAGAGGATATTTCCAGGGTTCTGTCCAGAGGGCATGAGCTCCTAGCTGCTTTCTTTTATTCAATTGCTTATCCACTCATTTGTTCATTCACTAACTCACTCAATCAAGGCGTCTCAAGTCAGAGATGAAGGTGATACCATACCCATCCTTGGTGAACTAACAGTTAAACAAGAGTTCTTGCCCTGTGCTCCATAGATTGCCAGTGAGTCTAAAGTTGGGCTTGAAAGGTCAAGAAATACCTTGAAAGTAAGTGTAACCATTGGTCTGAATGTGTGTATATCAATCTTTCTGAGACAGGAACCATATCTTTCATCAGAGAATCAAAGGCCTTGAGAGCCAAAAAATGTTAACAAATAACTGGCCCAGTGGGGGAGAAAACCCAGCCAAGCTCCAACAACCAATGGCAGGTTCTGTAACCCTGGCCAGAAGCCAGGTAGGTGGCTTCCCATGTTCCCTGCTCTAGTTCCCAAGCTACTCTTTCTTTATATCTTCACTGTGAATTCCCAAAAAGTGAAGTTTTATCAGCCCCATAAATTCCCATAATTTCTACTGGGGCAAAGCCTTCTTGCCAGGATACCTCAAAGGGTTTCACCTGCCAATTGACTACCTTTGGGTCAAGCACCAAAATGGCTCTGTAATCAGTTATGCCAGGTTGGGTGGGGGAGTGTCACTGGGAACAGATCATGGCACTACTCTAAGCCCTTGTCAGGAGTCCTCCCCAGAGAGCTTATTGATGAGGACATTCCCTGAGAAATTAGTTGTACATGTGACAGTCCCTACTCTCATGTATATAGAATCTTGAGAGTCCCTTGAACTGCAAGGAGATCCAACCAGTCCATCTTAAAGGAGATCAGTCCTGGGTGTTCATTGGAAGGACTGATGTTGAAGCTAAAACTCCAATACTTTGGCCACCTGATGTGAGGAGCTGACTCATTTAAAAAGACCCTGATGCTGGGAAAGATTGAGGGCAGGAGGAGAAGGGGATGACAGAGGATGAGATGGTTGGATGTTATCACCGACTCAATGGACATGGGCTTGGGTGGACTCCGGAAGTTGGTGATGGACAGGGAGGCCTGGCGTGCTGCGGGTTCATGGGGTCACAAAGAGTTGGACACGACTGAGCGACTGAACTGAACTGAAATCCATACATTATAAAAGGATGGTTAGATAAGTTGGACCAAGCTGTCCATTATCTTGCCAGATCCCTGTTGGGATTGATTGGTAAGATGACTGCTACAGCTAAGTCGCTTCAGTCGTGTCCGACTCTGTGTGACCCCATAGACAGCAGCCCACCAGGGTCTGCCACCCTTGGGATTCTCCAAGCAAGAACACTGGAGTGGGTTGCCATTTCCTTCTCCAAGGCATGAAAGTGAAAAGTGAAAGTGAAGTCGTTCAGTCATGTCCAACTCTTTGCGACCCCCATGAACTGCAGCCTACCAGGCTCCCCTGTCCATGGGATTTTCCAGGCAAGAGTACTGGAGTGGGTGCCATTGCCTTCTCTGAGTAAGATGACTGGTTGTAGTCTATTGCATAGTCATGGGCTACAAGAAAGCTGATTGTCCTGTGCATATTGATTAATAAAGCCTGGAACTTTGGCCGTTTTAGTCTTTGCTCAACCCAGTTAGCTTGTAATAGTAACAGTGAAAAGCACAGACACTGGAACAAAGTGTCTTTATTACCGGTTCACCATGAACTCCTACTTGTCCTGAGTTAGGGATCCAAAACCAAATAATATTTGCAACCTGCCCTTACAAGGATCACTTAAGAATAGAAGTTATATTGTTTGGTATAAATAGCTGAATTGAAATGGCAACGGGCTGTGGGCCAGAGGGCCAGAATTCTGGTGCTGACTGTGATGCTTACTGGTTGCATGAGCTTGGCTCTACTACTTGAATTCTCTGAACCATAGTTTTCTTACTTTAAAGTGGGCATAGTACAATGCACTCTGCTCGGCTCTATGGTTATCAGAGAAACTAAATAAGATAATATATGTGAAAATGCTTTGCTTTACATTGCCAGAGCAAAACAAGGCTTTAAAAAATTATTGCCTTAGTTTTGGGTATTGTTGGCAGAACGAACCATTCATTACTGGCGCCATGGTAGCTCCTATCATTAAACACATTCTTTGTCCTCTCAAGGTCTTTGCAAGTAGGTTGAAAAGACATCTGATCATGTTGGAAACACGTGTATTTTAGTGGTGTGCATTTGGTTTCAAAGGACATCTGATAAAGGCTTTAAAAGTTAAAAAGTACAAACTGAATATTAAAAGTACCAGTTAAAAGTTAATGAAGCAGGGCCCATCAAGAAAGAGAAGTTGTTTGCTGAGGGTGAGACAGTGCCTCTGTCTTTTGCAAGAAGTTTCAAACTGTCAAAATTGTGCTAGAAATTTCCCAAGGGATGGATTGGATTCTAGTTGTATTAAATTTCATAGAAGACTCTTTGACCATGGCACCCAAAGTCCAGAACAATTATGGATTTGAATGGTTTATTTTATGCTGAATAAAGTGTGTGAACAAGAGTTCCTTTTCTGATTTCAGTCTGGTAGGATGAGGTCTATGAATAGGTCATTCACATAGCAAAGTAGCAGGCGCTTTCTTTTGAGGACTTTTGATTCTCCAAATATTCTTAGTACTGTCTGGGTCACTGAGGGCTTAAATTGTTTATGTTCTTAAGTATTACTGAACTTTCTGTCTCCAGTATCCCCAGTGGGAGACTGAGATCTTTGGGGATAGGAACTGTGTTGTATTACTAAAAATACTTAAAGTGCTATACTGGATATCACATTAGAGAGCACAAGTCTTGTTGAGGCAAAATTTTGAACGGGAGATAGTCATCTATTTTTGCCCTTTCTGAGTTTCAGAGTCTTATCAATAATAAATAATTAGATATGGTTTACTGCACCAGGTATCTGTATGTGATATCACCTGAAGTGATTTCTTAACTGGGTTTAATAAAGCCAATAAAAGGAAATGACTACATCTACTCATTGAAGTGAAGACTGTACATAGTTTACTAACCATATTTAGAAACAAGGAGCTAACAAATACCCATAGTGTGGTGGTATTCACCACCAGTTACCTTTTACTAAGGCCTGCCAGTCATGATCAACCAGCACTGGGGTTAAAGAACTTAGGCTCTGGGGTCAGACAGACTTGAGTTTGAAGTGCAGCTCCACCACTAATTAGTTGTGACCTTGGTCAGCTTACTTAATTCCTTTAAATCTCTGTGTTGCCATCAGGAAAATGGCGACAATGATATTGCATTCTCATTAGGGGCTGTTGGGAAGATTAAATGAGGTGATATGTACCAAAGCACTTAGCAGTGTGCTTGGCACAGAAGATGTGATTAATGCCTAGTGGCTATTACTATTAGTCAAGAAATTAGTCTTTGAGCTGCTCCAAGTTTTAGTCCATTTAATGTGCCCCTAGTTGTCCTTATCTCAAGGGCTCTGTTCTTGGGCTTGCATTCTTGCTTCTTCCTTTGTTGATAATTACATATTATTTTTCTCTTTGCGTTTGAACCCCGGGAACAGCTGCACAATGCAACTTCTTTCCCTGCCCAGAGTTAGGGTTGGACATGTCTCATCTCCTGACCGCCTGCCAAGTCAGCAGTGAGTCTGTGTGCCACTGTGATTGGAGGAGGATTTAAACCCCTATAGGCCAAAAAGAGTCACTGTCCTCTGGGAATGTGATTTGAAAACAGATTCCCCTTCAATTCAGGCTTCTCACTGTATAGCTGCATTAAATAGCCCAGCAGCAGGGACTCTGGACATGATAGTTTAATCATGTCATGCCCAAAGCCATATGGCAGAAAGCAACTTAACACTGGATACTGAAACTGCTCCATTAAACAAATGCCTTTTAATTTAATAATTATTGCTGTTACATAGATGCTGATTTCAAGTATAGCCTTGAGGGAGATGTGAACTCTGGAATGTTCTTTAAAACTCTACTCTGGCCATAGGCTTCTGTCTGATTGACATCTCAACTAGCCCAGAGTGAGAGCGCTTTTTGGCTTTAAGGATCATTTACTTCATAGAAAGTCTGGTTACTTACAGGGCTGGTGTTCCGCTGCTGTGAGTTGGATATCAGAATCTCACTGTGGGCTCTGAGGTTTGTGCCAGACCTGGTTAGTCTGGCCAGGAAGAATGTTAAGAGAGAGGATGTGAGTCATCTCAAGTAAGCTTGAAATGGGTTGATACAGCTCTGCTGTGAGAAAAACCTAATCCCAGAAACACGCTCTCTTACCTTAGGCCTGTTGAATTGAGGGAAGAAGAGCTCTCTTCCTATGAATTTACGCCTGCTCTTTGCTGAAGTTCCAGACTTCTCCCAGCCTTCCCCCCTGCTTTCTCTCCTAGCACTGTTGGCAGACTGAAGGCTTATAGATTCAGGTCAAGGAATTATAGTTACATCTTGCCCACTAGGTTAGTGTTACAAATGTGTCAGGTAACCAGAACCCTCAAGCATGGAGGAATAATGATCATCCCTGAGAGTCTTCATATAGTTTGAAAATATAATAAATTTTTTAATGTTGCCAGATGGTTTCTAAAGAGTCCAATTCTGACTAAACTGAAAGTTCCTTGGGAGGAAGGACTAGTTTCAGTGTTTGTATTGGCCCCATCTAGCCAATCGCAAACCCCTACGGTATATATTTGTTGGGTGGATGGATGGATGAAGCTTCTGTAATATACTAATAAAAATACTGTAGTTTACATTTCATGGAAGAGGCAGCATGGAAGGGAATGAAATGGCTTCCCAGAAGGACAATAAGTACCAACAAAGCAACATGGAAGTATTCAGGAAAGGTGAAGAGAGGATAGTGAAGCCAAAAAGAGTACATCTGATAAAACAGAAAGTCACAGGGACTTCCCTGGTGGTCCAGTGGTGAAGATTCCACCTTCCTGTGCAGGGAAGGTGGTTTGGACCCTTGGTCGGAGAACTAAAATCCCACATGCCATGAGCCAACTAAGCCCATGGGCTGCAACTGCTGAGCCTGGGCACCTCAACTAGAGAGAAATCCGTACACTGCTGCTAAGACTCAATGCATCCATAAATAAATATTAAAAAACATAGAAAGCCACAGCTGAAACTGGGAGACAAAGCTCCTTCTAAACAAAAAGTAAAGCCTACTTTTTGTTTTAAAGAAATCCTCAAACATAACTAACATTCTTTTCTTGAGTCAAACTGTTGTCTCTGCTTCAGAAAAATTCCTTTATTTCTATACTATATTCTGAGTGTATGTCTATCTTTTGTTGAAGGAAAGGAGTGAGAAAAAAATGTTCTTTCTGTAGAAAAAGATTCACCTTTTCTCATTTCTTTATTAAAAGCAGGATTTCCAAGCAGGATTAGACCATCCCATAACAGGTTCCTCCAGAAGCAAGTATGCAGAGGAAGGTTTGAGGTAAATTTAGTCCTTGAGTCTCACAGTTGTACTGTTCTTGTAAATATTTCACTATACCCTAATAAGACCCCTCCATCTTCCTAGTGAAAGATAGCCTACATTTCTTCTTTGCTTTCAGCAGCCTCTCTAAGAACCTGAGACATTAAACCTCAATACATTAACAGTGGCTACTGAAGATTTAGTTTCAAAACCATCAATTACTCTCAGCTCCACCTTAGAAGTATTAAGGGAAAGCCATCTTGTAAAGTTATAATTAGAGATTGAAACTGCTGACCAGGAAGCTCATAGCCCTTTTTTAGATGCTCCTGGGGCTTGCTCAATTTCAAAAGGCTATTGGGAAAACATTATTAAAGGCAAGGAGAAAAAGATCTAAGAATTTCAGCCTGGGGGAAGGGTAGCAGCCAGAAGTATTTTGATTAGAAACTTGTTCCCACAGCCTTCTGGTGAGACCATGAAAGAAAAGTGCTACAACATAAGACTGCAGGACATCCAGAGTTTCTTTCTGTATCAAACCCTTTTGGATGCAGACTTAGGCAGCTTCATTCTACTCTGCGGAAGAGTCAGAAGACTAGTGCCCATATGGGAATTATTTACGGTGTGAGGAATTAGAGAGCAGGGCCCAAGCACATGCCTAAGAACTTGTGAAATATTCGCTACAACTAAGTAAGGTTGGCATAGTTTCCATTTCTGTCACCCTAAATAAAGGGCCTGTGATTTTCAGCACATTTAGTCTATGATTTAACTCATAAATGCGTGTGGGGGATCTACTGTATGCTAGGAGAAGCCCTACTGTTACTGTGTGCTTTGTGAAGACATAAAGACCAGCCTTCCTCTCAAGGAGCTCATAGCCTAGCAAAAGGAGTGTGTGCCTGCTCAGTCACTTCTGTTGTATCCAGCTTTTTGTGACCTTATGGACTGTAGCCCACCAGGTTTTTCTGTGCATGGGATTCTCCAGGCAAGAATACTGGAGTGGGTTGCCACGCCCTCCTCCAGAGGATCTTCCTGACCCGGGGATCGAACTCGTGTCTCCTGCATCTTCTGCACTGCAGGCAGATTCTTGACCACGGAGCCGCTGGGGAAGCCCAGGAAGACAAGTAAACGGGAAAGTGATGAACGTAAGACGTTCAGTGAGGGGCAGGAACAGGGAGACAAAGAGCTGTTTCCGTTTGTGGGAAAGCGGCTGCCCTTTGATGGCAATACCATCCAAAAACACCTGAAATACCACACTTAGTCCCATGTAACCCTTACTCTCCCTGTGAGCCTTCACATACCTTGCTTCCTAACTCTTCATCTAAGCCTCGGGCCAGGATTGGGAGTGCTGTCTGTTGGACTGTGTTGGAAAGAATAGTAGAGCTCAGTGGAACTTCCAGATGTTCAAGCTGGGTTTAGAAAAGGCAGAGGAACCAGAGATCACATTGCCAGCACTCACTGGATCATAGAGAAAGGAAGGGAATTCCAGAGAAACGTCTACCTCTGTTTCACTGAGTATGCTAAAGCCTTTGACTGTGTGGATTATAACAAATTGTAGAAAACTCTTAAAATGGGAGTACCAGACCATCTTACATGTCTCCCAAGAAAACTGTATGCAGATCAAGAAGCAACGGTTAGAACCAACCCTATACAGAACAACTGGCTGGTTCAGGATTGGGAAAGGGCATGACAAGGGTGTTCACTGTCACCCTGTTTCTTTAACTTATATGCAGAGCACATCACGCGCAATGTCTGGCTGGATGAGTTACAAGCTGGAATCAAGACTGCTGGCGAAAATATCAGCAACCTCAGATATGTGGATGATACCACTCTAATGGCAGAAAGTGAAGAGGAACGAACTAAAGACCTTCTTGATGAGGGAAAAGAGGAGAGTGAAAAAGCCAGCCTAAAACTCAATATTAAAAAAAATTTTTTTTAAAGTAAGATCATGGCATCTGGTCCCATCACTTCATGGCAAATAGAAGAGGAGAAGGCAAAAGTGGTGACAGATTTCTTCTTCCTGGGCTCTAAAATCACTGCGGATGGTGACTGCAGTCATGAAATTAGATGATTGCTAACAACCCAATCAAAAAATGGGCCAAAAACTAAACAGACATTTCTCCAAAGAAGACATACGGATGGCTAACAAACACATGAAAAAATGCTCAACATCACTCATTATCAGAGAAAGGCAAATCAAAACCACAATGAGGTACCATTTCATGCCCGTCAGAATGGCTGTGATCCAAAAGTCTACAAGCAATAAATGCTGGAGAGGCTGTGGAGAAAAGGGAACCCTCTTACACTGTTGGTGGGAATGCAAACTAGTACAGCCACTATGGAGAACAGCGTGGAGATTCCTTAAAAAACTGGGAATAGAACTGCCACATGACCCAGCAACACCACTGCTGGGCATACACACCGAGGAAACCAGAATTGAAAGAGACATGTGTACCCCAATGTTCATCACAGCACTGTTTATAATAGCCAGGACATGGAAGCAACCTAGATGTCCATCAGCAGATGAATAGATAAGAAAGCTGTGGTACATATACACAATGGAGTATTGCTCAGCCATTAAAAAGAATACATTTGAATCAGTTCTAATGAGGTGGATGAAACTGGAGCCGATTATACAGAGTGAAGTGAGCCAGAAAGAAAAACACCAATACAGTATACTAACACATATATATGGAATTTAGAAAGATGGTAACTATAACCCTCTATGCAAGACAGCAAAAGAGACACAGATGTATACAACAGTCTTTTGCACTCTGTGGGAGAGGGAGAGGGTGGGATGATTTGGGAGAATGTCATTGAAACATGTATAATATCATGTATGAAACAAATTGCCAGTCCAGGTTTGATGCAGGATACAGGATGCTTGGGGCTGGTGCACTGGGATGACCCAGGGGAATGGTATGGGGAGGGAGGTGGGAGGGGGGTTCAGGATGGGGAACACGTGTACACCCCATGGCAGATTCATGTTGATGTATTGCAAAACCAATACAATATTGTAAAGTAATTAGCCTCCAATTAAAATAAATAAATTTATATTTTAAAAAAAGATGATTGCTTCTTTGCAGGAAAGCCACGATAAACCTAGACAGTGTGTTAAAAAGCAAAGACATCACTTTGCCGACAAGAGACCGTCTAGTCAAGGCTATGGTCTTTCCAGTAGTCATGTGTGGTTGTGAGAGCTGGACAACAAAGAAGGCAGAGTTCTTTTTGAACTGTGGTGCTGCAGAAGACTCTTGAGAGTCCTTGGAAAGCAAGGAGATCAAACCAGTCAACCTTAAAGGAAATCAACCCTGAATACTCTTTGGAAGGACTGATGCTGAATATGAAACTCCAATAATTTAGCCACCTGATGCAAAGAGCCAACTCATTAGAAAAGACCCTGATGCTGGGGAAGATTGAAGGCAGAGGGAGAATAAGGTGACAGAGGATGAGATGATTGGATGGCATCACCAATTCAGTGGACATGAACTTGGGCAAACTCCAGCAGATGATGAGAGTCAGGGAAGCCTAGAGTGCTGCAGTCCATGGGATCGTGAAGAATCAGACACGACTCATCAATTAATGATGTCTGTCAAGGGTGTGGGAAGTGGTGGGTGGCAGTATGTGAGTTTTACGTTTGCCAGTCCTAGACTAGGGCATATATTCAGTGAGTTTGCTGTAGCATACAAAGCTAAAATTCATTCAGCTGTAACTTGAACTAATAGTTGCTTTTTTGATTTTCCCCTACATTGGTAATTTTCACTGACTTTAACAGCACTTTGTAACTATGACAGATATGCTTTAGTATTGATAGATACTAAGAGTCTTGGTGTGATCACTAATCTAGAGCCAGACATCTTGCAATGTGAAGTCAAGTGGGCCTTGGAAAGCATCACTACGAACAAAGTTAGTGGAGGTGATGGAATTCCAGTTGAGCTGTTTCAAATCCTGAAAGATGATGCTGTGAAAGTGCCACACTCAATATGCCAGCAAATTTGGAAAACTCAGCAGTGGCCACAGGACTGAAAAAGGTCAGTTTTCATTCCAATCCCAAAGAAAGGAAATGCAAAAGAGTGCTCAAACTACCGCACAATTGCACTCATCTCACATGCTAGTAAAGCCATGCTCAAAATTCTCCAAGCCAGGCTTCAGCAATACATGAACCATGAACTTCCTGATGTTCAAGCTGGTTTTAGAAAAGGCAGAGGAACCAGAGATCAAATTGCCAACACCCACTGGATCATGGAAAAAGCAAGAGAGTTCCAGAAAAACATCTACTTCTGCTTTATTGCCTATGCCAAAGCCTTTGACTGTGTGGATCACAATAAACTGTGGGAAATTCTGAAAGAGATGGGAATAGCAGACCACCTGACCTGCCTCTTGAGAAATCTGTATGCAGGTCAGGAAGCAACAATTAGAACTGGACATGGAACAACAGACTGGTTCCAAATAGGAAAAGGAGTACGTCAAGGATGTATATTGTCACCCTGCTTATTTAACTTATATGCAGAGTACATCATGAGAAACGCTGGACTGGAAGAAACACAAGCTGGAATCAAGATTGGCGGGAGAAATATCAATAAGCTCAGATATGCAGATGACACCACCCTTATGGCAGAAAGTGAAGAGGAGCTAAAAAGCCTCTTGATGAAAGTGAAAGAGGTGAGTGAAAAAGTTGGCCTAAAGTTTAACATTCAGAAAACTAAGATCATGGCATCCGGTCCTATCACTTCACGGGAAATAGATGTGGAAACAGTGTCAGACTTTATTTTGGGGGGCTCCAAAATCACTGCAGATGGTGACTGCAGCCATGAAATTAAAAGACGCATACTCCTTGGAAGAAAAGTTATAACCAACCTAGACAGTGTATTCAAAAGCAGAGACATTACTTTGCCGACTAAGGTCCATCTAGTCAAGGCTATGGTTTTCCCTGTGGTCATGTATGGATGTGAGAGTTGGACTGTGAAGAAGGCTGAGTGCCTCAGAACTGATGCTTTTGAACTGTGGTGTTGGAGAAGACTCTTGAGAGTCCCTTGGGCTGCAAGGAGATGCAACCAGTCCATTCTGAAGGAGATCAACCCTGGGATTTCTTTGGAAGGAATGATGCTAAAGCTGAAACTCCAGTACTCTGGTCACCTCATGCAAAGAGTTGACTCGTTGGAAAAGACTGTGATGCTGGGAGGGATTGGGGGCAGGAGGAGAAGGGGATGACCGAGGGTGAGATGGCTGGATGGCATCACTGATTCGATGGACATGAGTCTAAGTGAACTCTGGGAGTTGGTGATGGACAGGGAGGCCTGGCGTGCTGAGATTCATGGGGTTGTAAAGAGTTGGACACCACTGAGCAACTGAACTGAACTGAAACATCATTATTAACATTAGAAATTAATCGCACAGAAATATTCAGCAGCAGAATAAATATAAAGAAGTATAAGAAAAGTAGCTTTATATTCTAGAGGGTATGATCTAGTCAGGGACATAAAAGATAATAATAATCAAACAAGGTAGTATATACTGTGTTGCATATATAAATAAATATGTGTGCTAGAGTTGCTCATACTAGCTTTCACAGAGCCAATTGCTAAATTTTCCGAAGTATTGCAAGCTGGTTGCTAAATGTAGCCATTATTAAAAATTAAATTATATTCAACAGTATGTGAACTGAGAACTTCCAGATGTTCCAGCTGGATTTAGAAAAGGCAGAGGAACCAGAGATCAAATTGCCAATACCCATTGGATCATCAAAAAAACAAGAGAATTACAGAAAAACATCTACTTCTGCTTCATTGACTACACTAAAGCCTTTGACTTTGTGGATCGCAGCAAACTGTGAAAAATTCTTAAATAGATGGGAATACCAGACCACCTACCTGCCTCATGAGAAATCTGTATGTAGGTCAAGCAACAGTTAGAAGCAAACGTGGAGCAATGGACTGGTTCCAAATTGGGAAAGGAGTACATCAAGGCTGTATATTATCACCTTGCTTATTTAACTTTTATGCAGAGTACATCATGCAAAATGCTGGGCTGGATGAATCACAAGCTGAAATCAAGATTGCCAGGAGCAATATCAGTAATCTCAGATAAGCTGATGACACCACCCTTATGTCAGAAAGAGAAGAGGAACTAAAAAGCCTCTAGATGAAAGAGAAAGAGGAGAATGAAACAGCTGGCTTAAACTTCAGTATTCAAAATATGAAGATCATGGCATCCAGTCCCATCACTTCATGGCAGATAGATTGGGAAACAATGGAAACAGTGACAGACTTGATTTTCTTGGGCTCCAAAATCACTGCAGATGGTGACTGCAGCCATGAAATTAAAAGACGCTTGCTCCTTGGAAGAAAAATTATAACCAACCTAGACAGCATATTAAAAAGCAGAGACATCACTTTGCCAACAAAGGTACACTTAGTCAAAGCTGTGGTTTTTCCAGTGGTCATGTATGGTTGTGAGAAATGGACCATAAAGAGAGCTGAGAGCCAGAGAGCTTATGCTTTTGAACTGTGGTGGAAAAGACTCTTGAGAGTCCCTTGGACTGCAAGGAGATCCAACCAGTCCATCCTAAAGGAGACCAATCCTGAATATTCATTGAAAGGACTAATGCTGAAACTGAAGCTCCAATCCTTTGGCCACCTGATGTGGAGAACTGACTCACTAGAAAAGACCCTGATGCTGGGAAAAATTGAAGGCAGGAGGAGAAAGGGATGGATGAGATGGTTGGATGGCATCACTGACTTGATGGACATAAGTTTAAATAAGCTCCGGGAGTTGGTGATGGACAGGGAAGCCTGGCATGCTGCAGTCCGTAGGGTCCACAAAGAGTCAGACATGACTGAGTGACTGAACTGAGCTGATGTAAATTTATGATTAAATAGATTATATTAAAACAATGGTAATAAGACCTGAAACTCATCGCTTCTTAATCATTTTACTATCATCTCTGATCTTGAGCGCAAGTATGCCTACTGTATCTGTGCAGTGTGCTATAGTGCATTTCTTCCAACTGTGTTCAGTGGCATCACATTGATGGTGGCTTGAACTCACTCATGGTGGGAGTTCTTACCCCACAGAAATTGACAAGCCTTGCAAAGCGAGACTTCCTCCCTCCACCTCCCACCCCCAGCCAGTTGTTGAATATTTAGCAGCATACCACTGTATATAAACACCAAGTAGGAGAAAAAACTAAGAACTGTCACTGGGCAAAGAAGGATGAGGTCACCTCCGGTTTGGGGATCAGGGAGGAAAGTTTTTGAAGCTGGCTTGGTCAAGACCATCCTCAAGGACAAATCACAGAATGCCCGCATGTCCCTGAACATTTCCACACAGGTGAAAACAGGTTAACATGAACTTTAAAAGCCCTTTTGAATACAAAACAAAGTAAATAAAAAAGCTGCAGTCAGCCTGAGGGGTGTGTGTGTGTGTGTGCATGTGTGAGTGTAAGGCATGTAACTCAATCTCACCCATTCTGGCTGAGGAGTCCTGAGATGATGAGATAACCACAGTAAGGGCCAGTAAAGAAGTAAAGGTATTTTGTACTTCTCTTCCTTCCAGGAGCTGCTGCCCCAGAGACAAGGTATTCCCTTTGATCTTGGTGTGTAACTACAAAAGAAAATGATAAATTTGAATGGAAAAAGAATAAGTGCTAATAGGATTAGGTGGAGTCCTGCAAGGGGGAGAGGGACAGTCGTTGAACTAGCACCCAGATCACGTTCTTTTCTACCCCCACATCTTTGCCAACCTCTTAAAGCCTCCTGGGAGAGAACAAGGGCAATTACTAATTTTCAATCAATGGAAGATGATTGATGTAAAGGAAAAGAAGCTTAAGGGAGAAATCATAAAGAGTAATGGTAGTAGAAATGAGATGGCAATAGTGAGCCCTAAGGAGTTTTGGAAAAGGAAAAAAAAAAAAAAAAAGGAAAACTTCAATCTTAACAAATGGTCATGGAGCAGCGAACTATGCAGCCAGCCCTGGCAGGACCATGGTGGAGCAAGGGAGACAGGAAGAAGATTCCAAGGACACGGATAGGAGCCATTCATCACTTGGGGCTAGAGCTGATGTCAGGTGAGGAGAGGATACTGACTGCATGTGGTCTTCATCTCAAGAGGACAGGTACCATATTTCACCACTGCTGAAGTGCCCTTTTTCATACAATTTAACAATGATGAATTCAGGATGCACCTTATAATTGACGGTGTCAACATCACTGTTGGTCAGATGGCAGATTTGACAATGTGGTCATTGCTGTGCATGTGGAAACTTGGTATAGATGTTCATATTGTGGACATGTATTGTTTAAGAAATATGTATTCATATCAAATAAATTTAGTATAACAGGAAGTGAAAATTTCTAGTAAGAAAGCATGGTGTCATGGTCTAATGGGCGTTTTTTTCCTTCTATGACAGATTAAATAATAACGTGCCTTATAATTAGTGGCATCTTAGATTCAGTGAAATGCAGGTTAATTTGCTGTTTAAGTATCTAAATTAACTGTTTAGTGAGTGAGTGAAGTCGCTCAGTCGTGTCCGACTCTTTGAGACCCCTACTATGGACTAGTAGCCTACCGGGCTCCTCCCTCCATGGGATTCTCCAGGCAAGAGTACAGGAGTGGGTTGCCATTTCCTTCTCCAGGGGATCTTCCCGACCCAGGGATCGAACCCAGGTCTCCCGCATTCCAGGCAGATGCTTTAACCTCTGAGCCACCGGGGAAGCCATGAAGTCATATTCCAATTACCTACAGTCTTAGGTCTTCTCGTTGAGTATCTCTGTGGAACCAGAAATGTGTGAGTTAGGTTGAACAAAATAATCACCCAGAAATCACTATTCTGTGTACAGAATTGGTCGACCATTTTCTGAATTTGGTT
Source organism: Capricornis sumatraensis (assembly GCF_032405125.1). Lineage (NCBI taxonomy): Eukaryota > Metazoa > Chordata > Mammalia > Artiodactyla > Bovidae > Capricornis > Capricornis sumatraensis. The sequence goes on along the minus strand of NC_091072.1, from coordinate 67,625,690 downwards.
GTTTGCTTATAGCAATGCCTGTCCAGACAGGGACTATTTGGCTTCGTACTGCTGGATGCTAAACGTTACAATTACATGGAGATGAGTGAGTTTCTGGGGTTTTTGCTTAGTATCAAACAGTTGAACCAACGTCTAATCTTTCCTTTTTGTGGCAGTGAGCTGCCACTCACTACATCGGACCAGTGTCCTCCAGTGTGGGTGGCTGAGAGAAATCATCTTTATTTGGTATCCACTCCAAAATGACTCTGCAAGCAGAGTGAAAGATGTAATGATCAAAAAGTGAAAGACATGTTTGGGAGATGGTCTGGAGTGGTCTGGGTTTGTATGGGAGAAGGGTTACAAGTAAAGATGGTGAGTTAGGTGCTATGTATGGGGTCAGATCAGAATGCATGTATAAGATATGCACTGATATTCACCTGGAAATCAGCACACAGTGAATCTTTTGTTAAACTGAAAGAACAGGCTAATGAAGGAATAGAAAGCTGCAAGGCAGTAATGCAAAATTCTTGACAATCTTTGTCAAAAGTGAGGGCTTCTATTCCAGGTGTGAGGTTGTAGGGCATAATCCTTTTCACAGTTGGTGGCCTGTTTTATTTTCAGAAGAGATTGGAATAG